>NW_012267238.1:2378664-2407155 GCF_000151885.1 Dipodomys ordii | reverse complement strand
CCAGAAGTGGCGCTGTGGCTCAAGTGGTAGAGCGCTAGCCTTGAGCTGAAGAGCTGAGGGACAGTGCCCAGGCCCAGAGTTCAGGCCCCAGACTGGACCCTCCCCCTAAAAAAAGAAATAAAACTATAAAGATGAAGTATTTAGATCTAGATCATATTTTTAAAATCTGACTATATATCAACATTTTTGAAATAGTCGAAGCAATATCTACTGACATTTGTATCTTTAAATTCATTTGTTAGGAAAAGAGTAAAATAAATGAGCTAAGAATTCAATTCAGGAGGCTGAACAAATGAGGACAAAAGAGCCAAGCAGTGGTGGTGCATACCTGTAATCCTAGCTACTCAGGAGACTGAAAACTGAGTATTGTAGTTTGGAGTCAGACTGTATAGCAAAGCCCATGAAACTCTTATCTCCAACTTAATCACCAAAAGCTAGAATTAGAGAGATGGCTCAAGTGGTAGAGCACTAATTTCAAGAAAAAAAAATTATGGGACAGTGCCCAGGGCCTGAGTGCCCCAAGCCCAGAACTAGCGAGAGAAAAAGGAGAAAAAGAAGGAGCTAATAAATATGGAACAGAAAAAAAATCTACAGGCCATCAACCAAACAACTAGAGAAGATCACCAAGGCTACCAGTAGGTTTTAAAAGACTAAAGATTGACCACTGGTAAAAATGCAAATGTATTCAATATAAAACAAAAATTAGAAGTTAGAAAGCATAATAAAAGATAAAAATAAGTAAAATAAAAACTGGATAAAGAATAACAATGGAAAATCTGGATGAAGTGAATATATTTCTGGAAAATCTATAAAATACACAGAACATAAAATTTGCACAAATAGGTACCTTTTTTTGCTGGCACAGAGATTCAGGGCCTCATATTCTCTCTCTTGGCTTTTATGCTTGAAGCTGATACTCTACCACTTGCTAGTTAATAGGAGATTACTTTTTTTTTTTTTTTACTTTTCTGCCTGAGTTAGCAATCCTCAAATCTCAATCTTGTGAATAGCTGGGATTACAAGTATGAGCTATCAACTCCCAGCTCATAAATATATATTAAAGGAATGACATTATAGATTAAAAACTTACTCTTTTCATATAGTGAGCAAATGAGTTCACTAACTTTTAAAAGAGTGATTAGTTTCTAATCCATATAGACTATTCCAGAAAGAAGTAAATCTGGCAGCTCATTTTATACAACTAATCTGCTATTGATTAAAATAAAGCAGAATGCAAGATTAGCTCAGTTTCACCTATGAACTTTGACTGAAACTCCTGTATGAAATACTAGACTAGTCAGATACAGCCAAGTGTTTTAAAATGAATCACATCAGATGGAAATTTCCCCCCAAGGAAATGCAGTTTTTGTTTTTCTTCAGAAAACCTGTCAATGTAATTCACCATATTAATAGACTTGCTGCGCAAAATCATATGATTATTTCAATTGATGTGGAAATAGCATTTGATACACTTGATAGCTATGTATAAAGAATTCAACAAGCTAGATTCAATGACAAATTAATTTAGAAAAGGTAATATTGCAAAAATCTTCAGCAAGCATTTTAGTCAATATAATCCCCTTGTGAACAAAAACAAAAACTATAATCACTGCTGGTTAGCCAGTGCAGAGATCCTGGTCAATGTTTGATGAAATGAAAAGAAATAAGAGAAACATTTTGACAGAAACAAATGAAACTGAATTTTTCATGGATGATGTAATCATCTAAATAGAAAACAAAAAAAATCAACAAACTGTTAGAAATAAAAAGTTTATTGATACTACTGGAAATGCAATAAAAATTAATAGTGTTTTGTTTTGGCAGTAAGAATGAATTTAAAAGCATAACTTTTAAAATTGGAGTTAGAGCACTTGCCTAGTATGCATGAGCTCCCAGATTCCCTCTCCATCACTTTTAATAAAAGTATGCTACTCATAACAGCAATAGAAACTATAAAGCAGCTGGGCTCCCGTAGCTCATGCCTGTAATCCTGGCTACTCAGGAGACTGAGATCTTAGAATCACAGTTCAAAGCTAGCCTGGGGAAAAAAGTAATGAGACTCTTCTCTCCAATTAACTACTAGTAAATATGAAGTGGTGCTGTGGCTCTAAGTGGTAGAATGCTAGCCTTCAGAGAAAGCTCAGAGCCAGGCACCAGTGGCTCACCTGTAATCCTAGCTACTCAGGAGGCTGAGATCTGAGGACCATGTTCAAAGCCAGCCCAGGCAGGAAACTCCATGAGACTCTAAGTGCCAATAAACCACTAGAAAACTGGGAGTGGCACTATAGCTCAAGTGGTAGAGCGCTAGCCTTGAGCTGAAGAGCTGAGAGACAGCGCCGAAGCCCAGAGTTCAAGCCCCATGACAGACCAAAAAGAGAAAGCTCAGAGACAGCTCCCAGGTCCTGAGTTCAAGCCTCACAACCAATTTAAAAAAAAACAACTATAAAGCCTTTCAGAAATTAACTTATGCCAGAGTACACAGGAGATCTTCAGGTCAAAATCCAGAACTCTAATGGAAAACATGGAGAAGTATTCCATGCTCTGGATGGGATAAACTAATATTATTAAAAGTTAATCTTTCGGGGCTGGGAAGGTGGCTCAGTGGTAGAGCCCTTGCCTTGCATGCCTGAGGCCCTGGGTTCGATTCCCCAGCACCACATAAGCAAAAAGAAAAAAATCCAGAAGTGGCACTGTGGCTGAAGAGCTGAGGGACAGCGCCCAGGCCCAGAGTTCAGGCCCCAGAACCGGACCCAAAAAAAAAAAAAAGTTAATCTTCAGCTAGAATCATAGCTGAGGATCACAATTCAAAGCCAGCCTGGACAGGAAAACCTGTGATACTCCTATCTCCACCAAACTATAATAATAACAACAACAACACAGAAGTGGAGCTAAGGCTCCAGTGGTAGAGCACTAGCCTTGAGCACAAAAGCTCAAAGACAGCACCCAGGCCCATAGTTAAAGCTTCAAGACTGGCAAAAAAAAAACCCTAATTGTCTCCAAATTCATCTAATTATTTAATATAATTGGGGGAATCACTCAATCCCTTTAGCCACTCAATGCACTTCTATGAGATATATATCTATATATATTAAAAGAAAAGTCTGTCAATAGCAAAATAAGTTTGAAAAGTGGAAGAGGTATATACTTTGTAATGGTTCTCTGCAAATAACTGTACAAAAGGGTTTACATTGAATATATCAATGTGTGTGTACAATGCATCTTGATCATAGTCACCCCTCCCACCATCCCCATCCTTCCATCCATCCTATCCTACTAATCTCTTCATGGTTCCTAGTTCAGTTTGCAAGTATGCACATTGAGTATTAAGGTAGTGTCCACCCACCATTCTTCTTTTTATTTACCTCCACCTTTTTAGGCTCCACCCCATGGTAGATGTGTTTCAACTTCCTGGTATTCAAAGGGGCTACACTGTGGGATTTCATTCCTGCATACTATGAGATAGACTACTGGACCAATGAACAGAATAAAAAGCTCAGAGATGAAGAGACACAGAAACTACAAGTCCACAATAAAAGTGAGATCACAGGAAGAAGACGTGTGGCTTAAGTGGTAGAGTGACAGATTTGAACAACAACAACAAAAATGCCTCGTGAGAGTGTGAGGCCCTGAGCTCAAGCCCCAGCATCAGCACCAAAAATTAATTAATTAATTAATTAATTAAAAGTTGGACTACAATCTAGGGGAAAATATGGATTAAAAAAAACTCACTCATAAGAATAAAAAGAAAACTGGGTCTTTAGTCATAATAGTCATAATGTCATATACACAGATAGAAGTCAGTTGAATGATGAAAATATAAGAATAACGGGAAGAAATGTGAACTGACTTTGAATGCATGGAAGACAAGCCACAAGAAAAACAATTTGCAAATTCAATTACACTGAAATTGTGGGTATCTGTTGAGTGACATCTACCATGGATACAGTTAATACAGAGCTAATAGAATAGAGGCAGTTGTTTGCAATGTTTAAAGCTGACAGGTGCTAATATCTGGAGTATATAAGAAATTCTTGCTAACCGACAAGAAGACAGCAACCTCAACAGAAAAAAAAAACAGGGAGAAATCGTTAGAATAAGCTATTTATAGAAAAAAGAAACTCAAAGGATTTGGAAAAGCTGCTCAAACTTATTGGTTTCTAGAGAAACAGAAGCAGAAATGAATGTGTATCAAACTGGCAGAAACTAGAGGGGAAAATGATGTCAGCTGTTGGCTAGGGTGTGGGAAATCAGAATTTTGAAACTGTTCATGGTAATGTGGGAGCCCCTCTGGACACACACACACACACACACACACATATATATATATATATATATATATATACATACATACATGTATGTATATGTGCCCCATGGCCCATAGAACCACACTTGGATATATATATATATATATACATATATATATACATATACATATATATATATATATCTCCCCATGGATCACACCTGTAATTCCAGTTACTCAGAAAGCTGAGATCTGAGGATAACAGTTTGAAATAAGCCTGAGCAGACAAATCCAGAAGACTCATCTCCAATTAACCAGCAAAAAGCCAGAAGTGGAGGTATGTCTAAGTGGTAGAGCATGAGCCTTAAGCAAAACAGCTAAGGGGCAATACCTAGATCCTGAGTTCAAGTTCCAGTATCAGCAGCAAAATCACCACCACCACCACCACCACCACCATCACCATCATTATCTTATTATTCTTAGGAACAATGGAGATAGGGCTTGGAGGTTCCAAAGTGAGTGTATAAGGAAAAGAATATATTTCCAAGTCTGAAGACTGCCCTGGCCCAGATCGCTGGCCGTACCCCTCCATCTGCAGCAGCTTTAGGTCTCGGTCAGGCAGAAGAGAAGTGCTAGGTCTTGAAGAAAACTACTGCCCAAGTCTTGGCTCAGCTCCCAGAGTGGCATGAGTTGGTGAGGGCCATTAGAAATGGGAAGTTATGCTGGGCTGGATTGGATGGACTGAAGCTTTCGGAGAATAGGAGGGGAAAGGCTAGACGGGAAGTTTTCTAGTATGTTCCCCAACCTCGTGGGCCATCTCCAAAACTGCTGACACCCATCTAGGCATTACCAAAGGTATGTGGAGCCAAGATCATGGCACTGGATCCAGGGAGAAAGGAAGGAGTAGCCTGAGCTGAGCCAAGCTGTATAGAAGCGAATTAGGGCTCTTTCCTGTGTTTATTAGGAGCAACTCCCTTATATAGATTGGAAATTGTCGCTCTAAGAGGTCATGTGACCTGTCTAGGGCCACACTGCTAGGAAGTGGTAGCGCCTGCATCCAAACTCCAGAGCTGTGAGTCTATCCTCTACTGCAAAGTCCATGCCCAGTTCCTCAGGCCAGGCAGGGTGGCTGGTCCTCAGCTGGGAGGACATGTTAAATGAGGTATCTGTGACAGCGGCAGTTAAGGGTGGACCAGGCAGGAGCTACACAACCTGTGAGGGACCTCCTCATGTATTCTTAATATTGCTTGGAGGGAAAGATTTTTTTTTTTAAATCTCTTAGGCGAGGGCTGGGGAGGTGGCTCAGTGGTAGAGCGCTTGCCTTGCATGCCTGAGGCCCTGGGTTCAATTCCTCAGCACCACATAAGCAAAAAGAAAAAAACCGGAAGTGGCGCTGTGGCTCAAGTGGTAGAGCACTAGCCTTGAGCTGTAGAGCTGAGGGACAGCGCCCAGGCCCTGAGTTCAGGCCCCACGACCGGACCCCCCCCCCAAAAAAAATCTCTTAGGCGAAAGGGCAGGTCAGATTTCCCTCTTGGTAGCAAGGGAAACTGAGGCTCAGCTTAGCTCAGTAGCCTCCCTCAGAAGAAATAGAGCTGAAGGAACATCATCAGGGTCAGAGTCAAACAGGGAAATTAAGGCCCAAGAAGAAGGAGGAACTTCCAAAACCACACCAAGATCCAAAGGCAGAGCAAAGGCGGGTACCAACCTGATCCACAGTTCCTGCTCCCTGTCCCATATTGGCATTTTTGTTCTTTTAAGTCACCAACCTCAGGCCCCACTCAGGATTAGAACACTAAAATGACATTTTCCCAACTCCCCCACAGCTTGGGTTTCATGTATAACTGAAGCTCTGTCAAGAAGGTACCCCTGATCAGGTATGATGGGAAAACAAATGCATGAAGATAGATAGAAAGATCCATAAGGAGCTGTGATTAAAGTGTCTGGGTGTAGCTAAGTGCTGGTGATTCATGCCTGTAATCCTAGCTACTCAGGAGGCTGAGATCTGAGATCAGCCAGCCCAGGCAGAAAAGTCCATGAGACTCTTATTTCTAGTTAACCAGCAAAAAGCCAGAAGTGGAGGTGCGGCTCAAGTGGTAGATCACTAGCCTTGAGCAAAAAAAGCTATGAGACAACACTCAGGTCTTGAGTTCAAGCCCTAGGACTGGCACCAAAAAAGTGTCTGAGTGTTTCTAATACTTAATGCTTCATAGAGGTGCCAAGTTAGAGTTGGCAGGGCTATGATGCTGTTTCCACTAGATAATTCCTGTGATCTGGCTGGCCACATCATCCCTATTTGTTTGTTTGTTTTGGGTTTTGGCTATGTAGCTGCACTAAGTCCGGTTTATTTTACTTAAACTTGTAAGCCTGGATGACCGAGAATCCTGATAGATGTGAATCTCTCAAAGCAAATCCCATTGGTAGTAATTGCCTGTTTCCTTCCATACAACCTCAGTGCCTTGAAGGGAAAACTGTCTTGCTTATTTCTATATTCTTATCATCCATATATATATATATATATACATATATGAATATAAAAATAATAGAATATAAAAATAGTATTTATTAAAATGAACTCCAGGAAATGGAAACAAGAGCTTTTTCTTTGTTGTTGCTTTTATTTTCTTTTTATCTTGTTTGTTCCTTTATCTGTCTTTGGGTGGGTAATGGAGGGCACAGAAATGTTGGGATAAAGGATGAACAAATGCAGCAGTGGTACTCACTAGACACTAAGCTGAAAATGAACTGTACAACTTGTGGGTGGGATAAAGGATGAACAAATGCAGCAGTGGTACTCACTAGACACTATGCTGAAAATGAACTGTACAACTTGTGGGTGGGAACAGGAGGAAAAAACTGGGAGAGAGCGAGGGAAGGGGTGACATTGTCCAAAAAGAAATGTATTCATTATCTGACTTATATAACTGCAACCCCTCTGTACATCACCTTCACAACAACAATTAAAAAGAATATAAGACAGTATGCACTCCACAAAAGAAAACACTGAATACACAAATGAAATCTTAGTCTCTGTTATTAAAAATCCAATGTGAGTGATTGTATCTCCTGTGGAGACCGGGCTGGCCTACATATCTGCAGGAACATCTCAGTGGTAATCGTGGTCATGCAAGAATTGCCTCATTCAACAGAAGGCAATAGTCTGCTCCGCAGAGCTATGTCTGCCTGATGAACTGTCAGCCTCCCATCAAAAGAAATCACATTCACGGTAGAATCATGCCAGCATGACCCGCCTTGAGAATCAATCATAACAAACTAGTTTCCCAGATGCCAACAGAACTCCAGTGCCAAATGATTTTCACCATGATTAGGGCATAGAGAAGCGAGGCAGACAAAGCTGACCACATTTATATTATAGTGTCATCAAATTCATTTTTGAAATATCACCCGTGGAAAATTCCCCCTTAACAAAAACTGTTCCTACACGATGGACCTGTGATTTAATATTCCTGAGTTTTCCTAGTGACTAAGAAAGGCCCTATTTTGTATTCACCCATTCGGAGAATAGTTTTCCATGACAGTCTTCTAAATTGTTGGATGTGCTTCAAACAGGCCTTCCTGAGGGCTGGCCCAGACCCCTTCTGAGGAAGAATTTGGGTGCAGCTAGACGCTGCTACTCAGGAGGCTGAGATCTGAGGATCATGGTTCAAAGCCATCCTGGACAGTAAAACAGGTGAGATTCTTTTCTACCCTAAACTACAAAAAAAAAAAAAGGAAGTGGAGCTGTGGCTGAAGTGGTAGAGTGCTAGCATAAAAGCTCAGGGACAGTGCCCAGGACCAGAGTTCAAGCCTCAGGAAAGAAAGGAAGAAAAGAAGAAAGAAAAGAAAAAAGAAAGATAGAGAAAGAAAGAGAAAGGGAGAGAGAAAAGAAAGACAAAGAGAAAAAGAAAGAGAAAGGGAGAGAGAGAAAAAGAGAAAGAAAGACAGAGAAAGAAGGGAAGGAAGGAAGGAAGGAAAGAAGAAAGAAAGGAACGAAGGAACGAAGGAAAAAAAGAATTTGGCTGGTGGTAGGGAGTGGTAGAGGTTATGGGCTCTGGCATTAGGGAGGGTCTTGCCCTCTGGGATGGCTTACAAAATTAATTAATTAGTTAGTTAATTAATTGGAGAATGTACTAATTAGTTCAGCATGTATTTATTGAAAAAATACTATGTGTTGTTCCTGGCCAGGCACTGGAGAGGCTGTAGAGGTAGACAAAGCCAGATGTCCAGTTCACAGGTAAGCATTATCTCACTTACAGGGAAGTATCATCTTACTGGCCAATGCACAGCTAGCTTATGATTATTGCAAGAGAGATATTTGATCAATTTTAGTCTAATTCCAATACTTGCTCATGTGGAGACTTACCAGGTGTAGTTGGTCTCCTTAGTGGATTTGTAGGTACTGTGTGGCATTTGTAAAACAGATTAGGATACTCAAACAAGGACTGCCAGTGAGGGAAGAATTTAACTCATAGAAAGAAACATAAATTCAACTTGCAATTTAAACTAGACAGTTTATCAGTGACATTGACTCATCTGCTGTATTTTAAGCTGGTATGTAATGACTCAGACATGAGATCAAACAGAATGTTAAGGCTTTCTCTTTTGAGAACAGAAGCAAGAACTAATGATGCAAACACCTTCAGGATTTCTAATCTTGTGAGCTATGTTATCATCATTATCCCCTGGAAGGCAGGTGTATGCAACTCTATTTGCAAAGCTGTCTCAGTAGCTTTGGCATAGTCTGTCCTGATGTTAAAAAACAAACAACAAAAAAGCCACACACTTTGACCATCAGGCTAGAAAATAAATGTACTAACGTTACTGGTCCACACCGACTTTAACTATCACTGGCAAAATACCACCTTCTTTGAGGGGTTCTATTTCTTTGTGGTGGTTGCTTTCCTTATGAAAAGCATTAATTTTTGCTATTATTGTTGGTGACATCAGCTCTATGGTTTCCAACAGGAATACATTCAGAACACAATTTCAAGCAAGAAATGGTGCTATCCATCAGCAAATATGCTTTGTTGTTAGAGAAAGTGTCCTCCTATGTAGCCTGGGTTGGTCTCAAACTCATGACCCTCCTACTTCATTCACCTAAGAGCTAGGATCACAAGCATGTGCCACCATATCCAGCTGGCATATTAGTTTTTGAAATATAAAAAAGATGGAAGAGAGGGTTATTAAATAATTCAACTACCAAGAATGGAAAAATGCAGTAGTGGAGTGCACTGGCTGCACTGGACATTGATGAAAGTGAACTCTGCAACTCGTGGGTGGAGATGGGAGGGAGGGAATGGGAGAGAAAGAGGAAACAGATGACACTATGGGAAAGGAAACACACTTACTACCTGACATATGAAAAAGTAACCCTGCTGTATGTCACCTCTAAAACAACAATAAAGTATTTTTTTAATAAAAAAAAATTATGAGCTGGGAAGGTAGCTCAGTGATAGAGTGCATGCCTGGCATGCATGAGGACCTGGGTTCGATTCCTCAGCACCACATAAACAGAAAAAGCTGGAAGTGGCACTGTGGTTCAAATAGTAAAGCACTAGCCTTGAGCTGAAGAGCTCAGGGACAGTACTAAGGCCCTGAGTTTAAGACTCATGACCACCCAAAAAAATTAAAAATTAAAATAAAATAAAATAGATAATTCAATATAATTCTACGTGTGGACCAACAAAAAGAAATCGCTGAGAAAGAAATCTTGAAGTAGCTACCTGGTGAATGATAAGCAGAAATTGCCATCAATGTACCTTTAAACACATTAGCAACCATGCTCATTTTTGCTGACTGGGAAGCTGGCCTGTTGGTGGAATTGGATCCTTGGACTATGGTTACACTTGTAAGATACGCATATTGGATGAGAGAGGTCCATGATCAAGGAAGGCAAACTCATGGGGTGATAAATGATAGAAACCCCCAGTTTGTGGAGTTCGGTGAGGAAGCTACTTTGGGGAGATGGACATTCTTTTTTTTGTTTTTTGTTTTGGCCAGTCCTGGAGTCCAAACTCAGGGCCTAGGCACTGTCCCTGAGCTGCTTTTGCTCAAGGCTAGCACTCTACCACTTGGGCCACAGCACCACTTCCAGCTTTTTCTGTGCGTGGTACTGAGGAATTGAACCCAAGGCTTCATACATGCTAGGCAAGCATTCTGCCACTAAGCCACATTCCCAGCTAAGATGGACATTCTTAATGTTAAATACAACAAAACTGGCAATCAGGGAAGAGCCAATGTAAAAAGTATTGGCTGCCATAGCATATTAGTTTTTGAAATATAAAAAAGATGGAAGAGAGGATTATTAAATAATTCAACTACCAAGAATGGAAAAATGCAGCAGTGGAGTACACTGGCTGCACTGGACATTGATGAAAGTGAACTCTGCAACTCGTGGGTGGAGATGGGAGGGAGGGAATGGGAGAGAAAGATGTCAAAGATGATCTCATGTTGAAGATGCTTCCACGAGGTTTTCTTCCTGAGTACCCAGATGCCAAAGCTCTGCTGAAAGAGAAAGGGAAGAAAATCTTGATAAGAGATGGACTACTAACCAGGCACTGGCAGCTCATGCCTATAATCCAAGCTAAATTCAGAAGGCTGAGGTCTGAGGATCATGGTTCAAAGCCAGCCCAGGTAGAAAAGTCTATGAGACTCTTGTCTCCAATTAACCACCCAAAAGCCAGAAGTGAAGCTATGACTCGTGATAGAGCACTAGCTTTGAGCAAAAAAGCTCAGGGGACAGCAACCAGGCCCTCAGGATATTCTCTCTCTCTTTCTCTGTCTGTCTCTCTCTCTGTCTGTCTCTCTCTCTCTCATACACACACACACACACACACACACACACACACACACACACACACACACACACAGGTGAGCATGCAAAGAAGGAGAAGGAGAGAAGGAGAAGGAAAAAACAAACTATTAGATACAAATATCAGAAGGGAGACTAAAGATTTTGAAGAGACATCATCCAAATGGAGGTATTAGTACACTTCTTTTTTTTTTTTTTTTGGCTCTTCAGCTCAAGGTTAGTGCTCTACGACTTGAGCCACAGCGCCACTTCCGGCTTTTTTCTTTTTGCTTATGTGGTGCTGAGGAATTGAACCCAGGGCCTCAGGCATGCAAGGCAAGCACTCTACCACTGAGCCACCTTCCCAGCCCCATTAGTACATTTCTTATAGACAAAGTTTGCTGGCCTGGCTTAGTATGAGACCATGCAGTAAAA
Organism: Dipodomys ordii; assembly: GCF_000151885.1. Taxonomy (NCBI): domain Eukaryota; kingdom Metazoa; phylum Chordata; class Mammalia; order Rodentia; family Heteromyidae; genus Dipodomys; species Dipodomys ordii. Next base: position 2,395,690 of record NW_012267238.1, on the reverse strand, counting down.
AGTGAAACAAAAATGAACTAACCATGGCTGGAAATTTTCTGAATCTGTTCCTTGACATAGAACATTCTACTAGGGAAGGCTGTGGCGTAAAAAGAGGGGCTAGAATCTATACAGGACTGAAAAACTAACCCTTGATAAGGGCTCTGTGTGTGTGTGTGTGTGTGTGTGTGTGTGTCTCGCACGCCAATATTAGAGCTTGAACTCAGGATCCTGCACTGTCCCTGAGCTTTTTTGCTTAATGCTAATGTTCTGCCACTTGAGCTCCACTTCAGGCTTTTTGTTGGTTAATTGGAGATAAGAGTTGCACAGACTTTCCTGCCCAGGCTGGCTTTGAACCAAAATCCTCAGATCTCAGCCTCCTGAGTAGCTCGGATTATAGGTATGAGCTAATGGTGCCCAGTTGACAAGGAACTTTTTTGATACGTGTTTTGGGAGAAGACTGCTGGGGAAATTTTCCATGAGGAAAGTGTGTTTTAGTACATGGCACAAGCCCACATACTCATGTGAGGTACTATGATTAAAAAATCATTGTAGCTGGGTGTGGTGATGTGTACCTGTAATCCCAGAAATCAGTAAGCTGAGGCTGGTGGATTTTGAGTTTGTGGACAGCCTAGGCTATATAGCAAGACACGGTCTCAAGAAATAAAAAAAAAACAATCTAGCCAGGCACTGGTGGCTCATGCCTGTAATCCTAACTACTCAGGAGGCTGAAATCTGAGGATTTTGGTTCAAAGCCAGCCGGAGCAAGAATGTCCGTGAAACTCTAATCTCCAATAAACCACCAGAAAACTGGAAGTGGCACTTTGGCTCAAGTGGTAGAGCGCTCGCCTTGAGCTGAAGAGCTCAGGGATGGCACTCAGGCCCAGAGGTCAGGCCACATGACTGACAAAAAAAAATTAAAAAAATAAAAAATAAAAAAAGTCCAAGGATTAGTGGCCCAGTCCTGTAATTCTAGCTACTCATAAGGCTGAGGTCTGAGGTTCTCAGTTCAAAGCCTGCACAGAAAGCAAAGTCTATGAAAATCTCATCTCTAATTAGCCACCAAAAAGCTGGAAGTGGAACTGTGGCTAAAGTAGCAGTGTCAGCCTTAGTTAAAAAAAAAGTTAGGGGGAAGTGGTGCTGTGGCTCAAGCGACAGAGCACTCCCCTTTAGCTGAAGAGCATAGGGACAGTGCCCAAACCCAGAGTTCAAGCCTCACAACCGACCAAAAAAAAAAAAAAAAGTTAGGGGGACAGGCCCTGAGTTCAAGCCCCAGTACTGGCATGAAAAAAAAGAAAGAAAAAACAAACAAAAGAAACGGGGGGGTGGTGGGGAGAGGAAGGAAGGAAGGAAAAAGAGAGAATGAAGGAGAGAGAGGAGTTATTTAAGTGTCCACAACTCTGTTATTTAGGAAAGATAATCTACTTTTGAGCCCCCAGGTCCTGATTGATCTACCCCATTCATGCTAATCCTACTCTCCTGTGGAATGATTGGCTTAGGCAGCCATGTGATCCATTCCTTCTATTACACCCTGCGTGCCCAGAACCCCAGACAAACTGGGAGGCTTGGTCACCTTACTAGGCCTCTGGGCCTGTGAAGACTTCAGCAGATATGCGTGTGTGTAAAGGGCATCCATAAAGCCTTTTTCTTGTTACAAATAAATAGTAAGGACATAGTAAGAGGAAATGCCCTTCCCCTGGGTTTCTCTGTTTCTGTGTGTTTTGCTTGAGGTTATATCATAGCCATCCTGTGACTTCAAGAGGAGATAAGAAACATGCTGAACATGGTGAGTAGGAAATAGAGAAAAAGTGCATTCTCTAAGGGCCACTCTATCCTGGAAACACCTCAGGAGCTGTGGTTATGAGAGTAATAAAGAACAACCCCTGCTGATGACTGTCATTCACAGTCAAGAGAATCTTGATGAAAAATGGTACTAGCTAGAAAGAGGCAGAGCTGGGTAGGAGCCAATGTCCATCCTGGTATTCAGACCTCACTACTAATTGCCAGGACATAGGCAAGTATAACTTCTGGAGCAATCCATTAGTCTAGGACAGTATTTCTTAATGTGCGTTTTCTCTTCTCTGTGAGCTAATCTGCACAAAGGAATCCATGCACAAAAGGGGTTTGGGAGACAGGTCCTGTGTTCCTCCTACCAGTACATATTCAACTTGGGAGGGCTTGTGTGGTGGAAATCTTATTTATCTTGGATCAACTCAAAGTTTCTCCAATCATTTCAGTGTGGACATTGCGGGGTTGTTTTTGTTTGCATGTACCCTCTTAAGGTCTTCCTGATGTTCCATGGAACACAGTTTAGGAACTGAGCTAATATAGCCATTTAAAGGGGAGCTCTTAGCTCTCAACATGCTGTCTGCATGAGAGACCACTGTTTTGATTTGCTATTGTCTGATGTGGTGATTAAGAGCAGTCTCCCCTCTTCACAATGTCCAGTTGGGGATAATCAACTGTGTTAGCAGCTCAATTCAAGGAGAGGGAAGAAAAGGACGATGAAGAGAAGGAGGAGAATGAGAAAGAGGGGGAGGAAGAGGAAAAGGAAGAGGGAGAGGAGGAAGAAGAGAAAGAGGAGGAGGAGGAAAAAAGAGGAAGAATTCCTAGGGGAAGAAGGAAAAGGCCTCTCTGGATACAAGAGCAATGTCTGCCTTGGAAATGGAGCAGAATTCTGGGGGCCAAGTGTCCGGGTGAGGGTGACAGGCCCTGAGGAAGAATGAGGCCAGCTGGGGTGGAACACTGCACTCACTGTGGTGCACTGAGCAAAGGAGATGGGACCATGGTAGTTAAGGGACGCTCAGCCTAAGGCTGAGGACACAGAGGGTGGCCTGGGGTGCAGCTGGCATTCTCCCCAGGTTGCTGTTTTCTAGGCATTCAGGAAGCAGGGCTGCCTAGTGAGTGGCTTCAGGCAACAGGAAGTAGGCAGGGAATAAAACAAATGGGAGCCAGAGCCTGAGGGAAGCGAAGGCAGCTGCTCAGGCCTGAATTTGCCAGCCCAGCTCCCAGCTTCAGGCTCTTGTTTTCATTTATCACCTGTGCTCTTCATTGCAGGACCTGTTTCAGGTCTGAGCACGTTCTGCCCACGGGTGTATCCATTAGCATCCAAAGCAGATCCTCGTCCACAGCAAAGGCCCAATGAATACTTGTGGAACAAATTAATCTGAGAGACAGAGACAGAGAGACAGACAGAGAGACAGACAGACAGAGACAGAGAACACCTCCCCTGCTTCTACAGGGAATCAGGAGGGCATGCATGCTTCCTGAGCATCCACTGTATGCTCTAGAGGCTTATCAGGCAGTCCACTTACCTTCCAAGACTAAAGATAAGCCAACACATTCTATTCCTCTTCTGAGGCCTGTTTAAAAGGTTCCCACAGACTCCATCTCACACTTCCGGTGTTACTCCATCAGACTGCCCCCCCCCCCATTAAGCACACGCAGAGAGGCTGTTTCTCTAGCTTCCAAGTCTCCCTCAGGGCACCAAGAGCACAGAGGGTCCAACCAACCTGCTCCTTTGTAGCCACACATGGATAGGTTTATCTTAACACTAGTTCCAGCATGGCCTCCACTTGGAATACTCTTCCTGGTGGCTAGTTGCTGGCATCCTGTGTATTCTCATTCAGGAATGTTTCCTGTCCCACAATGACTCACTCAACAAGTGTGGCTTATTTCATGCCAAGAAAGGTATGGAGGCATGCCACACAAAACTGGCCAGTGTTTTGGACATACCATCCAAGGCTCAGACTTGTGTGGTTTTCTGTTCTGATGCCCTCAGTGTGATGGTGGGAAGACAACATCGCACATTTTGCTAAGTATGGTGGTTCATGCTTGCAATCCTAGCTCTAGAAAGGCTGTGGCAGGAAGGTTGTGAGTTTGAGAGGCCAGCCTGAGCTATGTGGTGATACTTGGTCTCAAAAGGAAGACACAATAGAAGAAAGGAAGAAGGCAAAGAGGGGTCCCCAGCTTGGATGGTGGAGGATATAGTAGGGCCGTTTCCTGAGACAAGAATCACTGATTGGCTGGGAAGGTGGCTCAGTGGTAGAGCGCTTGCCTTGCATGCCTGAGACCCTGGGTTCGAATCCTCAACACCACATAAGCAAAAAGAAAAAAGCCGGAAGTGGCGCTGTGGCTCAAGTGGTAGAGCACTAGCCTTGAGCTGAAGAGCTGAGGGACAGCGCCCAGGCCCAGAGTTCAGGCCCACGGGACCCCCCCCCAAAAAAAAGAATCACTGAAAACTGTTCAGAAATGTTGAATTGGGGGAAGGCCTCAAGATATTATTACTGTCTCAGAGTTTCCAGGGAAGTCTTGTCCATTCCCTTGACGTCAGTTTCCATCTCAAGTCTTCATTTCCTGTTCAGCTCTCTCATGGGCATTTCCCACCTGAACACAAAATGCAAGCTTTTGCTACCTGATGACTATTATCAAGTTTCTGGTTCTTCAAGTTTACAAAGCTAGGCTCAGAAAGGAATGCCACCCCTAACAGCATAAAGGACACAGGGATGTCCCAATTATATATACTATGTCATTCACTTCATATCTGCGAAGATGGACAAGGTCAGGCGAGAAGATCTTGACAGTCTTTCCCATTCTTATGCTCCATGAAGAACTTTAATTGGACTAGATTGGCCTAGCCTGGGGCCCTTGGCTTTCATTCATACGTTGTTTTATTTCACATTGGGAAGGAAAACCAAAAGTCCTTTGCAGTGGTACCCCAAGACAATAGTAACTCTTGCTCTTTGTCACATTATTTGCCAAGATCTTAGTGATTTTGACTTTCTGCAGATCACTCAGATCTGCCGACATCATGTAAACAGAAGTATGGCATTACTCCAAACATCCTAACAAGACACACATAGGTATCAGTGGATGGGTGGTGAACCCTTCAATGGTTCAGGAGCCTACTACATATATGGTTTTAGGAAGTCCACGGTCTAAAACCTGCCATGACATCCTTTCTAAGGTAAAGAACAAGTTATTTCACCTTATTGCAAAATACACATGTCAGATTTTGGAAGCGTCATATGCTACCTGGAAAATATTACCCCTAATGCATTTGCCAACTAGTAAGAAGTCTAAGTATTTCAAGGGCCTAGATCAGGATCAGGTTGCAAGGCAAGCTATTCTATCACTTTGCTGCAGTGTTGGCCGTATCCATGGAGATCGGGATGCTCAGCGGAGGTTGTGGCAAGTCCTGGAGGGAGACACACTGCACAGACATCCAGTTAGGCCATACCTTCTGCATCTGAGTAATATGCATTCAAAGAGCAGTTTCTCCTGGGCCGTTGCACAGTCTGACTGCTGGCTAGACAACAAGTAATTATGACACTGGTGCTGCCTTATCATGAGCTGGGTATTGTTAGAGCCATCAAATTGTGATAAGGTCCAGCAGGCACAGTGGTAGTCCACCACATGATAGAAATGACACTTCCAGGCCAGAAGCATAAATGTGTTGTTATACAAGCAGGTGGCTCAGATCCCCTCTTGTGTTAATCTGTCACACTGGTGCTGCTCCTGGGGCTCACACGTTAAGCCAGTGGAGTCTATCGGACCAGAGGATGTTCTAGGGAACATCTAGGCCCAGCTCGTGGATGGATGGGCACAGCAGTAAGTTGGGGGAGGGAGGAAAATAAAATGTGGCTGCACTATAGGCCCAGGAAGGATAGAAGCAAACATTCCCCCTGGCACCCCTGTAGAACATTGGCTTGTTTGTCTTTGGTGGAATGAGAAGTGATCTATGGTATAAATGGACTCTTGCTCCCGAGCAGTGGTTAGTCACTGGCTGACTGGTCAGGGGATTGAAAGGGGCCTGGCTGGAAGACCAGGGAAGAAACATGTGGGTGACCAGTGAGGGTACTGAGTGTGAGGACATTTGTGTCTTCTCCTGGAGGAAGTCCTCCACAGCCTGGTGGGCACAAGGACTTCTCTGCAGATGTCAGCTAGCCCCTGTCCTTAGCCACTCCAGTGCTTGAGCAGTGGGGCCATGAAAGTGGAGGCACAATGACAGGAATGCAGGCTAGGCACTGGCCCCATAGCATGGCTTACATTTCATCTGATTATTCAGTGCCAACAGTAGAGTTCTCATGTAGCTCCATCCCACCCCCACCCCTACCCCCAAAAAAAGCTCTGTGGAAAGTGGCGCTGTGGCTCAAAGTGGTAGAGCACTAGGCCTTGAGTGAAAAAGCTCAGGGGCAATGTCCAGGCCCTGAGTTCAAGGTCCATGACCACCACCACCAACAACAAAAAGTAATGGAAAAAACTGATCTGGCTACATCAGATTCTTCCTTTTGTTGTGCCTGTCCTGGGACTTGAACTCAGTGTCTCCTGCTGGTGCTCTACCACTTAGCCATGCCTCCAGTCCCCAGCAGTGGACTTTTCTGCATGGACTGGTTTTTTTTTTTAATTTTTAATTGTTATTATAAAGGTGATGTACGTAAGTCAGGTAATGAGTACTTTTTGTACAAATGTCAGCCCTTCCCTCACTCTCTCCCATTCTTTCTCTCCCATCCCCACCTACAAGTTGTATAGTTCATTTTCAACATAATGTCTAGTGAGGACCACTAGTCTGCATGAGCTGGTTTTGAATCATAATCCTCCAGCTTCTAAGTAGCTAGGATTATAGGCATAAGCCACCAGACCACTTCTAACTTGGAAGAAAGAGTGATTCTTCTTTGTAGGAACTTCTGCTGGCCCCAGATAAGGCTTGCCTTCCTTGTCAGAAGTACCCACAAAGAGCTGCCAGTGCGTCTGGTGTCTTGGGGCAGAGTGTTGTCTCGCATTGCCAATACCTAAGGACTATGTTTTAGCAAGAGGCTGGGACAGTGGGTTCATTCCCACCAGATCCACTGGTTCTACTATGGAATGTCACCTGAAAGACTTAGGGAAGGGGCTAGCCTGGAGGTGACAGTTTATGGGGGTCAAGGTGCTGTCCCACAATCCTTGCAATGGCTGTGTGGGAGACTGTCTCTATTAGCTATAATGCAGAGGCTCAGGAACCAAAAGGTCAAAGGACTGGATACTCCGACCCTCATATCCAATGACCCACTTGCAGAAACAGTGCTTTATGTTCCCTCAACTAGAGGTTCTGATGGGTGGAGAGGTCCTCGTTCTCAGGAAGAGGGTAGCTCTTCCTTTGAGGGGCACAGGAGGGTTCCTCTTGACCTGAGCTACAACTGTGTCCTGGACACTTTTGGATCTCCAGACCAGTGGTTCAGTGGCCATAGTGGATTTACACTGCTGACAAGGGCTACACAGCTCTGATTTAAGGTCAATGCTGATCCTTCATGGGGGCAAAAAGGAGGAAGTGGACAGTTCCAGGGATTCTTGATGCTTCTATGCTCCTCATGACATGAATGGGCCACCGAGGCCCCCATGGCCTGCAGGGGAAGGCAGCTAAAGGCTCAGGGTATAGGGCGAGTAGTTAGACCAGCTGAAGTGCTAGCCAAGAAAGGAAGCTCAGAGTGAGCAGTGGCTAGGAAAAGGCTAGGTGTCCGTGACAGAAACAGAAATTGACACACACTGAAAGACTAACCCTGACCTCCAGATGCAGCCCAGTGGCAGATGGTTTTAGTACACCAACTGTTGGTTCATATCTGGTACATCCTACCACCCCAAGTGTTACCTTGTGTCCATAGGGCTCTGGATTCCACCCCTAGTACAACAACACAAATAAAGAAGAATAAAAATAAAGGGAAGTGCCAGACACCGGTGGCTCACACCTGTAATCCTAGCTAAGAAGGAGGCTGAGATCTGAGAACTGTAGTTTGAAGCCAGCTGAGGAAAGAAAGTCCATGAGGCTCTTATCTCCAAGTCAAAAAGCCAGAAGTGGAGCTGTGGCTTAAGTGGTAGAGTGCTAACCTTGAGCAAAAAAGCTCAGGGATGGTGCCCAGTCCCTGACTTCACATCCCATGACTGGCACAAAAATAAGAAGGGGAGGTGACTCTTATCTATCAGATCTTATTCTGTCCATAGTTAGGTGAGACTCTGTCTTGGTGGGACTGTAAGAGGAACGCATGCTTACACACTGCTGGGGGTGGGGGCGGGAGAGGGAGTGGGAAATGGTGTCATCTTTATGGGAGGGAATAGGGCGAACACTAGCAGGATTACGCATGTTTACCCGCTGGTAACACTTGATCCCACATAAACACTGCCAAAAATCTGGATCGACATTGGCACAAGGCTTATGTTTATGAAAGACCCAGAGGAGTGTCACCATTACTGAGAGAGCAGCATTTCTTTGTGGCAGCCCTGGGGAGAGGGTTGGAATCTGGACAAAACATTGGATGATAAATCTATTTCTCACTAATGTGTGCTGAGTGCCTGCTGTGGGCCTGGTGGCTCACACACGTCACTCCATTTGAATGCTCCAATTTGTATCAGCAATCCTGAACACAGAAACTCTTAGAACAGACCAGAAAAATATGACCCCAAATGGCAACAATTCTTTATGCAAAAAAATCTTTATGTGCCCCAGGGTTGCTTTTCAGAATTAATATATATATATATAGTCAAAATTATGTAGGCACATGGTTAGAAAAGAAAGAAAAAGCACCAAGCCAGCAGAGGAAAGCATGTGATGTATAATTTTATCAACAGCCCCTAGTTTTGCACCTCCCTGCTTGCAGTCTAGTCTCCAAGGGCAACCAGCCCTGTTATGTCTTTAAGGCTTTGCTTCTACATCGTAAAATAACGTCTGCGTGACTGTGGATTTATCAAGTTTAGATATTATGTATTAGCTTCCAGCTATAGGTTACACCAAGACCTCTCCAAAAGCAAAAACTACTTTTTACTTCTCTTTAGAGACCCAGGACCTAGCTTAAGGACTGGTGGAAGGGATTGTTAAACAAATATTTGTTAAATAAAGCAATAACCTGAGCAATGAAGGGAAAGGAGGGCATACCCAGCAGAGAGAAAAGCAGGAGAAAAAAGCTAAAGGCTCATTTTTCCTGATGGGACCCTGATTTTTTTCAGGGCAGCTGGGTCCCCCACTAAAATTATTTACCTTCCACATTTCCTGTAGCATATAGAGACCAGGTGGCCAGGTCCTAGCCAGAGAAACAGTTGCAGGGTGGAGCACCAGGGAAAGGCTTTTAAAGGAAGTCTGAGGACGTTGGCAAATCATTCAGTCTTTTTATTCCCTCAGCATTCTTCCTTACTGGAACAAGGTTGTGATTTCTGGAGGCTTAGCAGCCATTTTGCGATCACATTCTAAAGAAGGAAATCAAAACAATAGAGAGCTGAATTTCTCTAGACATTATTCAATTCTATACCTGCTCTGGACTGCATATCTCTTGACATACTGAGACCAATGATGTCTTTGTTTCAGGTTTTAAAAACAGGCTTTCACTGTGGTACACCTTCCTGAGAGACATAGAAAAATAATGGCCAAAAGTTGTTGGTTGTTGATGGTATAAAGGAGGATTTATGATGTCATTCTCTCTGCTTTAAACTTTCTCTGCTTTACTTCTAAAATTTTCCATGACTAAATTTTTCCATAATAAAAAAGTTTAAAAAGAGCTTTCATTATACGATTCTATTTTTATTTATTTCTAAAATTTTCCACACTAAAAGGTTTGAAAGAATAATGGAAATAAACAATATAAGCCAAGCAACTGTGGCTCAGGCCTTTAATCCTAACTACTCAGGAGGTTGAGATCTGAGGATTGTGATTCTAAGCCTGCCCTGGTTAAAAAACAAAAAGACTGTAAAGTTTTTTGTCTGTAATTAATCACCAAAATAAATAAATAAGTAAATAAAAGAAAAAAAAGCTGGAAATGGAGCCAGGTTCAAGTGGTAGAGTGTTAGCCTTAAACACAAAAGCTTAGGGACAGTGCTCAAGACCAGCAAGATCGTACATGTGTTACACTCACACATGTACATACAAAGGGAAAATAGGGGACAAAGGGGAGGGAGAATAAAGAAAAATTAATTAATTGATAAACTAATTGGAACCTTAGAGGCTTGGTGCCCTGCTGAGGTCAAATATAAGCCAAGGATAAGCAGGTACCTCAGCTCTTCTTGGCCCTGCTTCATACCTTGTCAGCCCAAATCTGACTGCAGTCATTGCTGTTGCAACCAGATCTGCTGTAGGTGAAAACTACAGCACTGGAAACGCTGCAGGATGCCCTCTCCAACCCCTTTCCTGGGCTTTTCTGAAGCTTCAGTGGGAAATGCATAACTATGGGAGTTCACAGGCAATCATGCACAAGCCCTGACTGTGGGAGGGAAGTGGAGCTGTGGCTCAAGTGGGAGGGGGCCACCCTACAGGAGGCAACACTTAATTAATCAGGGATGGAAACTGGTAGACAAATTGCCCCATTTCCATCCTGCAGGTAAAGAATTCTAAAGTGTACTCTATGCCATGGGATCAAACAAACTTGGGGGCCTGGCACAGTGGCTCCCACTTGCAAACCTAACTACTCAGAACGCTGAGTTGGGAGGATTAGAGCTCAGGCAGAAAGTTCATGAGACCCCCCCCACCCCCCCCCACAACTCAACCAATGAAGAACTGAATGCCAGCATGCCTGTAATCCTAGCTACTCAGGAGACTGAGATCTGAGAACCAGCTCAGGCAGGAACAACAAGACTTTTATCTGCAACTGACCACCAAAAAAGCCATTTGTGGAGCTGTGGCTCAAAGTGGTAGAGCACTAACCTTGAGCACCAAAGTTCAGGGACAGCGCCCAGGCCAAGTTCAAGGAACATGATTAGCACACACACGTGTGTGCGTGCATGCATATACACACACATACACGCTACACACACATACACACACCCTGGATGTTGAGGCACACAGCTGTCATTCTAGTTGTATGGGAAACAGAAATATGAGAATCAGTCCAGGCTGGCATGGACAAAAAGTGAGAACCAAGGAGACAAACAAAAGCAAGAAGGCTCGGGGCATGGATCAAATGGTAGAGTGCCCGCCTAGGCAAACCCCAGTATCACCAAAACAAAAAATCAGCCCAGGATCCCCATCTTGTGCTAATTCCCCCCCCCATCCAATGAATCCAGGCTCTGCAGAGACCAATGAGTCCCTGCTTACTTAGAACATCTTCAAGTTAGCACTGAAAATCCTATGCCTTAGGAAACCCCTCAGTCCTCAGCAAACAGGATCAGCTGATCACCCCACCAGTCCCTTTTGCACTCTGAAATCATCCCCCAAGTAAGTCCCCTCAAGTCAACTCCTTGTCTCAGGCTATTTTTGAAAGGGAACTGGAGCAAGGACTATTTAGGTCTCAACAGAGCACCTGCTGGTCTGAGATAATCAGCTAACAAATAGTAGCTGGCTATGGACCTCCACACTGCATCAGGGAGTGAAAGCATAGTTTCTGGTCATGGTTGTCAGGTAGTTTGGGTTTGTGTGATGACTGCACAGGAGACATGTTTGCGAGCCACTGAGAGACAGACAGTGGAGCTTTGCGCCACTGTCTCTTGGAATGAACACTTGTAGTCTGGGTTAGAGTATTATCTGATTTGAAGCCAGAATGTTGTCTTTCTATTTGTATTAAGGCCCAGCTAAGTTAATTTTCTCTAGTGGCTGGAAGAGGCAAAATTCTGGACCAGCAATATTTTTTTCTCCTTTAACAGGGAACTCATGCCCCCTACAGGATAAATAATGTATGTGTCAGTTCTGGGACTACTTGGGTACCTTTTTCTGAATATAGGCAACATTTCTTTCTTTTTCTAGACCAAAGGGGGTGTGGGGAAAGCTTAATCTTTAGGTTGTCCAATAATGTAACAGTTTCCTTTGTTTAACTACTGTTCTGTTACAACCCAGCCTACTGGGGTTGGTGTGGTATGAACTGGAAAATCGGGAGTGGGAAATGTAAGAAGATTCTGAAATCCAATGGCTACTTTAGCTTGCTTGTTTCTGGAGGGCTGGTCTATACATACATATATATATATATATACATATATATATATATACATATATATATGTATATATATACATATATATACATATATATGTATATATATATGTATATATATACATATATATATGTATATATATATAAACATATATATGTATATATATATATATATATAATGGAAGACAAATGAGTTTGATGTCAAAGATACTTTGGAATTAATGAGGCCTCCTCTTATAAGGTTGTAGAAAACATAACTGTAATGTTTCTCAACCTCTGTGGATTTTCTATTTTGATTGGTTTTGAGAGACCACTGAGAACTTATATAAATCTAAGATAAAGCGACTCCATATCTCCCCAGAGGAAAAAAATGAACAAATCAAGCCTCACTGCCAATCTTGAAACATGTCAGCACTTTATGAAAAGCTTTTCAGGCTGAGAGAACAATAAAAGACAACCTTCTAAATAGCAGAACACCGTGTTTACAAAGAGACTTGAGCTGTAAATTGCACTCTGTCATCTTTGTTAATACATTAAATAGATTAAAGAAATTAGGGTTTAAAAAGAGGATGCTTATAACAGTTTTCTACGTTAAAAAATAACTTCTAATTGAAAAAAGCCACTAAAATTGATTTTAAAACTTTGGGTAACAGGTAAATGTCACATTCTTATAAGAATAAAACAAAATACCGTATGTATAAGTAACCTAGAAAAATAAACTAGGTTAATACGAATTTAAACATTATTTTTGCTTTCAAATATAAGCCCTTTTTCGAATGTTTTTGGCTGTGATAAGAAAAAAAAATCTAATCTTGGCTTAATGGCCTCAAGGTTCCTGCTGAGTTCAAAAATAAATATGCAGATCAGACCCAGTAGTATGCAAATTCCTATCAGGTCAAAAATTGTTAGTCATAAAGATTTTAAGAGACCTTCTAATCAAGATCTAAGCAATTCTATTCCACTTGTCCCTCAGAATCTGTGGCTGGTTCCCGAATCCATCTTGGACACAAAAATCTATGGATGCTCACATCCAGGATATAGCTATTTGTATGCACTTCTTGCTTCAAGTCACCTCTAAATGACTTACAAAACCTAATACAGTTGGGCACTGGTGGCTCACACCTGTAATCCTAGCTACACAGGAGGCTGAGAACTGAGGACAGCATTGGAAGTCAGCCTGGGCAGAAAAGCCCTGTGAGACTCTTATGTCCAATTAACCCTTTGAACATCAGAAGTGGTGCTGTGGCTCAAATTAGTAGAGTGCTAGTCTTGAGTGAAAGAGCTCAGGGACAGAGTGAAGGCACTGAGTGAAGGGGGAGGGGGAAACCTAATACAATGTAAATGTTGTATAAATAGCAATACTCCATATTGCTTAGGGATACAACAAGAAAACAGTCTATGTGTGTTCAGTATAGACACAGCCTCCCCGTATTGTGTGTGATGTGTCTCTGTGTATATGTATGTATGTATATGTTTATATGTATATACACACGTGTGTGTGTATGTGTGTGTGTGTCTGTGTTGAGTCTCTCCCTCTTTTTCCTCTTCTTCTAAATATTTTTACTCCACTGCTTGCTGGATCCACAGATATAGATGGCCATCTATGTTCTGCAACACAAATATAAGAAGCCCTTGAGCAGCCAGGCACCAGTGGCTCACATCTGTAATCCTCTACTCCGAAGGATGAGATATAGGATCATGGTTCAAAGTCAAGCCGGTCATGAAAGTCCAGAGATTCTGATCTCCAATTAATCACACACAAAAAAATCAGACATAGAGCTATGACTCAAGTGGTAGAGCACTAAACTTGAACAAATCGCAAGGACAGCACCCAGGCCCTGAGTTCAAGCCCCAATACTGGCACCAACAAAAAGAAAGAAAAGAAAGAGAGAGAGGAAAAAAAGAAGGAGAGAGAAAGAAAGAAAGAAAGAGAGAGAGAGGAAGGAAGGAAGGAAGGAAAAAGGAAGGAAGGAAGGAAGGAAGGAAAGAAGGGAGAAAGGGAGGGAGGAAGGAAGGAAGGAGCCCTGTGCTCTGTCTCAGCCAGGTTGCTTCCTCTGAAGTCTGGGGATCTGTGGCTTGTGGGACTTCCTTTTGCTGCTCTGGCACAGGACACCCTCACCCTGCTTCTAAACAATCAAACACAAAGATATTCAGTTAGTTTTCCTTTGTATTGTCTTATTGGGATCAAGTTTCTGTTTTTCTTTTCCAAAATTCTCTTTTTCTAAAGCAATTTGGGCTTGATTTAATTATCTGGAGAATCTGTGGATAAAAGATCATGTGTAGTAGAGCACGGGTGTTGCTCTGCAACTTTTTCATCTTAGTCTGCTCCGAGATGCTCTCCCTTTATCTTAATGATCACCTCTGACACAGGTCTAGGGAAACAAAGTAATGGCCTGCATGAAATCCACATCACATTGGAGGACTTTTAGGTATTCAGGAAGGCCAGGGTTAAATGTACAATGCGCCCCCTGGTGGCATGTGAAATGCTAATGAGCAAACCCAGGGATGGGTACATTCTGGTGAAGGTGGCCAAGATATCAAGACTCCAGACAAGGGCTGAGTTTCATTCTCTTGATTCAACAGTTTTTTGTTTTGTTTTGCTTTGTTGTCGGTAGTGGGGCCTGAACTCTAGGCCTGGGCGCTGCCCCTGAACTCTTCAGCTCAAGACCAGCCCTCTGTGACTTGCACCACAACACCATTTGCAGTTTTCTGGTGATGAATTGGAGATAAGAGTCTCATAGACTTTCCTGCCCAGGTGGCTTTGAACCCCGATCCTCAGATCTCAGCATCCTGAGTAGCTAGGATTACAGGTTTGAGCCACCAAAGCTTGCTTAAGTGAGGTATTTTTAGCTTTGACTGGGGTCCCATTGTTTCACAGTACTGGGTTCATAGGTTGATAGACCTCAAGCAGGTAGTGGCTCACCCTTTGTTGACTTCTCTGGGATCAACATCGGCTGGAGATGACGTACCTGTTCAGGCCACTCTTACCTGTATTTGCTGCTTCCCTAGGGAAAAAATTATTTGAGCATTCAATTTGCATAGCAAGTTAGCAGGGTGGCCCACAACTGATTCTAACTGCTCAGAAGGCTAAGACCTAAGGATCTCTGTTAGAAGCCAGTCCAAGCAGAAAAGTCCAAGAGACTCATCTCCAGTTAGCCAGCAAAACAAACAAACATACAAACTAACAAAAAAACAGAAGTGGAGCTGTGGCTCAAGTAGTGTCATCCTTGAGCAGAAAAGCTAAGCAAGAATGCACAGGCCCTGAGTTCAAGCCCCTGTACTGAGTTACATACACAAAAAGAGACCCTTTGCTTTGCTTTTCCTCCTAAGTAAACAAAGTTCGATATTTTTCTTTCACTTTTTGCTGTCTATAAATTTCGTTCTTCAAGACAAAAGACTTCAGATTACTTCTGAGCGAAACTATGCCAGTCCGTACCTGGTCTTCTTTTTCTAGTTAGCAACTGTAATTTCTCAATACTCTTTTATTTCAGAGATCCCTCTGTAGTCAAGAGTTTTGATTTAACAAAAATTAGGAGAAAGCCTGGCACCAGTGTTTCATGCCTGTAATCCTAGCTATTCAGAAGGCTGAGATCTGAGGATCACGGTTCAAAGCCACCCCATGCAGGAAAGTCTGTGAGACTCATCTCCAGTTAAAAACCAAAAGCAAGAGTGGGACTGTTGGGGCTGGGAAGGTGGCTCAGTGGTAGAGTGCTTGTCTTGCATACATGAGGCCCTGGGTTCAATTCCCTAGCACCACAAAATCAGAAAAAGCCGGAAGTGATGCTGTGGCTCAAGTGGTAGAGCGCTTGCCTTGAGCTGAAGAGTTCAGGGACAGTGCCCAGGCCCAGAGTGGTAGAGCGCTTGCCTTGAGCTGAAGAGTTCAGGGACAGTGCCCAGGCCCAGAGTTCAGGCCCCACGGCCAACCGGAAAAGAAAAAAAAAGTGGGACTGTGGCTCAAATGGTAAAGCACTAGTCTTGAGCACGAATGCTCAGGGACAGTACCTAAGCCCTAAATTCAAACTTTAGTTGTTTTTTTTTTTTTTTTAATTTAAAAAATTTTAGGGGAAGGCCAGCCGCGACCCGCGGAGAAGCTGCATCACCTTCCTCGCCCGCCTGGCCTTCCCCGCCGACACCATGCTGCAGTTCCTGCTTGGATTTACTTTGGGCAACGTGGTTGGAATGTATCTGGCTCAGAACTATGATATACCAAACCTGGCTAAAAAAATTGAAGAGATCAAAAAGGACTTGGAAGCCAAGAAGAAACCCCCTAGTTCCTGAGGCCCCTTCCAGCACTGCAGTCTGGATACAATGATTCTGCCCAGCCGCCTATGCAGAGCTCCTTTAACTCCTGACCCAAAGCTTCTGTTCTTATCTTGTCTCAGCCATTTCTTCCTTGCTGGACCCTACGTATTTCCTGAGAGCAGAAAATGGGGCCCAGTTCAGAACTCCTTTCTGCTCCCAACAGCCTGGCTTCTCCCTGTCTTCCTTCTGTCTACTTGGTAGGTTCTAAGGCTGGAATTATGGGGCTAGATTAGCAAACAAGACATTTAAGTTGTAGCTGCTTCTTGTTTCTACTACTTTTTATCAAAAGAAAAATGGATGAGTTTTGTATAGGTGATCAGATAAAAGTAATGCTGATTTTGTAGTTTAGCAATTATGATGGGTGCTTGTTAAACACTTGTTACTAAATTTTGTTGCCTCAAAGTAATTAAAATTAATGTATAGAAGCCAGTTTATGGTTAAGTATCCATTTATTTTATACTTTTGTCAGTCAGTTCCACAGTTGATAATTTAACCCATAAATCAATTAGTCGTTTGCTGAGAAATTATATTTTGAGAGTCCTATCAAAATTGGGAATTTTCAAAAAATGCAAAACAGTTCCTTTTGTCTCAGTAGAATTCACAGTTTATTTAGTATACATTTATTTCTTTCATGATAAATTTGTTCTGAAGAATTGTTCTTGAGACTGCAGATGCTTTTGATGTTACGTGATGGATAAATGAGAAGTTCTTGGTAAAGGAAGTGTTAACAACTTTTCACATTAAAAATGTATTTACATTATAAAAATTTTTTTTAATTTATTTTATTTGTGAACATACTGTACAGAGGGGTTACAATTACATGGGCAGGATAATGCGTACATTTCCTACCAAGCATTGCAGCCTCCTCCTTT
>NW_012267238.1:2364682-2377258 GCF_000151885.1 Dipodomys ordii | reverse complement strand
CCTTCCTTCCTTCCTTCCTTCCTTCCTTTCTTTCTTTCTTTCTTTCTTTCTTTCTTTCTTTCTTTCTTTCTTTCTTTCTTTCTTTCCTTCTTCCTTTCTTTCCTTCTTTCTTTCTTTTGTCAGTTGTGGGGCCTGGGCACTTTCCCTGTGCTCTTCAGCTCAAGGTGAGTGCTCTACCACTTGAGCCACAGCACCACTTCCGGTTTTCTAGTGGTTTATTGGAGATAAGAGTCTCACAGAGTTTCTTGCCCAGGCTGGCTTTGAACCATGATACTCAGATTTCAGCCTCCTGAGTAGCTAGGATTACAGGTGTGAGCCACTGGTGCCTGGCTTAGATTTCCTAATTATAGCCATTCTAACTGGGGTGAGGTGGAATCTCAGTGTTGTCTTGATTTGCATTTCTTTTATGGCTCGAGAAGATGAACATTTCTTCATGTGTCTAATGGCCATTCTTATTTCCTCTTCAGAGAAGTTTCTCTTTAAGTCTTTAGCCCACTTATTAATTGGGCAGTTGTTTTTTTTTTGAGGATTTGTTGTTGAGGGATTTAATTTTTTTGAGTTCTAAGTATATTTTAGATATGAGACCCTTGTCCATTTTATGGCTAGTGAAGATCTCCTCCCAGTCCATGGGCTTTCTGTTGATCATGCTAGTTATATCCTTTGCCATGCAGAAGCTCTGCAATTTCATGCAATCCCATTTGTTCAACCTTTCTTTGATTTGTTGTGTTTCTAGGTCTCTATTAAGAAAATTTTGGCCTGTGCTAAGGTGCCCTAGAATCTCTCCTATTCCTTCCTGTAATGTTTTCAGGGTGTCTGCTTTTATTTTGAGGTCTTTGATCCATTTGGAGTTGATTCTGGTGCAGGGTGATAAATACAGATCTAGTTTTAGTTTTCTACAGGTGTCTAACCAATTTTGCCAGTACCATTTACTGAAAAGGCTGTCTTTCTTCCATTCTATTTTTATTTAGCTCACTTGTCAAATATTAGGTCTGTGGGTTCATTTCTGGGTCTTCAGTCCTATTCCATTGGTCCTCAGGTGTGTTCTTGTGCCAGTACCAAGCTGTTTTTATTACTATGGCTTTGTAGTGAAGTTTCTGCTAAGAATTGTTTTTGCTATTTGGGATCTTTTATTGTTCCATATGAATTTTTGGATTGCTTCTTCTATTTCATTGAAGAATGAGGTTGGGATATTGACAGGCATTGCATTGAATTTGTATATAGCCTTTGGCAGTATTACAATTTTCATAATGTTATCCCTCCCAATCCAGGAGCATGGGAGGTTTGTTCCACTTCCTTATGAACTGGTTATTTTAAAGAGAGTCTCATTTTCTTCCCTGGGTGCATTCCTGCATCATGACCCACCGATTTGCCTTTCCCATACAGCTAGGATGACAGGTACAGACCAGCAACATCCAGCTATTGACTGAGAAGGCCCAGGTTGGCCAGCCATGATCCCCCCTATTGCAGCTACAGAGTAGCCAGGGATACAGATGTGAGCCACCAGCACCCACTGTACTTCTGGCTTTTGCTTGTGGTATCTTTTGACACTCAGGAGTTTCCATGTTGAATTCTCACTTAATTTGCTCACAGCATAAAAGGAAATTTTTTGACTTAGAAAAGCACCTGCCTATGACATATCGAAACTGAATGTTTGCCAGGCACTGGTGGCTCACACCTATTATCCTAGCTACTTAGGAGGCTGGGATTCAGGATCATGATTTGAAGCCAGCCCAGGCAAGAAAGTCTGTGAGACTTATCTCCAATAAATTGCCAAAACTCCAGTAGTAAAGCTGTGGTTCAAGTGGTAGAATGTTAGCCTTGAGCACAAAAGCTCAGGGACAGCGCCTAGGCCTGGAGTTCAAGCCACAGGATCGGCAAAAACAAACACTTTATGTTTTTATTTATCAAAAAATGAGACATGGTATCACCAGTCTGTAATAGCAGCTGTGTAGAAGACATAAGTAGGAAGATCAAGATTTGTGGGCAGCCTAAAGAAAAACTGAAGACCCTATCCGAAAAATAACTAAAAGGTTAGAGGGACTAGGCCTAGCTCAAGAGATAGATGTCCTTACTAGCAAGGCTGAGGCCCCGAGTTCAAACCCTGATACAGTCTCACAAAAATCTTTGATTCCACACAACTGTTCTTTTCGGCTGAAGTGGATAAATATTCATGAACTTTTAATCACCTCTGCATGTGTTATTTATTTATTTATTGTGCTGGTCCTAAGGCTTGAACTCAGAGCTTGGGAGTTGTCTCTGAGCTTTTTTGCTCAAAGCTAGCATTCCCACCTGGGCCACAGCTTTACTTCCAGCTTTTGGATGGTTACTTGGAGATAAGAGTCTCCCAGACTATCCTGTCCAGGTTGGCCTTAAACTGCAATTCTCAGATCTCAACCTCTTGAGTTAGCTAGGATTACAGGCATGAGTCACTGGCACCCAACAACTTCTTGCATTTCTGATGAAGTAGTATATGGAGAGGAATTTTATGTAGGACAGCCCTTGCATTTATGGCTCAATTAGTCCTGCAAAGATGTCTGTGAGAAATGTACAGCATGAACCTTTTCTGTCATAAAAATGGATGTAAAGCATTGGATCTAATTCTTTGGGAACAAGTAAGACAACTTACAATGGTATCTAGTCACAGAAAAGCATGGTATGAAGATAAATGGATGATTAATCACAAATTGCATTTTTAAGACTTCTACAACTGACAGTGCATGCAAATATTGCTTTTTTTCCTTTCTTCCTTCCTTCCTTTCTTCCTTTTTATTTTTTTTTCCAGACTGGGGCTTGAACTCAGGGTTTGAGCACTGTCCCTGAGCTTCTTTTGCTCAAGGATAGCACTCTACCACCTGAGCCACAGAGCCACTTCTGGGTTTTTCTCTTTATGTGGTACTGAGGAATAGAACCATAGAACCCAGGGCTTCACGCATACTAGCAAGCACTCTACCACTAAGCCACATTCCCAGCCAGATACTTAACTTTTGATTCTTGAACTTAAGATCACTTTGAGTTGAGTAAGCTAAAGAATCCCTCAACCCCTCTCCCAGTCATTTTCCAGCTCCCTGTAGTCTAAGCCACTGCTGCCATCTGGGATCTTAAGCTCCCCTGGCTGTTCTGGAGCATCTCTGTTCCTAGTCTTCTCCACCTAGGAAGATGTTCCTGGCTCTGAACCTTTTGGAAGTTCATCTTTCATAGTAACCTGTATACTCCTATGCTGGCAGTGTTAGCTAGAGCTGGGAGGATCTGGTTGTCCTATCTGGGCTTCTCAGCTCTCTGGAAGTTGGGCCAAATTGGTTGGCAGCTTCCTGCTACTGGACTATCTTTCTGAGTACCATATTTTTAATTATGCTTGGTCCAAATTCATAATTCCTCTATGTAAAGGTTTAAGGTTGCCCTATAATCACTCTCTGCAGTTCCAATTCTACCCTCAATAGATTTTTTCAGGATGGGAATGTAGCTTAGTGGTAGAGTGCTTGCCTGGCATGCAAGAAGACCTGGGTTGATTCCTCAGTACCATGTGTACACACAAAAAAAGCTGGAAGTGGTGCTATGGCTCAAGTGGCAGAGTGCTAGCTTTGGAGCAAAAGAAGCTCAGGGACAATGCCTAGGCCCTAAGTACAAGCCCCAGGATTGGCAATTAAAAATTTCTTGTTTACAGAACCCTTTCTGAGCATGAGAACCAGATTGGTCTAAATTTGCTGAATACTAAATCCTTCTGCCAAGGGATAGCACCCAGGCCCTGGCAAACAGGCTTGATACAGGCACACACAAATATATGTATATATATATATATATATATATATATATATACATACATATATATATACACACACATAGATAGATGGAGAGAGAGAGAGAGAGCCAGAGAGAGAGAGAGAGAGAGAGAAAAGGAGGGAGAGATATCTACGTGCGGGACAGTAAGTCTCGAACATCCCTCTTAATTCTGACAGCAGGACTGCTCAAGTGTTTGTTTGTTATCACTCAAATGAGAAAACTGATACACATATTGCTCAGGTATAAGTTGTCCAAAGTCATTGAGCTAGTGATACTTGAGCCTAATTACCACTGAAGTGGTCTGACTCCAAAGTTATGGCCTAGAGCACAGTACAGTGTGTAATTTTTCCTAAAATTATCGAGGATGGCTTTGCCTTTGGAAGTGATATACTTAAACTAGATCTCAAAAGATAATTACAAGTCAGGTGCCAGTGGCTCATGCCTATAATCCTAGCTTCTCAGGAGGCTGAGATCTAAGGACTGAGTTTGAAGCCAGCCCAAGCAGGGAAGTCTGTGAGACTCTCTGATTAAACAGCAAAAACCAGAAGTGAAGGTATAGCTCAAAAGATAGAGCACTAGCTTGGAACAATAAAAGCTCAAGGACAGCATCCTGGCCCTGAGTTCAAGTCCCAGTATTGGCACACACACACACACACACACACACACACACGCACACGCACATGCACACGCACACATGTACACATGCACGATATTTATAGTACTGAAACTGATGGTATACTAGCTTGAATGAAATATACTATGTGGTCATAGTAGGAGAGACTGCTCTAGCCACAAGGAATGATGGGCATAAAGGCAGAGAAACTTGAAAATCAGGACAGGAGATATTATTCCTGGTGGTACTTCTCACCCATCCATCACCTTTCCTGCTGTTCTTGACCATTCCCGATGTGCCTTCTCCAAGATGCCTGTACCCTGCTTTCATAAACTTCACATTTACCCTCCACCATCCTCCATGACATCTTTCCAGTGCATGTAGCCTACCAGGATAAGAAATGTCTCCTTTTCTATCTTCTGCTATAACTTCTGCATCTTCCTGATGCCCACACCAACCCTATCTCCAGTGCTGGCTCAGACTTAGCCAAGCTGTTGAAATGGCTATCTTGTTTGCTGAGCAGCACTACCATGGAAACAACTGAGATCACTTTTAATTCTTTGGGGATCTTCAAGAACAATTCCATTGTATTTTTTTAATTAGTGGATTTTACAGTGATTTTTGTGACTCACCTCCTTTCTGGGAATTAACACTTCTTTACAAGAATATGTGAATGCTCTGATGTCAACATCCAAACAGGTTTTAATGACAAACAGGATTCTGCCACCACCACCAACAAATGTAGTAGTTACATTTCTCTTTGCAGATGACTAAGTAAATTGGCCAAATTCCACACTACCCTGTAATAAAATCTGGTGTGAGAGCCTCGATAAATTGTCTGACAACCCCCAGTGTTGAGAAGCTGAAGAGCTCTTGTTAAGTGATAATGAAAAGCCTTGTGCTGAAAGGTGTGTGCATTTTGATGGAATTCTCTTATGGTGTTGTTAAACTGGTGTGGTAATCCCTAGTATACACCACTAAAGCGATTCTGTGGAAATGACTGAAATTTTCTGGATATTTTATTTCATTATTTATTCCCATTGAGCCTCTGCCTTTTCCCCATTCAATTCTGTGTATGAGAGCGAGAGATGAGAAAGAGAGAGAGAGAGACAGAGAGAGAGAGAGAGAGTGTGTCCTGGGGCTTAAACTCAGGGCTTAGGTGCTGTCTCTGAGCTTCTTTTGCCACTTGAACTAGAGCTTCACTTCTGGCTTTATTTGGGGAGGTAGTTTATTGGAGATAAGAGTCACAGACTCTTCAGCCCCAGCTGGTTTTGAATCAAAATCCTCAGATCTCAGCCTACTGAGTAGTTAGGATTACAAGTGTGAGCCACCAGCACTGGCTCATTCACTTTTTAATTGTGTATTTGTGTTCAGCTCTTCTATTAACTGCCAGTACCTCTCTGTCCATTTTGATACAGTTCTCATACTCATCATCAAACACATTTTTAATTGTTTGCTGAGGAGCCAGCACATGCTGGAAGCTGTCTGGAGCCTATAGACTGGGCTTCTTGTTCAGCAGATTTCACATATTTTAGTCCCAGGACTCACCTACTATATATGGGGGAACAGTCTCATTACACTATGAGTATTATGAAAAGGAGCTAAGGGTCAGGCACCAGTGGCTCACACCTATAATCCTCCCTACTTAGGAGGCTGAGATCTGAGGGTCAAGGTTCAAAGCCAGCCCAGGCAGAAAAGGGACCTTGAGACTCTTATCTCCAATTAACCACTCAAAAACTGGAAATGGTGCT
This sequence comes from Dipodomys ordii, assembly GCF_000151885.1. Lineage (NCBI taxonomy): Eukaryota > Metazoa > Chordata > Mammalia > Rodentia > Heteromyidae > Dipodomys > Dipodomys ordii. Next base: position 2,371,117 of record NW_012267238.1, on the reverse strand, counting down.
GTGGCTCAAGTGGTAGAGCACTAGCCTTAAGCAAAAAGAGGCTCAGGGACAGCTTCTAGGCCTTGAGTTCAAGCCTCACAACTGACCAAAAAAAAAAAAAAGAGCTAAGCTTTGTGACTCTATTTCTCTGTGTGTGTCTGTGTGTCTATATGTGTATGAATACGCCAGTACTGGGACTTGAACTGAGGGCCATGGTCCTGTCCCTTTTCACTCAAGGCTGATACTCTACCACTTAAGCTGTACTTTCACTTCTGGCTTTTGGTGGTTAATTGGAGATAAGAATCTCATGGACTTTCTATCTGGGCTGGCTTTGAATAGTAATCCTCTCAACCTCCTAAATAGCTAGAATTATAGGCATGAGCTACTAGTGCCCAGTAACCAGCAGACTTTTATCTCCAATTAACCAGCAGAAAGCCAAATGTAGAGATATTGTTCAATTGGTAGCATGCCTGGAAAAAGAAAAAGAAAAAACAAAACAAACAAGAGGAAGAGACCCTGAGTTCAAGGCTCAGTACTAGCAAAAGAAAAGAGAGAAAGAGAAAGAAAGAGAGGGGAAGAAAGAAGAGAAAAGATGAGATGAGAGCTAGAAATGTGGCCCCAGTGGTGGAGCACCTGCCTAGCCAGGGCAATGCTCTGAGTTCAGCATGACTAGAAAAGAAAAGAAAAAGAAGCTGGGTGCCTGTAGCTCATGCATGTAATCTTAGTTACTCAGGAGGCTGAGATCTGAGGATTGTAGCTTGAAGCCAACCAGGGCAAGAAATCCCTTGAGACTCTTATCTCCATCTAAGCATGCAAAAAAGCTAGAAGTAGAGGTATGATGCAAGTGGTAGAGCATTAGACTTGAGCAAAAAGCTCAAGGACAGCACCCAGGCCCTGAGTTTAAGCCCCAGGACCAGCATAAAAAAAAAGAAACTCACTTCAAACAGTGAAGACAGGTTGAAAATAGGGGGAAAAAAGAGATTTATCAATGAAACAATCAAAAGAAAGCAGGAAGAAGATGGGCAACAGTGGCTCATGCCTGTAATCTTAGCTACTCAGGAGGCTGAGTTCTGAGGATCACGGTTCATAGCCAGCCCGGGCAGGAAAGTCCGTGAGACTCTTATGTCCAATAAACCACCAGAAAACCAGAAGTGGCCCTACGGCTCAATGGTGGAGTGCTAGCCTTGAGCTGAAGAGCTGAGGGACAGCGCCCAAGATCAAAGTTCAAGCCCCATAACTGACAAAAGAAAAAAGAGAGCAGAAAGCGCTATATTAATATTAGACAAAGTAGACTTCAGAGCAAAGAAAATTACTAGAGACTCAAAGACATAAACATTCAACAATACAGCTAGCTAATAGTCTTCAAAACTATCAATGCAATAAAAACAAAAAAACAAAACAAAAAAGTCAGACAAAGTGCTAACAGCCAAGAGGAGCCTGAAGAGTCAAGGCAATTACATGTCTACATTATCTTAATCCTGATCTTATCTGGAAACAAAAAGATCAGATGTATTTAGGAACTCTGAATCAACTGGAAACAAAAAGATCAGATGTGTTTAGGAACTCTGAATCAACTGCAGATTCAGTCTACAACATTGTATCAATATGGGCTCATTCAGTATTAACACATGGGCCATAATAATTTAAGGTGCTCATAATGAAAAAAATTGTCCAGAGAATCCATGGCTCCCTTCATTATCTGTTCAGTTTCTCCTATAAATCAAAAGCTAGCCAAGTGCTAGTGGCTCACGCCAATAATCCTAGCTACTCAGGAGGCTGAGATCTGAGGATTGAGGTTCAAAGCCAGCCCAGGCAGAAAATATCTGTGAGGCTTTTATCTCCATTAATGACCAGAAAACCAGAAGTGGCACTGTGGCTCAAGTGGTAAAGTGCTAGCATTGAAATGCTGAGAGACAGTGCCCAGGCCCAGAGTTCAAACCCCATTACCAACAAAAAAACAAAACAAAACAAAAACCCAATTAGTTTAAGCCAAGCATTGGTGGCTCTCACCTGTAATCCTAGCTGCTCAGGAGGCTGAGATCTGAGAATCATTGTTTTTTCAGCCTTGGTAGAAAAGTCCAAGAGATTCCTATGAGTGTGTGATTGTGAGGCTTGCACTCAGAGTCTGAGCGCTGTCCCTGAGCTCTTTTTGCTCAAGGCTAGTGCTCTGCTACGTTGAGGCACAGTGCCACTTCTGGTTTTTGAGTGGTAAATTGGAGATAAGAGTCTCATAGGGACTTTTCTGCCCCAACTGCTTCAAACCATTATCTCCACTTCTCAGCCTCCTAAGCAGCTAGGATTATAAGCATGAGCCACCAGTGCTTGGCCCATGAGATTCTTATCTCCAATTAACCACCAAAATGTTAGAAGTAGAGCTGTGGCTGAAATGGTAGAATGCTAGCCTTGAGCACAAAAGCTCAGGACAGTACCTAGGCCCCTAAGTTCAAGCACTTGGATGGCACATGCACACACACAAAACCCACTAATATAGAAATTAAATTAGTCAGGCTGGGAAGGTGGCTCAGTGTGTAGAGCGCTTGCCTTGCATGCATGAGGCCCTGGGTTCAATTCCTCAGCACCACATAAGAAAAAAAGCCAGAAGTGGCACCATGGCTCAAGTGGTAGAGTGCTAGCCTTGAGCTGAAGAGCTGAGGGACAGCGCCCAGGCCCAGAGTTCAGGCCCCACCAAAAAAAGAAATTAAATTAGTGAATTTTAGAAAAGGAATGGGATCTCAGGAATATTAAGAAAAAAATGAACACTGTCAATTTTCTTGGTTCTTGGGCTTCAAGGTCAGCCTGGACCTGAACAACTACCTCCCTGGGTTTCCATTCCCTGCCCCACTCTGAAGTTATGGAGAAAGAGTATAAGGAAACAAACTCCTTATCATCTACTCATATATCCACTCATCTACCTACCTACCCTCCCTTCTACTGATGCTATTTAGAAACCCCGATTAATATGGTCATGATATACCAGTCAAAGAAAGATATTTCAGAAAAGGAAAATCATAGGACTCTGAAAGACCCTAGCCCCCTAGGATACTTTCGTCAACGGGAGGGCGCCCCAGAAAACTCAGACTCCAGGCCGGGAGATGCAATAAGCAAGAGGAATTTATTTGACGTTTGCACAAACGGACTCCCTGCCCCGGTCAGTCAGAGAGTCCCGAGCAGCGGTTACAAGCCCTTTTTTTAAAGGCAAAAACCACAAGATTAACGCATAACACAAAGCATCCCATGATTGGTCCATTTAAAGGTCACCATATACACCAACAATCACTTTGCCACGCGGGAAATTTTGTAACACTCTTTGTAAAATGACTGGCCCATGGTTGGTTTAAGGGGGGGGGGTTACAGGCCTATGATTGGTTGACATTTGGCTTAGCTTGTGGTCTTGCCAGGTGGTCGTTATCTCAAGGTCCTGTCTGGGGAATTTCTAAATGGGAACTGAGGAACAAGTACTGTCTGTTCTTTATCTACGACCACTGACCTTGTCCTGGGGCTGATATCTGGGCTCTGAGACTTTACTCAATTCCTTATTTCCAGGGAGGGGGTTGGTGTTAGCGCAAGCAAGTAAGTTTACAAAAGCAGAGTCAACAGTTAGTAAATTGTAAAATGGACGCAGCCCTAATTTTTCTAATTCTTCAGACTCCTCCACTTATGAATATGAATATGTCTAAATATTTGAAATGTTATCAAATTTCACTCAAAAACATGCAAGAGAGCAATCACTTCATTGCTTGATTGAATTTAATCCAGGTATGTAAAACTGGCTTACTATTAGAAAATCCACAAGTGTAAGTCATTATAATAATTGGTTAATAGAGACAAATGTAATGTCCATTAGGCAGAATAATCCTTCATAAAAATACAACTCTCAATCACAATAAGTATTTACAGATAATTAAGAATAGAAAAATCTGAGGTTGGGCACTGGTGGCTAACGCCTGTAATCCTAGCTACTCAGGACACTGAGATGTGAGGATCACAGTGCAAAGCCAGCCCAGCAAGAAAAGTCCATGAAACTCTTATCTCCAATAAAACACCAGAAAGGGGCTGGGAAGGTGGCTCAGTGGTCTAGCGCTTGCCTTGCATGCCAGAGGCCCTGGGTTCGATTCCTCAGCACCACATAAGCAAAAAGAAAAAAGCCAGAAGTGGCGTTGTGGCTCAAATGGTAGAGCACTAACTTTGAGCTGAAGAGCTGAGGGACAGCACCCAGGCCCAGAGTTCAGGACCCACGACCGGACCAAAAAAAAAAAAACAAACAAACCAGACACACACACCAGAAAACTGAAAGTGGTACTGTGGCTTAAGTGTAGAGCACTGAAAAGCTCAGGTAAAGTACCCAGGCCCAGAGTTCAAGTCCCACAATTGACAAAAAAGAAAAAGAAAAATCTGAAAACTAATAAAGTACACGCTCCGCGCGCACACACACACACACACACACACACACACATATTCCAGTCCTGGGGCTTGAACTCAGGGCCTGGGCACTGTCCACGAGCTTCTTTTTGCTCAAGGCTGTCACTTTACCACTTGAGCCATAGTGTCACTTCTGGCTTCATGCATGCAAGGCAAACACTCTACCACTGAGCCACATTCCCAGCCCAAGAGCATATTTTTTTTTAATTTTATTTTATTGTAAAGATGCTGTACAGAAGGTTACAGTTACATGGGTAAGGTAAGGAGTACATTTCTTGTCAAACATTGTCACCCCCTCCTTTTTTCCTACTATCCCTTCCCTGCCACATCACCCTTCCCCCCTCCTTCATTCCCCCTGCCCCGAAGTTGTAAAGATCATTTCCAACATAGCGTCTTGTGAGTATCATTGTTGCAATGGGTCATCCTGTGTCCTTGCTTTAGTATTTTGTTATTTCCCTTTCCCTCCCCAAATTAGGTAAATGTATATATAAGATGCAGGGTACTAAAATCAAATATAGTGACAACAGGAAATATACCATAGGGGGAAGAACTTACAAAAGAAACCAAAAAAAAATCACATAGTACATTAAAAACAACAAAAACCTCTTGTGTCCATATCTTGGGGTTCATTTCACTTAGCATCATCTTATATGGTCATATGTACATAGCTTTTGAGCTTTTCTAAGAGCATATATTCTAAAAACACCCAGAGAAGCTTCATTCTAGGTAGAGACACTGAGGAAGCATTCTCTGGAGGCAGGAAAGGCTGACAAGAAAGCCCACATCACTACTTTTATTAATATGATATTGGATATTGTATCCAGTCCAATATAATAAAGAGAAAGGATATTAAGGTCAAAGTATTGGGACAGAGGACATAAAACATGATTGCTTCTGAACAACAAACCCAAACAAATAGACTGGTATATTATTTAAAGTATTATGCTATTTAGAGATAGAAGATTATCAAAGTGAGTTGTATTTCTATATGCCACAGCAACCAGCTAGAAGTTGATTTTGTTGTTGTTGTTGGTCATGGGGCTTGAACTCTGGCCTGGGCGCTGTCCCTCAGCTCACAGCTCAAGGCTAGCGCTCTACCACTTGAGCCACAGCGTCACTTCCACTTTTCTGGTGGTATACTGGAGATAAAAGTTTCACAGCTTTTCCTGCCTAGGCTGGCTTTGAACCACAATCCTCAGCTCTCAGCCTCCTCAGTAGTTAGATTACAGGCATGAGCCAAAAGCACCCAGCAGAAATTAATTTTTTTAAACACAGGTATATGAGAGAATATCAAGTCCCTAGGATCTGATAAGCCTCCCAAGAGGTTTTTAAAACCTCTGAGAAAGAAATTATAAACATGTCAATTCTCCCCAAACTGGTCTACAAGTTTGATGTGATGCCAATAAATACCCTAACAGAGTTTCAATGAGGCCTGAGAAGACACTGTTAAAATGTATCTGGATGCCAGGCACCAGTGGCTCATATCTTATTCCTAGCTACTCAGGAGGTTAAGATCTGAGGAAGCCAGGGCAGGAAAGTCCATGAGACTCATTTTGTTGTTGTTGTTGTTGTTGTTAGTCGTGGGGCTTGAACTTAGGGTTTGGGCACTGTCCCTAAGTTTTTGTGCTCAAGGCTAACACTCTACCCCTTTGAGCCACAATACCACTTTTAGTTTTCTGGTGGTTAATTGGGAATAAGAGTCCATGGACTTTCCTGCGTGGGCTGGCTTTGAATGGTTATCCTCAGGTCTCAGCCTCCTCAGCCTAGGATTACAGGCCTGAACCACCACCTCCCATTCCCAATGAGACTCCTCTCCAATTACCACCCCAAAAAAAAGCTGGAGGGCTGGGAAGGTGGCTCAGTGGTAGAGCGCTTGCCTGCATGCCTGAGGCCCTGGGTTCCAGTCCTCAGCACCACATAAGCAAAAAGAAAAAAAGCCGAAAGTGGTGCTGTGGTTCAAGTGGTAGAGCACTAGCCTTGAGCTGAAGAGCTGAGGGACAGCGCTCAGGCCCAGAGTTCAGGCCCCATGACCGGACC
>NW_012267238.1:2363194-2364632 GCF_000151885.1 Dipodomys ordii | reverse complement strand
CCCCCCCCCCCCCGCACCAACATTGTAAAGCTGGTTTTCGATATGACAATTTGTACTTCTCATTGTTGCAACAGGTCCACCTGTATCCTTAAATGACTTGTTTTAAATCTGCTGGGTGTCAGTGGCTCATGCCTATAATCCTAGCTACTCAGGAGGCTGAGATCTAAGGACCGTGGTTCACAGCAAGCCCAGGCAGTAAAGTCTGTGAGACTCTCATCTCCAATAAACTGCCAAAAAAGCCAGAAGTGGAGCTGTGGCTCAAGTGATAGAGTGCTAGCCTTGAGTAAAAGAAGCTCAGGGACAACAACCCATGTCCTGAGTTTATCTTGCAAAGATCCTATTCCAACCTGCTTCTTTTTCTTTTTCTTTTTCTTTTCTTTTTTCTCTCCTTGTATCAGGGATTTCTGTTTACTAGGCAGGTGCTCTACCAATAAGGCACTCCTCCATCTCTTTTTGAACTGGTTATTTTTTCCATATATATTTTTATTGTAAAAATACTGTACAGAGGGGTTACAGTTACATGAGTAGGATAATGAGTACATTTCCTATAGAGCATTGTTACCTCCTCCTTTGTTTTTCCCCTACCATCCTTTCCCTTCCCACCTCCCCAACTCCTTCCCCCCACCCCCAAAATTGTAAAGTTCATTTTCAACATAGTGTCTTATACATCTCATTGTTACAATGGGTCAACCTGTATCCTTATTTAAGCATTTTGTTATATCCCTTCCCCTCCCCAAATTATAAAAATGTATATATAAGATGCAGGACACGGGAATCAGATACAGTGAAAACAGGGTTTATACCATGGGGGAAGAATATACAAAAGAAACAAAAGAATCACATAGGGCATTATTAGTACGTTAACAACAATAGCAAGCAAGAAAAAAAATCACTTGTGTCCATGTCTTGGGGTTGGTTTTGCTTAACATCATCTTACATCATTATATGTACATAGCTTTTGACCTTTTTTGCTTGTCCTAGTACTAGTTATTGTCCTTGTACTAGTTATTGCAAATACGGGAAACCATGAGACCTATGTTTCTTTGGGCTTGGCTTACTTAATAAAATTTTTCCAAGTCTTTCCATTTCCTAACAAATGCAGTAATGTCATTCTTTCTGATGGAGGCATAGAATTCCTATATATCTATATCTATCTATCTATCACATTTTCTTGATCCATTCATCTACTCAGGGGCATCTGGGTTGGTTCCATATCTTAGCTATGATGAATAATGCTGCAATAAACATGGTTGTACTGGTAGCCTTGATATGACCTTGTATGTGATCATTTGGGTAAATGCCCAAATTGCTGAGTCATAGGGGAGCTCTACGTGGAGTCTTTTGAGGAATCTCCATACTGCTTTCCAAAGTGGTTGAACAAGTTTACATTCCCACCAACAATTCAGTAGGGTTCCCTTTTGGCCATATCCCCTCCAGC
>NW_012267238.1:2285598-2354356 GCF_000151885.1 Dipodomys ordii | reverse complement strand
TGCTGTGGTTCAAGTGGTAGAGCACTAGCCTTGAGCTGAAGAGCTGAGGGACAGCGCTCAGGCCCAGAGTTCAGGCCCCATGACCGGACCCAAAAAAAAAAAAAAAGCTGGAAATGGAGCTGTGGCTCAAGTGGTAGAATGCTAGCCTTGAGTACAAAAGCTCGGTGACAGCACCCAGGCCCTGAGTTCAAGCCCCAGCACACTCACATGAAAAAATGTATCTGGAAGAGTAAAGGGTCAGGATTAGCTAGGACATTCCTGCAGTTAAAAGAAGGGAAAGGTGGTGAAAATTTTCCAGGGAATTTGCCTCATCTTACCCTCCCTTCAACTCCCCTCCCAGGACACCCTTGTGTGACCAGAAAGATTCTATACAATTCCCCAAAATTGTTGGAAATGTTTTGGGATATTGAGGTATCATATAGAAAGGACACCACCTCAAAAGGAACTCAGCAAGGCAGTTTACTTCTGTAGAAGGATGTACTACTGACAGGAAGCCAAGTAAGCAGCTATACTGGTTAGGCAGGCCACCTAGGTTTTATTCCTTATTGTCCTTCATTCCAATTGGCTAGAACTTAAGTTTGCAAACCTACACAATTGGTTAGTTTGGAAGGGTTAAAAGTTTATTAAAGCATTCAACCTAAACCAAGACAACTGTCCAAAACAGAAATTCAGAAAAACAATTCTTATTCAGCTGAGCCATACCTACCAGTCCTAGAGTTTTGGGCTTGGATGGTGTCCCTGCACTCTTCAGCTCAAGGCTAGTGCTCTACCACTTTAGCCACAGTGCCACTGGGGGCTAAATGAAGAGTTTCATGAGCTGGATGCCAGTGGCTCATGCCTATAATCCTAGCTACTTTAGGAGGCTAAGATCTGAGAATCTCAGTTCAAAGCTAGCCTGGGCAGGAAAGTCTGTGAGACATTATCTCCAATTAACCACCAGAAAACTAGAAGTGGCACTGTAGCTCAATTGGTAGAGGGCTTGCCTTGAGCTGAAGAGCTCAGGGACAGTGCCCAGGCCCAGAGTTCATATGCCATGACTGACAACAACAAACAAACAAACAAAAAAATAGTCTCACAGATTTTCCTGCCCAGGCTGGCTTTGAACCTCGATCCTCAAATCTAAGCCTCCTATGTAGCTAGGATTACAGGCATAAGCCACCAGCACCCTAGAAAAGTCTTAGGACAGGATACAGCTTAACCAAAATGCCTCTTGTAAGATAGAGCTACCTTTGAAATGGTGATGCTTAGGACAACCAATTACTTTGACAGAAAAGGTTCTAAAACCCTACACATTGAAGCCAGATAGACTGTGTAGATAGACTGAGGGCATGGTTTCATTTATCACATTGTGACCACAGACTAGGGTGGCATTTTGTTCACCAAAGGAATAAATAACATCAACCTAGAACTATTATCCAATAGCCTTCTCCTGCCCACCCCCAAGTTTGTATGTTTTCTCTTCAAATGCATAGTCTTTCCAGGAGAAGACTTGAATGGAAGTTTGTTGTGTTTTTTTGTTTTTGTTTTTTTGGTTGGTTGTGGGGCTTGAACTCTGAGCCTGGTCACTGTCCCTGAGCTCTTCAGCTCAAGGCAAGTGCTCTACCACTTGAACCACAGCACCACTTCTGGTTTTCTGGTGGTTAATTGGATATCAGAGTCTCAAGGACTTTCCGGTCTTGGCTGGCTTTGAACCATGATCCTCAGATCTCAGCCTCCTGAGTAGCTAGGATTACAGGCGTGAGTCATTAGCACCTGGCTTGAAGAGAAGTTTGTAGAACATACTTATGGCCACGTGGTAGGGTCCTCCCTATGGGAATCCAGTCCTCCTCTCTATCAACATGCCAAAGGCCTATGAATTAGCTTAGTGTGGTAACTAGACATGAGACAATAAATTCTCACTGTGGTGACCTGAGTTAGGATTCTGTCTTCTAACTACATAGACAAAGCCATACCTTTGTAGATTGCCCATCTGCTCACTCTTAAGAATCCTATCACCAATTAGTTGCTCCCACAGATCTCTGAAAGTCAAACATGCTAATAGCCCTCTTGTGCCCAAAACTTATTATGGTAATTCACTCATCTTGGTGCCAAAGTTAAGAGCCAACACCTGGTGCCTCCCAACCCAGAATCCAGTTATTTTCACTGAAATCAGAAAGCCCAGTTATCATCCCATGACCATCTGTGGCATTGCTTTTCAGGGGCACCCATCACCTGGGCATAGCTTAATGTGAGAAAAGTCTCTTTTTATCAAAGTGGTTGGCTTTGTGGCTTGACTCTTGTTGATTATTCTGCTAAGACAATACCAAAAGTATAGAAAGAGGAAATTCTTTGGGATAAAAAAAGGATTTGTTTTTAATCGGTAAGTGGTGGGGCTTGAACTCTTGGCCTGGGCGCTGTCCCTGAGCTCTTCAGCTCAAGGCAAGTGCTCTATCACTTGAGCCACAGCATTACTTCTGGTTTTCTGGTGGTTAATTGGAGATAAGAGTCTCACAGACTTTCCTGACCAGGCTGGCTTTGAACCACAATCCTTAGATCTCAGCCTCCTGAGTAGCTAGGATTACAGGTGTGAGCCCTTGGCACCGGGTGCTCAGGTTGAAAAAGGATTTTTTTTGGGGGGGGCTGGGAATGTTGTTTAGAGGTAGAGTGCTTGCCTGGCATTAAGCCCTGGGTTCAATTTCTCAGTACCATATAAGCAGAAAAGGCCAGAGGTGGTGCTGTGGCTCAAGTGGTAGAGCACTAGCCTTGAGCACAGAGAAACTCAAGGACAATGCCCAGGCTCTGAGTTCAAGCTCCAGGACCAGCAAAAAAAAAAATTAAAAAAAAAAGAAAAAGAAAAAAGAAAGGAAAAAATGATTTTTGAAATGCAAGATTTTTGTCTTAACCGGATCTTCTAAAAATGGAAGAGGAAGAAAGACACACCTCAGATTGTTGAAGAAAGTAGCAGAGGATGTGAGTATGTTTTTGGGATTACTTGTGTACTGTTAATTTTATCACAGGTTGTTTTTCTCTTTTGTTTTGCTTTTCAGGTCCTGGGGCTTGAACTCAGGGCCTGGGTGCTGTTCCTGAACCTCTTTGTGTTCAAGGATCGCGCTCTACCAAGTGAGCAACAGCACACTTCGGTTTTTGAGTGTTTAATTGGAGATAAGAGTCTCTCCAAGACTTTCCTGCTCAGGCTGGCTTTGAATCTCAATCGTTATGTCTCAGCCTCCTGAGTAGCTAGGATTACAAGTATGAGCCACTAGAACCCAGCAAAGGCATCTCCATGTGAGAAGTGACTGTGCAAGAGACAGTGTGTCCTTTATCATACCTCAGCTTTAGGCTGATTTTAGCTATATAGCTGCTCCTTCTCTGTTACTGCAAAGTCATCTAGTGATGACAGAATCCAGCAACCAGATAGCCATCAACAACCAGCTCCAGGTTTTTTTAATGTGACTTTTTTGGGGAGGGTTGTTTCTTTTGGTTTTTTTGGGGGGGTCTGGTCATGGTCCCTGAATTCTGGGCCTAGGCGCTGTCCCTCAGCTCTTCAGCTCAATGCTAGCGCTCTACCACTTGAGCCACAGCGCCACTTCCAGCTTTTTTCTTTTTGTTTATGTGGTACTGAGGAATCGAACCCAGGGCCTCAGGCACGCAAAGCAAGTGCTCTACCACTGTGCCACCTTCCCAGCCCCATGGTTTTTTTGCTTGTTTTTTGCCAGTCCCGGGGTTTGAACTCAGGGCCTGAGCCCTGTCCCTGAGCTTCTTTTGCTCAAGGCTAGTATTCTACCACTTGAGCCACAGTGCCATTTACCAGCTTTTTCTGCTTATGTGGTACTAAGGAAGCGAACCCAGGGCTTCATGCATGCTAGGCAAGCACTCTACCACTAAGCCAATTTTTAATGTAATGGTTTTGTTTTCTTTTTAGTGTAAATACATTGGGAACCTGAGCTCAGCCAATTGGAGTACAGGATCAGGGTCTGCTGGGTTAGGGATAAAAAGGAAGCAGTCTGCCTGCTCTGTGTGTTTGTTTGCCAGATTTTTGGCTGATGGCATGCCCTTCTGCAGAAATAACATTGCCGTTTTGTCATCCTTTTAAGTTGATGTTTTATTCCCAATATCCCAAGCCATTTCTACCATTAAGGCCTTAATAAATAAAGCACCCTTTCAGCCTTCCCAAGCAAGCGCTAGCAGCAAAGTCCATGAGACTCCTTCTCCAGTTAACCAGCAAGAATAGCTGAAAGTGGAGCTGTTGTTTAAGTGGTAGAGTGATAACCTTGAGCACTAAAAGCACTTGGACAGTGCCCAGGTCCTGAGTTCAAGCCCTAGTACCCATCAGCTGTCTTGGGAACAAGATGGGAAAGTCATCTTCACGTCGCCTGAAGCCATTAACTGTGCAGATCATACAGTCCCCTTTGTTCTGAATTCATGCACATGAGACAAACTTCTTTTTTTGTTTGGGTTTTTTTAACTGTATTTTTTTTTGTCTTTTCTTTTTTGGTACTGGGGATTGAACCCAGGACGTTGTGCTTGTTAGGCAAGCGCTTTGCCACTGAGCTACATCCCAGCCCGATCAGACAAACTTCTGATTGTAATGTGGCTCCTTGGTAATCTGTCTATAGGGTAAAAGTGCTCTGATCAGAGAACATGAGAATTAATATGCCAGCACCTGTGGGTAGTTTTTGTTGTTTGGGTTTGAAACGGAAACTCATTTTTATAGCCTAGGCTGGCCTTGAACTTCTGAGTGCTCATTGTGTGCTCCATAAGGCCTGGCTGCTGGTGTATAATTACAACATTCTCTGTGAGACTGGTGAGTAGGAGTTTGCGTAGGAAAGATGATTCTGGATTTCTGAACTTCCCTGACAGAGGGAAATGACCTCTAACAAAAACTAAACTGGGTTTCTAAGTTTGCAAGTCAAGAGCAAGGTGTTGATATATTTGCCAAATTTCTAATTTAAATCTCTCAAGTGTTTTGTCTTAGAACAAAGCGTCTGCCAGAGTCACTGGCTTCATTAGTTTTATTTGAGGGCTAAATGAGAAGAATCGTGTATGGAATTTTCAGGCTCTTCTGCAGAACAAAAGGACTTAAGTTATTTATATACATTAGGGAGTTGCAGACTCTAGGTATAGTCATATCGTTTCCCATGACAACCAATTAGTATGCAATGCTTTGGTATTCAAGTTCCTAGCATAAGAAATAATGTTAAATTTTTGAAGGCCTATTTTTTTAAGGAGACTTTGTAAATAATCTTACAAAGTCACCCTTTTGTTTTTATGATATAAAATCATGAACATGATGACTCCAAATAGGAATCCTCTATGGCTGTATTCTTCTGAATATCCTTTTTTTCTCTAGCCAGGTCTTCAGAATGGTCATATATATCTGAATTTTACTGTACTACACCTTAATAACAATGCTCTCTGTAAAGAAAAATTTTGTGTATGTATCCTAGGGCTTGAACTCAAGGCCTGGATGCTGTCCCTGAGCTTCTTTTTTTTTTTTTTGGGTCCGGTCATGGGGCCTGAACTCTGGGCCTGGGTGCTGTCCCTCAGCTCTTCAGCTCAAGGCTAGCGCTCTACCACTTGAGCCACAGCAGGACTCTTTTCTTCAGATAGATTTCCTCTTCATTGATATCCAGATGATGTAGCTCAAGGCTAGCGCTCTACCACTTGAGCCACAGCATCACTTCTGGCTTTTTTCTTTTTGCTTATGTGGTGCTGAGGAATCAAACCCAGGGCCTCTGGCATGCAAGGCATGTGCTCTACCACTGAGCCACCTTCCCAGCCCCCCTGAGCTTCTTTTTTTCTTTCTTTTTCTCCAAAAGCTATCACTCTACCACTTGAGCCACAGCTCCACTTCCAGCTTTTTTGGTAGTTTAGTGGAGATAAGAGTCTCACAGACTTTCCTGCTCAGGCTGGCTTCAAAGTATGGTCTTCAAATCTCAGATTTCTGAGTAGCTAGATTACAGGCATGAGCCACTAGTGCCTAGTTAACAATTTTCCTTAGCAACTAAGATATATAGAAGTTCTAGTATTTATCTTTAGACAAGATATTATTAGCCAGAGCTTACTGGATAATAAAAGTTTGTAGAATCTAGGAATTAATAAGTTGAATATGAAAATAATATGTTGGAAGAAAAATATATCACTCCTATTTTATTTAGCATATGAACTGTCTCGAAATCAGATCTAAGCTTTGTTGGTTTTTTGTTTTTGTTTTTTTTTTAATTATTTTGTTGGCCGTGGGGCTTGAACTCTGGGCCTGAGTACTGTCCCTGAGCTCTTCAGCTCAAGGCAAACCCTCTACCACTTGAGTCACAGCACCACTTCTGGTTTTTTGGTGGTTAATTGGAGATAAGGGTCTCACAGACTTTCCTGCAGGCTGGCTTTGAACTGTGATCCTCAGATCTCAGCCTCCTGAGTAGTGAGGATTACAGGCGTGAGCCACCAGCACCTGGCTAAAAAATCTTTCCAGAAATTTCCTGCAAACCCAAGTAGCCTTTTTGCCCTCAATCCCAGCTCAGGCAAAAACCACTGTTATTCTGGGAATTCTTTCAGAAGCAGACAACAAAATTCAAGTGCAAGTAGTTAATTTAGTTACAGGTTTCTCTTTTTGTTTTGTTGCCCAGGTTGCCCTCAAATGCACACTTATCTCCCCTCAGCTTCCTGAGCTGCTGGAATTATAAGTGTGCACTACCATTACCAGTTTGTAGATAGTGTAATTGGGAGGTATGGGAGCCACCTACCAGAGACATAGGGAAATGACATAAAGAAGGGGAGGCAGGGCTGGGAAGTTGGCTCAGTGGTAGAGCTCTTGCCTTGCATGCCTGAGGCCCTGGGTTCGATTCCTCAGCACCACTCAGAAAAAAAAAGCCGGAAGTGGTGTTGTGGCTCAAGTGGTAGAGTGCTAGCCTTGAGCTGAAGAGCTGAGGGACAGCGCCCAGGCCCAGAGTTCAGGCCCTACAACCGGACCCAAAAAAAAAAAAAAAAAGAAGGTGAGGCAGCCAATCAAAGGTTTGTTTTTAAGTCAACTGCCAAGAGAACAACTACAGTTGGGAAAATTCTGGTAAAAAGTGCAAAACACACTTAGGTGTTGATGGCTCGTACCTGTAATCCTAGCTACTCTGAAAGCTGAGATCTGAGGCACCCAGCTCCTTGGACTTTCTTGGTGGTTAGAGATTAAAATGTCTCATGAACTTTCCTGCCCAGGTTGACTTTGAACCATAAACTCTGGATCTCTGTCTACTGAGCAGCAAAGGTTATAGGTATAAGCCTCCAGTACCTGGCTTGCTATCAGATTTAAAATGTATATAAGTGGTCTATATCATAGCTCATGATTTCTTTTCCTCTCTTTCTTTGTTGTTTTTGTTTTTTAAACTAAGCATATGTTTCTAGCCATAGTACTGGGCATTGACCGAGTTGTTGCTTCTGGCTGATATGAAACAGCCAGAAACTCTCCCATGACTTAGTCTCACCAGGTAAGCAGAGTGCCTCAAACTCGTTACCTGTCCATAATCACCTCGCAGTGTACTGTTTGTGCATTTCTTTTTCGACAGAGCTGAGAGTTTCCCTTGGATCCAAGCCCAGGGGGAAATCAGTGGGCAAGAGAAGACATGAGATCTTAGTTTTAACAAGTGCTGCCAGACTGCCATTCGGAATGGCAGTCCCAGTCTGCTCTGCAACTGCAGAGTGTGAGTGCCCACCTGTGGCTGTGTGCCCACCAACACCGAGCATTCAAAAGCTGTCTAATTTTTGTCAGTTTGAAGGGCAAGAGTGATCTCTTACTTAATTTTACCCGCACAGTTACATATACTCATGGTGCAGCTGGAATTCTGGGCTCTCACACCTCCTGTCTTATAGCTACTCAGCTGTTTAGTTCCATTTGTGTATTGCTGGCATTTCAAAGGCATTTCCTTTTCTTCTTCCCTTTTGTCACGATCTAGAAAAAAACTTCCCCTCTCACTATTGCAACTACTCCCTATCTTATTTCCGGCTCACTAGATTCCACCCCATCTAATATATTCTGTCTCTACCAAATTAATACTACAGAAGCCCAGGCCTCGGAGGCAGAAATGAGGATATTAAGAATGAATAGTGAGCCAGGTGCCAGTGGCTCATGCCTGTAATCCTAGCTACTCAGGAGGCTGAGGTCTGAGGATCACAATTCAAAGCCAGCCTGGGCAGAAAAGTAGTCTGTGAGATTCTTATCTTCAATAAACCACCAGAAAACTGGAATGGTACTGTGGCTCAAGTGGTAGGGTGCTCGCCTTGAGCTGAAGAGCGCAGGGACAGCGCCCAGGCCCAGAGTTCAAGCCCCATGACCAAAAAAAAAAAAAGAATAGTGGGGACTGAGAATGTAGCTTAGTGGTAGAGTGCTTGCCTAGCATGCATGAAACCCTGGGTTTAATTCCTCAGTATCACATAAACAGAAAAAGCTGGAAATGGTGCTGTGGCTCAAATGGTAGAGTGCTAGTCTTGAGCAAAAGAAGCTCAGGGCAGTGCCCAGACCCTGAGTACAAGCCCCAGGACTGGAGAGAGAGAGAGAGAGAGAGAGAGAGAGAGAGAGAGAGAATGAATAGTGGTAGAAATTTATAACCTAAAACTCTAGTACAGGGATTAGATTCCCTCTCTGTGAGGGATCTCTTCATGTAAGAAAATATCACTCAATGCCTTAATTGCTATCAAGAATCTCTTGCCAGGTAATCCGAGCTACCAGGAGGCTGAGATCTGAGAATTATAGTTCAAAGCCAGCGCAGGCAGGAAAATCTATGAGACTTTTATCTCTAAAATTAACCCACCAGAAAACCAGAAGTGGCACTCTGGCTCAGGTGCTAGAGGGACTAGCCTTGAGCTGAAGAGCTCAAGGTCAACAGTGCCTAGACCCAGAGTTCAAGCTCCATGACTGACAAAAAAAAAAAAAAGAATCTCTTAATCTAATGACGAAATGTCATCATTCCTGGGTGAGGTACATTGGCCACACATGCAATTCCAGTTACTTGGGAGGCAGAGATGTGAGGATCACAGTTCTAGGCCAGCTTGGAAAAACTTTAGCAAGATCTCATTTCAACAAATTAGGAAGGAATGGTGTTATGTGCCTGTAGTCCCAGCTACTTGGGAGGCATAGGTAGAAGGATTGGGATCGGAGGCTAATTCCAGGCAAAAACAGAGACCTTAAGCAAATAATAATAATAACTAAAGCAAAAAAGGCTGGGAACATGGTTTACTAGGTAGTCCTTGCTTAGCAAGCATAAGACCTTGAATTCATACCTCACTACCACCAAAATAAGTGACAATGTATGTATGAATCTCCCCAGGGGAATTTTTTGCCAGTCCTGGGGCTTGAACTCAGGGCCTGGGCACTGTCCCTGAGCTTCTTTTTTTGCTCAAGGCTAGCACTTTACCTCTTGAGTCACAGTGCCACTTCTGGCTTTTTTTCTTAATGAGGAATCCAACCCAGGGCTTCATGCATGCTAGGCAAGCACGCTACCACTAAGACACATTCTCAGCCCTCCACCGGGGAATTTCTAAAATGTAATTATCATATTCTGAGAGAAAGAAAACTAGAAGTTATGAAAGAGTTGAGAATGAATTGGTTTGAAATCTACTCTCTAATTTATTAATTTATTTGTTGGACTTCACTCTTGAATCAAGGACATAAAAATCATTAGCAGATGCCTGCTTCTCTTGAGTTTTCAAGCTTGCATTATATTACTTAACAGTCAGAAGAAGAAGAAGAAGAGGAAGAGAAGAAGAAGAAGAAGAAGAAGAAGAAGAAGAAGAAGAAGAAGAAGAAGAAGAAGAAGAAGAAGAAGAAGAAGAAGAGGAGGAGGAGGAGGAGGAAGAAGAAGAAGCTGGGCATCAGTGGCTTATGCCTGTAATCCTGGCTATGCAGGAGGCTGAGATCTGAGGATTGTGGTTCAAAGCCAGTCTGGGCAGGAAAGTGTGTGAGATTCTTATCTCCAATTAACCACTAGAAAACTGGAAGTGGTGCTTGGCTCAAGTGGTAGAGCACTTGCCTTGAGCTGAAGAGCTCAGGGATGGCACCCAGGCCCAGAGTTCAATCCCCACGACTGACCAAAAAAAAAAAAAAGTAATTAGGGGAAAAATGCATTCCAAAAATACAAAGGTGGCGGGGTGCCAATGACTCATGCTTATAATACTAGCTACTCAGGAGGCTGACATCTGAGGATCTCCATTCAAAGCCAGCCCACACAGGAAAAGTCCACGAAATTCTTATCTCCAATTAACTGCCAGAAAACTGGAAGTGGTGACGTGGCTCAAAGTGGTAGAGTATTAGCCTTGAGCTGAACACACCCAGACCTATAGTTCAAACCCCACAACAGACAAAAACAAAAATAGAACTCTAGAGGAAATGCAATCTGGCCTCAGGAGGGGAGTTGGGAAGCCATGTAAACTGCAAGCTGCCTGAAATCCTTTCTCTCAGCCCACAGGACAGATTACTACTGCCTCACACATCCCTAGTAGAAAGGCTACAACATCCAAAACCCACAGAGAACAGTACTATTTTCTCTTGACCACTGAATTAGTTCACTTTGCCAAACACCTTGACTTTCTGTCACATCAGAGCTCTGACTTGTAGAATTTGATAGCAGAAATGAATTAATACCAGGTATAGGTAGTTCACACCTGTAGTTCTGGTGGTTCAGGAAGCTGAGATCTGGCGATTATGTTTTGAAGCCAGTCTGGGGAAATTTCAGGAGACTCTTATGCCTAAATAACCACCAAAAATAAAAATAAAAACAGAAGCCAAACTGGTGCTCAAGTGGTAGAGATTTGAAGAAAAAAAGCCAAGGAATGATACCCAGACCCTGAGTTCAAGCCACAGCATCCCCCTGCCCTGACACACACAAAACTATATAAACATGTGATAGGGAGAGGCATAAATGAAGAGTTTGGAATTTATCAATAGAACATAACACATGAAGCCAGGTGAGATGGTGTTCACACTTGTAATCCCAGCACTCAGGAGGCAGAGGCAGGAAGATCATAAGCTCAAGGCCAGCATCTCTTCCCTGTGTCTCTGTGTCTCTACAAAGAAAAGTTGGGCAAGGTGGTGTGCACCTGTGATCTCAGCCACCACAGGAAGCCTATAATAGGCAGATCACAGTTCAGGCACACCCTTGATTAAGAAGTGAGACCCTACTCTAAAAATAACCTGAGATTAATTGTGCAGGGGGCATAGCTTGGTGGTAGAACCCTGCCAAGCAACATGAAGCCCTGAGTTCAGATCCCTGTACCTCTACCAAAAAAGGGGGAAAAAAAAAAGGAAAGGAAAAGACCTATATTATAATTACTGTCACAGTAAAAGGACCAAGATGACTACTAAATGTTATGTGGTATCCTGACATTAGGTTAAAAAAAGAAAGAAAGAAAGTGGGTATTGTGGCTCACATCTATAATCCTAAACCACTCAGGAGGCTCAGACCTGAGGATTGAAGTTCTAATCCAGCCTAGGCAGGAAAGTCCATGAGTTTCCTATCACTAATTAACCCCCAAAAAGCTGGAAATGGAACTGTGTCTCAAGTGGTGGTAGAGTGCTAGCTTGGAGGAAAACAACTGCTCAAGAATAGTGCCTATGGGCTGGGAAGGTGGCTCAGTAGTAGAGCGCTTGCCTTGCATGCATGAGGCCCTGGGTTCGATTCCTCAGCACCACATAAGAAAAAAAGCCGAAGTGGTGCTGTGGCTCAAGTGGTAGAGCGCTAACCTTGAGATAAAGAGCTGAGGGACAGCGCCCAGGCCCAGAGCTCAGGCCCCACGACCAGACCCCCCACCCCCCCCCAAAAAAAGAATAGAGCCTAGCTGGGCACCAGTGGCTCACACCTGTAATCCTAGCTACTCAGGAGGCTGAGATCTGAGGATCACTGGTCAAAGCCAGCCCAGGCAGAAAAGTCCTTGAAACTCTTATCTCCAATAAACCACTAGAAAACTGGGAGTGGCGCTGTTGGTTAAGTGGTAGAGCGCTTGCCTTGAGCTGAAGAGCTGAGGTACAGTGCACAGTCCAGAGTTCAAGCCCCATGACCAACAACAACAACAAAAATAGTGCCTGGGCCCTGGGTTGAAGACCTAGGATCAGAGCGTGCACACACACACACACACACACACACACACACACACTTGCGCACACACAGGCACACATTTATATAGCTAGATATAGATATTCATATATACATATGGAAATCTGAGAGTAAAGTGTGATCTTTACTGATAAGGAATTCAATATTGGCCCACTAATTGTAACAAATGTACCACTCCAATGTTATTCACAGAAGGGGTAAACTGAATCTGAGACTTATATGAACTCTTTACTAACCTCTACGTTTTTCTGTAAATCTAAAATGTTCTTAAAAAACAATCTATTTTTAAAAAGACTACATTATTATTCCCTTCAGCATTAGCATGTTTTTCTAGCATTAGGCATTCATGCTGTTTCTAGTTTTCCACGGTTAAAAATAATGTTCCATGAATATCCGGTACAGAGACCTTTTAAGTAAATTCAGAACCAGAGTCAGCTTCAGACAGAACCAAAAAGCAGGCAGTGCTCTGATGTAGGCAAAAAGTAGGCAAGTTTTTACCTCTCCAAAACCCTGAACAACTTTTCCTCCTTTTCACACTTGAACCTATCTCCCTGTGTCTGCCAGCACTTAATGCTACTAGCACTATTCTAGTCTCTGTCTCTAGTCTCAAGATTGAATCCTGGCATTTAAACAATTCTAGTCCAGAGCTGGGAATGTGGCTTAGTGGCAGTGTTCTTGCCTAGCATACATAAAGCCCCGGGTTTAATTCCTCAGTACCACGTACACAAAAAAAGCTGGAAGTGTCACTGTAGCTCAAATGGTAGAGCACTAGCCTTAAGTACAGAGAGGCTCAGGAACAGTGTCCAGGCCCTAAGTTCAAACCCCAGGACTGGCAAAAAAAAAAAAATCTAGTGCAGTACTCCATGAACCTGTGAACATTCAACACACATCTATGATGTGATAAGTGATAAACAGTGGTGTCCAGGAACTCCCTTGCTGGACATGGTGACACATAGCTCTAATCCCAGCCCTTAAGAGGCTGAACCAGGGCTGGGAATGTGGCTTAGTGGTAGAGTGCTTGCCTAGCATGCATGAAGCCCTGGATTTGATTCCTCAGTACCACATAAACAGAAAAAGCTGGAAGTGATGCTATGGCTCAAATGGTAGAGTGCTAGCCTTGAACAAAAGAAGCTCAGGGACAGTACCCAGGCCCTGAGCTCAAGCCTCAGAGCTGGAGAAATAGAAAGAAAGAAAGAAAGAAAGAAAGAAAGAAAGAAAGAAAGAAAGAAAGAAAGAAAGAAAGAAAGAAAGAAAGAAAGGAAGGAAGGAAGGAAGGAAGAAGGAAGGAAGGAAGGAAGGAAGGAAGGGGAGTCAGTCTTATCCTGTATATGGGACTCTTTTCTTCAGATAGATTTCCTCTTCATTGATATCCAGATGATGTCTAGAACCTAAATAACCAGCATATTTTGGCTCATAATGTATCAAAAAGGAAAAGTCATGTTGCATTAATCAACACCATGCAGCCAGAGAATATGCTAATTTATTAAAGTTGTGTTAAGCAAAATTAAGTCATTGTGTCCAGTGAGTGTCAGACCATGGCTAAATATTAAGAGATGCCAGTGAATGATGAATTTCTCCCTTCTTCTAAATGAAATGCTTTAGGAAGGATGCCAGTGGGAAGCACATTCTATTTTCTGTTCAGGAATGTGAGAGTAAATGGAAAGGAGAATGACAATCTCAGCCTGGTCAAACTCAGTTGGTGTAATTTAGATTGCATTAATCTGTGGGACATATTCTCTCATTTCAAACCTTCTTCTATGGGGGATCTCCAGGAGAAATAGAAACCTGCAAAGCTGAGCCATGATCTAGGAGAAGCCATTAGCACATGTGCATGGTAAGCCACATCCACCTGGGAGAAAAATATGCAGAGTTCCCACTAAGAAGTTCAATGGTACTGAAGGATATAAATCCTTTTCTTTCTTTTTGTTTTCAGTTTTCATATACACTAATTGTGTGTGTGTGTGTGTGTGTGTGTGTGTGTTTGTACTGGGGCTTAAACTCAGGGCCTCTTGCTTGGTGTTTTGCACTCTATCATTTGAGCCATAGCTCCACTTCTGACTTTTGCTGGTTGACTGGATATAAGAGTGTCAGGCCAGGCTAGCTTTGAGCCCACAATCCTCAGATCTCAGCCTCTTGAGTAGCTAGGATTTCAGGTGTGAACCACCAGTGTCTGGCAAGAGTAATCTTTTGACTTCTGGTTCAAGATAGAAAATCTGTTGGTGTCTTTCCCATCTAAGAAGCCATTGTGATAGAAAATACAAGCCTGGCACTGTTGGCTCATACCTGTAATCCTAGCTACTGAGGAGGCTGAGATCTAAGGATGGAAGTTTAAAGCCAGCCCAGGCAGAAAAGTCCCCATGAGACTCTTGTCTCCAATTAACCTCTCAAAAGTCAGAAGTGGAGCTCCATAGAGCCACTCAAAGTGGTAGAGCACTAGCCTTGAGCAAAAGAGCTGCGGGTCAGCACCTAGGTCCTGAGTTCAAGCCCTACAACCAATGAACAATAACAAAATACAATTACATAAAGATAAAAATTCACGGTAAGGAAAACAAGCGAGATGATATCCATATATAAGAAATTTGAACACATTTATAAGAGAAAGGAAGTAGATGAAGTAGTCGCAGGTGAAGCTGGCTCCAGAAACTGTTGCCTAGAATGTGAGAAGGAGTATGGGAGAACTGAGAACCCAAGGAGCAGCCACAGGAAGAAAGAAGACTCACACGTGAAAACTAGGAAAAGAAATTGAAGGTCTGCAGATAGAATACTGTCTCTCCTCCCCGACCTGAACCCGAACCGGTGTGTGTTTATGGATCAGCCTAAAATGACCCCTTCCTATGAACAAGCCCAAAATAAGCTCATAGACTCCCAGACAGATCTTTATGGCTCATTCCTAAAAATAAACAATGAACTATTACAGATATCTGATAGACAAGAGTGACAGACAAGATACTATGAAAAGAACAGCCAGCTCCTAGGAACTAAATGTCTAATTGATAAAAATAACAGGTCAATAGGAGAAGAATCAATAGAAACACAAGAAAAAGATTAGCAACATTAGAGAAATAGAAACTAGAAATGGAAGCATGGTGCTGTGGCTCAGGCCTGTGTTCCAAGTTGTTCAGGAGGATTTCAGTCTGAGGCTGGGTGGACAAAAATGCAAGATCCTATTGAAAAATAAACTAAAGGGCTGGGAAGGTGGCTCAGTGGTAGAGCGCTTGCCTTGCATGCTCGAGGCCCTGGGTTCGATTCCTCAGCACCACATAAGCAAAAAGAAAAAAGCCGGAAGTGGCGCTGTGGCTCAAGTGGTAGAGCGCTAGCCTTGAGCTGAAGAGCTGAGGGACAGCGTCCAGGCCCAGAGTTCAGGCCCCATGACTGGACTCAAAAAAAAAAAATAAATGAATAAACTAAAGCAAAAAGGCTAGACACCTGACTGAAGTGGCAGAGTGGCTGCCCTAGTGAAAGGCCCTAGTTCAAACCCAGATACTATAAAAAAAAATCTTAGTAAGGGTAGAGGTAACTTGGACCAGGGATATGATACACTCCTGACTCCCCCACAGACAGCAGGGGAGGGTATTTGATCAGTCTTCAAAGGGACCTGAGAAGATTCTAGAATTGACCTGCTTTCTATTGGCTGATGAGTGACAGCAGTCAGAGGAACTTCTAGGTCCCACGGTTTGACTCTGACACTTCTCAGCTGGAAAAAGAGCTAATATTCCATCTCTTGAAGTTAAAAAGATTTCATACTGACCCTGGAACAGCTTGTCATTCAAGAAAGGACCAGGAGCAGGGGACGGGGAGGCTGGGAATATGGCTAGTGGTAGAGTGCTTGCCTCGCAAGCATGAAACCCTGGATTCGATTCCTCAGTGCCACATACACAGAAGAAGCTGAAAGTGGCATTGTGGCTCCAGTGGTAGAGTGCTAGCTTTGAGTAAAAGAAGCTCAGGGACAGTGCCCAGACCCTGAGTTCAAGCCCCAGGATTGTCAAAGAGAGAGAGAGAGAAGAAAGGACCCAGAGCAGAGCTGACAAAGTCATTAAGGCTATCCTAAACCAGGGCTGTGAGTGACCAGAAACTGACCAGAGAAACACCAGAGAGGGGAATCATGGCGACAGTGCATACAGGTGTGTCAGGACTGGCCAAGTCTATTACAACCATAACCTCAAGGGGACCCTAAATAGGGCAAAGACTTCACTGAAGGATCTTAAAAGGTGGTGACAAAGTGACCACTAGCTTTCTTTTTGTCAATCCCCAGAACACAAACTTTAGGAGTAGGCTTGAGAAGGAAAAACATAATCTTAGATACATATCAAGGGCTGGGGGGGGGGCGGGGGAGAAGAAAGATACCTATCAAGCATGGAAAATATTTATAAAAGAGGGTTAGACTGGCACTGGTGGCTCATGGCCCTGGTGTCTCGTGCCTATAATCCTAGCTACTCAGAAGGCTGAGATCTGAGGATTGCAGTTCAAAACTGGCCTGGGCAGGAAAGTCCATGAAACTCTTACCTCCAATAAACTACTCAGAAAAAGCCAGAAGTGTGCTGTGGCTCAGGAACAATGCCCAGGCCCTGAGGTCAAGCCCCAGGACTGGCAAAAAAAAAAGCTTAAGTGGGCTTAAGTGATGGAGCACCAGCCTTGAGGGGGAAAAGCCATAAGAACACAGTCCTAGGGCTGGGAAGGTGGCTCAGTGGTAGAGTGCTTGCCTTGCATGCCTGAGGCCCTGGGTTCGATTCCTCAGCACCACATAAGCAAAAACAAAAAAAGCCGGAAGTGGCGCTGTGGCTCAAATGGTAGAGCACTAGCCTTGAGCTGAAGAGCTGAGGGACAGCGCCCAGGCCCAGAGTTCAGGCCTCATGACCGGACCCAAAAAAAAAAAAAAAAAGAACACAGTCCTAAGTTCAAGCTCCAGAATCAGCACACACACACACACACACACACACACACACACACACACACAGAAAATCATAAATATTAGTAGATCCTACCAGAGAGGAAACATACTGTATTAGAAGAAGAGAATGGTACCAAGCTTAATAGTGGAAACAAAATGCCCCAACCCAGTTAATTTGTATTTTCATCCTCCCAAAGAATGGGCCACAGGGAGGAGGGAGCCCACATTGCCTGGGAAACTGGGAAACAGCCTGCACCAGGGTGGCTAGTCTCAGTGAGCCAGGAAAGAGCAAAGTCAGTTAAGGTAAAAGAGACAGACAGTGTTATCAGAGAACAGTAGATTATGATAGAAATGTCAAGAAAGTAAAAATAGACTCTTCTTCACAAGCAGATAAAGAATCAAAGAGTTATGTAAAAATGGTGAGAAAAGGAAAAGAAAAAGATATGAAAGTTTATCTAAGTTCAATGGTGTCAGGAGTTTACTGGCCATGTCTGACTCTGAAGGGTCTCTGAAGATCCCTGCTTGTTTCTAGATCTTTGCTACAAGCTAATACACCAGTAACACTGTCTTCACTGGTCAGATGGGATCGGCAGAGTTGGGAGAAAGAGAAGACATGGGGAAGAAAGAGGGAAATAAAAAGGCAACAGGTCATAAGAGATCCAAACAATAAACTCTATCATCAGAGAGCTTTGGTTCTTGCTAAGACAGTAGCTGGTATATACCTATAACCATTAGTGAAAGTAAAAAACTTTGGAAGTGTTTTGTTTTGTCTTTGTGATAGGGGTGAGGGGTAGGTCTTGGGGCTTGAACACAAGGCCTAGGTGCTGTCTTGAGCTTTTGTGCTCAAGACTAGTGCTCTACCACTTGAGCCTTAGCACTATTTCCAGGGTGTTGTTGCTTAACTGGAGATAAGAGTTTCATGGATTTTCCTGCCCAGGCCTGGCTTCAAACCATGATCCTCAGGTGTTAGCCACAGAAGCAGTTAGGATTACAAGCATGAGCCACCAGGACCTGGCTCTTGTGTTTTGTAAGGATCAACATACAGAAAGAAAAAAAGAAATTAGCCCAGTAATTTGAGAGTTGATTAATTTGAGATCTCACAGAGAAAAGAATACCCAGTGTATATATGATGGTGACAGGCTGGAGCTAGTACATCTGCTCAGAAGAGTAAGAGGGCACTTTTGCTGGCCTGTTGCCTCCTTAACACGGGTTAAGAGGAACACTTTAGCTGGGTACTATTTGGAGACCCAGAACTCCTTTGAATGAAGACATCTCTTTCCACATCCCCAGGCTATCAGCATTTTAGCTTCTGGAGCCTTCCCTCTAAAACTCCAACTCCTGAAGATTTCCCTGTTGTTTCTACATGATTATTCCCAGGGCCTGAACTCTTAAGTTCCTTGATATTCTCTTCTCTAATGAAATCAGAATCCATTCTACCCAAAAAGTTCCCTTCCATGGGATTCTTCTACCTTACAGTAATTTCAGTCCCATCACAATTCAGTTTTAAGCATCCCATTCTCTGTCCATACCTTTTTCATGACAGAGTCAGCCTGAGGAAAGCAAGTGTTTAGATGCTTTATTAGGAAAGAAGTAAGGGTGCAGGCCAAGGGCCAGCCAGGCAAGGGAGGCTGGGACAACGACACCTAGTGTGCTTTACTGTGTGCATCATATGTGCTTTACTATGTATGCATCATCTTCATGACAGTATCCAACTGGGCTGCTCCCAGAACCCAGCCTGAGAAGCCAGATGGAACCACGGTGTCCAAATACAACCCAGCAGGGAGAAGAAAGGGAAGCCATCTATCTTGTTCCCCTGTCATCTTCCATATCTTTTTCTCTCTCCCTCTCTTTATTTTTGCCAGTCCTGGGGCTTGAACTCAGGGCCTGGGCACTGTCCCTGAGCTGCTTTTGCTCAAGGATACCACTCTACCACTTGAGCCACAGCATCACTTCCGGCTTTTTCTGTGTATGTGGTACTGAGGAATCAAACCCAGGGTTTTGTGCATGCTAGGCAAGCACTCTACCAGTAAGCCCCATTCCCAGCTCCCAGTTCCCTTTTCTTCTAGCATTGGTCGAAAGCATCCTCATGGGGCTTATGATTTGCAGGGCATGTACTTGGCCACTCTGGAAAGTCATTGGGGAATTCAGGGCTACCATCAGGTCAGACCTGGTTCTAGACTAATCTTACCTACACATAAGGTTGAAATCTGAGGGTCACCATTTGAAGCCATCCTAGGCAGACAAATTTGGGAGGTTCTTGTTTCCAATTAACCAGCAAAAATCTGGAAGTGAAGCTGAAGCTCAAGGGGTAGAGCACTAGCTATGAGTGGGAAAACTAAGGGACAGTGTCCAGACCTTGAGTTCAAAGCCCTAATACCAGCTCACACACACACACACACACACACACACACACACACACACACACACGAAAAAGAAGGTAAAATAGGAAGAGGAGGAGGAAAAAGAGGAAGAAGAAAGAAACAAAGAAACTTGATGGGGGAAAGGCTACTGGAAACAGGAATATTACAAGTAAGTCATTGGGAGACATGGTAAGGCTAGTACTTCTACCATCTTGAAGTCATCCAGAGCTACTTGTTCTGGCTATTTCAGGGGGCGGGGGAGACCATTCCATCCAGTACCACGGGAGTCATGTGTGCCTGGATGAACTGCAAAGATCAGCACATCACCAAATCTTGAAAGATAGTAATTAAGGATAGTCATTTAACCACTCTTGTTTAATTTGTCCTTTTGGCAGATGCAAAATCCTGATGGTGCTTGAAAAGGACTATAGATTATGGTAAATATAATCAGGTAGGGTCATGAATCCGATTATAACCAGAACTGTGGATATGGTATCCTTATTGGGGCTAAACAATATAGCCCTTGGCATCTGGAAAATGTTTTCTTTTCAACTCAAAAGCAAACTGCCTCCGTGTGGTGTGACAGCTGTATTTCTTCACCAATTTACATCCATGCTATGTCAATCTCCTGCTTTCTGGCATAATGTATCCAGAAGGAGCCTCAATTATCTTGAGAGCCCACAGAGCATCATGTTGGCTCATTATATTGATGATATTATGCTAACTGGATCTGGTAAACAGGAAATATCAAGTAGCCTAGATGGTTTATGGGTGTTTATATTCAAGAGGAATAGGAACTAAAGTAAAAAACAAGGAATCTGATACAGAGGTAAGTTTCTAGGGATTCAAGGCCTATGTTGAAATATAGTATGGGCCAGGCGCCTGTGGCTCACACCTGTAATCCTAGCTGAGGCTGAAGATCTGAGGATCACAGTTCAAAGCCAGACCGGGCAGGAAAGTCCATGAGGTTCTTATCTCCAATAAACTACTCAGAAAAAGCCAAAAGTGGTGCTGTGGCTCAAGTTGTAGAGTGCTAGCCTTGAGCACAAAGAGGCTCAGGGGTAGCACCTAGGCACTGAGCTCAAGCCCCAGGACCAGCAAAAAAAAAAAAAAAAAAAGACTGGGTATGGTGGATCATGCCCGTAGTACCAGTTACTCAGGAGGCAAAGCCAACATGGGATGAAAAGGTAGAAAGATTTAATCTCAATAAGTTGTTTTTTTGGGGGGTCCGGTCGTGGTGCCTGAACTCTGGGCCTGGACGCTGTCCCTCAGCTCTTCAGCTCAAGGCTAGCACTCTACCACTTGAGCCACAGCGCCACTTCTGGCTTTTTTCTTTTTGCTTATGTGGTGCTGAGAAATGGAACCCAGGGCCTCATGCATGCAAAGCAAGCGCTCTACCACTGAGCCACCTTCCCAGCCCCCTCAATAAGTTTTATGTGGTGGAGTATCTGTGATCCCAGATAGGAGGTAGGCCCTAGGAGGAGGCTAGCAGGCTGGGGTATAATATCCTGAGTTCAAATACCAGTACTACTGAGAGGAGAGAGAGAGAGAGAGAGAGAGAGAGAACGAGCTTAAAGAGAAACAGGGAGGCTGGGAATGTGTCTTAGTAGAGTGCTTGCCTAGTATGCATGAAGCCCTGGGTTCGACTCCTCAGTACCACATAAACAGAAAAAGCTGGAAGTGGCACTGTGGCTCAAGTGGCAGAGTGCTAGCCATGAGAAAAAGAAGCTCATGGAGCAAAAGAAGCTCAGGGACAATGCCCAGGCCCTGAGTTCAAGCCCCATGACTAGCAAAAAATTAAATTAAATTAAATTAAAAAAAATAAAATGAGCTGGGCACAAGTGGCTCACGCTTATAATCCTAGCTACTCAGGAGGCAGAGATCTGAGGATTGAGGTTCAAAGCCATCCTGGGCAGGAAAAGTCTGTGAAACTCTTATCTCCAATAAACCACTCTGAAAACCAGAAGTGGCACCATGGCTCAGGTGGTAGAATGCTAGCCTTGAGTTGAAGAGCTCAGGGACAGTGCCCAGGCCCAGAGTTCAAGTCCCACAACTGACAAAAAATAAAATTAAATTAAAATAAGAAACAGGCTGGGCGCTGGTGTCTCACACCTATAATCCCAGCTATTCAAGAGGCTGAGATTTGAGGCTTGTGGCTCAAAGCTAGCCTGGACAGAAAAGTCTGGAGCTCGTCCTCCAATTAACCAGCAACAAGCCAGAAGTGGAGCTGTGGGTCAAGTGGTAGAATGCCAACCACAAGAGAAAATACTAGAAGACAGCATTCAGGCCCCAAACTCAAGCCCCAGTATCAGCACGCACACACACACACACACACACACACACACACAAATCAAATTAAAAATAAAATGAAAGACAGGTTGCTTCACCTTGAATTGTCTACTATGAACAAAGAGCTAGGCCAATTTGGGTTAGGGGTGACATTACATTTGAACATGTTGCACCAACTCATTTACTGAGCAATCTATAAGGCTTGCCATTTTGAGTGGCTTGCCATTTTGAGTGGGGTACAGGGAAAGAAATGACTGCATCAGGTCTAAGTTGTTCAAGTTACCCTGCCAACTTGGGTCTTTATACCCTGCAGATCTCATGATATGGGAAGTATCTGGAGTAGACAGACATTGTATAGGGCCTTACCTAGTGCCAAGTTTAGAATCACTGTGTAGACCCTTAGAAGTCTGGAGTCAAACCATGTCCTCTTCTGCTGGCCATCTTCATTTGAAGGGAATATAACACTATGTGTTAATAGTTTAAGTATCAAAACAAGTAGTGGTGAAGCAAGTAGACTCAAGCCTGGTGCTGAATACTATCATCACTAGACAATTTTGCAATCACAAAGATTTTAGCTACATAGCTAAAATCAGATCAAAAACTGAGATGTGATGCAGGACACCACCAACTCTGGCACAGTCACTTCTCATATAAGATCCCTTTATTCTGTGATATCTAGCCTCTTAAAAATGGTAGCCAGCCACAACCTGAAAGAATACAGGTGCTGGTGGCTCATGCCTGTAATCCTTGTTACTCAGAAGACTGAGATCTGAGGATCAGATTTGAAGTCTGTCCAGGCAGAAAGTCCATGAGACTGTGTGTGCGCATGCGCACACCAATCCTGGAGCTTGAGCTCAGGGCCTGGGCGCTGCATTTCATCTTTTGTGCTCACTGCTAGCATTCTACCACTTGGGCCACAGCTCCACTGTCCACTTCTGACTTTTTGGTAGCTAATTGGAAAAAGGGTCTTCAAACTGTAATTTTCAGATTCCAGCCTTCTGAGTAGCTGCGATTACAGGCGTGAGCCACTGGTGCCTGGTTTCCATGAGACTTTTATCCCTAATTAACCACCAAAAAGCCAAAAGTGGAGCTGTGGCTAAGTTGTAGAATGCCAGCCTTGAGTGAAGAAGTAAGGGACATCACCTAGGCTGTAAGTTCAAGCCCCACTACTGGCAGGCATGCATGCACACAGGCACACAGGCACACAGGCGCGCGCACACACACACACACAAATGGGGATTACTGAAGCAAGTTACAACCCTACTGGTTGTAAGGAGTCCCCAAATGAGATCTGTTATTATTTTTGTCCTCTCTTGTGCTTTATCTTGTTTCCTACCTGGCAAGGTGACTCAGCCCTCCATCCCCCAGGGATTTGGGTTTTCCTTAGTCATCTTCCCCCTGTCAGGAGGTAAGGTGGCTGCTGCATCCTCATCCACAGTTATTCAGTGTGGAAGTACCATGAAACACATGGTAGCTGGATTCCAGGCCGCCTCCTTGTGACAGCTGCCCCAGATCATTACAATAATTAGGGTCAGTCACCCCTGACAGTGTAATTGTCTGTGCCTGTTGCTTCCCAGGTATTAGGAGCTCAGTGAACAGACTGCAGCTGTAGATTCAGATTGTAGAGGCTTACTGTGCCCCCTAGTGGAAAGTTCTCCTCCTGGAACCAGGAACCTAAATCCCACAGTCCAAGCCTGAGTTGAGTTCATATTTGAGGGATGGTTATAGGAAGGATTATAAGAGAGACTATCTCCTTCCTTCCTTCCTTCCTACTCTTCCTTCTTCTCCCTCCCTCCTGCCTTCCTGCCCTTCTCCCATTGCCCCTTGCTCTATTTCTCTCCCCATACTCTCTGCTACAGATCAAATCTAGGTTGTGGTACAAGTTCTCTAACCACTGTACTACATTCACATTCGTGTGTGTGCACGTGTTGTGTGTGTGTGTGTTAAGGGGCTTGAACTCAGGGCCCCACACTCACTGATCCAAGGCCAGTTCTCTACCACTTGAATCACACGTCTACTTCCAGCCTTTAGCTGGTTAATTGGAGATTAAAAAAATCTCATGGACTTTTCTGCCTAGACTGGCTTCAAACCATAATTCTCAGATCTCAGCCTCCAGAAAAGCTATGATCATAGGTATGAGCAACAGCTACTACTCAGAGGTGACATCTTACTCCACCTTTCTATATTGACAACAGGTTAACATACTTCATCCTGAAAAGCAGTACCTCATCCATGGTGTGCCATCCTCAGTTTGGTATCTTTCCTGAGTCCTTGGGAGTCCACTATTGTGGCCTGCTAGCTGCTTCCAGGTCTATATCATTTCATTGGACCTGACATCATTGCCACGTACCTACTCCTTTAAATAGATCCAAGGCTACAAGGCGCTGGAATCTGAGGATCTCAGTTCAAAGACAGCCCAGGCATACAAATTCAAGAGACTCTATTTTTAACCCCACCATCCTGCTCTGTGTGTGTGTGTGTGTGTGTGTGTGTGTGGTTTATGTGGTACCAAGAAATCGAGCCCAGGACCTCATGTATATTAGGCAAACATTCTACCATAGAGCCACAATCCCAGCCCTATTATTTATTTATTTATTGTCAGTATAAAAGTGATGTTCAGAGTCAAAGACTCTTATCCAATTGACCAGCAAAAAGCTTGAAATAGAGGAATAGCCCAAATGGTAGAGTACTAGCCATGATCAAAAAAGCTGAGTGAGACCATGAGGTCCTGAGTTCAAGAGTAACCAACCCTTGGACTGAGAATGAAGCTTAGTGGTAGAGTGCTTACCTAGCATGCATGAAGCCCTGGGTTCAATTCCTCAGTACCATATAAACAGAAAAACCCAGAAGTGGCGCTGTGGCTCAAGTGGTAGAGCGCTGGCCTTGAGCACAGAGAGGTTCAAGGACAATGCCCAGGCCCTGAGTACAGGCTTAAGCCCCAGGACTGGGGGGGGGGGGGGGGAGGGGAGGGCAGCGCAAAGAGTAACCAACTCTTCCTCCAAAAACAGATGGCTTAAAACAACAATAATTATCTTGCTTGTGAATCTGCAATCAGGTGATGCTTGGTGTCAGTGGTTCACAGAGCAGAGCTCACTGGCCTGACCAGGACTAAAGGTAGGTCTCTCACTCAGCAGGCAATAGCTCCTAACACCTAGGAACTCAACTGTGAGCCAAGGATCTCAGTCCTTCTCCCTATATGTCTTCCAATAGGTCTGCATTCACTTCCTTATAGTATAGAGGCTAGATTCATTGAAAAATAATTCTAGATACAGTAGTGGAAGCTACTAGTCTCTTAAGATCTGACCCTCGACATTGGCAAATGTTAGATCTCGAGATGGCTTTTAGTTGGTTATTTTGGAAATGGAATCTCACAGGCTTTACTGCACAGGCTAGCATGATGATACTTTTTTTTCTGTTTTTGGTCAGTTGTAGAGCTTCAACTCAAGGCCCGGGCACTGTTCCTGAGCTCTTTTGCTCAAGCTAGTGCTCTACCACTTTGAACCACAGCTCCATTTCTGGTTTTCTGGTGGTTAATTGGAGATAAGATTCTCATAGGGACTTTTCTGCCTGGGCTGGCTTCAAACCACGACCCTCAGATCTCAGCCTCCTGAGTAGTTAGGCTTCCAGGTGTGAGCCAACAGTGCCCAGCTCTGATCACACTTTCAATAAGTAGGATCCCACAGGTATTTAACAAATGAGGTTGAATATTATTGAAAGTTAGTCAGCTTTATAGCTGAGTAATTCAGGCCCTGGAAGCTCATGCTTGTAATCCTAGCTACTCAGGAGGATAAGATTCCAAAGATCAAATTTTGAAGCCAGCTCAGACAGAAAACTGTGTCCCTGAGATTTTATCTCCAATTAATCAGCAAAAATCCAGAAGAGGAACTATAGCTGAAATGGTAGAGAGCCAACCTTCAGCAAAAAAGCTAAGGACAGCATCCAGGCCCTGAGTTAAAGCCACAGAATCAGTACACACACACACACACACACACACACACACACACACACACAGAAACAAAAAACACCTGCATAAAGACCAAGAGCAGATATTTTATTGAGAACCAAGTATAGTGAAGATTCTGATTTTAACAATATTTGAACAGCATTATCTTAAAAGTCCACAAGATGTCAGTGCCAGTCTGGATGAAATTAAAACTGCTTCTCTCTCTCTCTCTCTCTCTCTCCTGTCAGAAGTTAAGGTGAATGTTAGTATAGAAATCATAAAGATTAGGGGCTAGGAAGGTGGCTCAGTGGTAGAGTGCTTGCCTCGCATGCATTAGGCCCTGGGTTCAATTCCTCAGCACCACATAAGCAGGAAAATGCAGAAAGTGGCACTGTGGCTCAAGTGGTAGAGCGTTAGCCTTAAGCTAAGAGCTGAAGGACAGTGCCCAAGCCCAGAGTTCAGGCTCCACAACCAACAACAACAAAAGAAATTATAAAGATTAGCCAGGTGGCTAGTGGCTTATACCTATAATCCTAGATACTTAGGAGGCTGAGATCTGAAGCTCACAGTTCAAAGCCAGCCTGGGCAGGAAAGTCCATGAGACTCTTATTTCCAATTAACCAGCAGAAAACCAGAAGTGACACTGTGGCTCAAGTGGTAGACCACTAGCCTTGAGCTGAAGAGCTGGAGGGACAGCTCCCCAGGCCCAGAGTTCAGGCCCCATGACCAACAACAACAACAAAAAGGAAGGAAGGAAAGAAGGAAGGAAGGAAGGAAAGAAAGAGAAAGACAGAAAGAAGGATTAAGCTGCATTTAAAAAAAAAAGGTGGCAGGTTGGATTTCTATTTCTACTGGGATGGTAAAGGAAGACTCAGATAGTGTGCAAGATTAGACTTTAAGAACAGGCAGGAACAGCCTTTCTTACTGTGGGTTTAGTGTGGGGTAGAGGGGAGAAGGAAGAAAAGGAAGTGTAAGGTCTGCACAGGGACACCTCCCTCCCTTTTGGGTAAGTTTCTGCCCAGTATCTGTTACCTAGGTAACTGGCAAACCTGGAAGCAGTCACCTTCTCCTCCTACTAGGTCACATCCTGGGCCACCTCTGGTCACATGCCTCCTATCTGACCTTAGGAGGGTCCTAGATCCTGAGGTCACATCCAGGTCCAGTGTGGCCACAGCTTTCCCCCACCTGGCCAGACCTCTTTCTGTCCTGACCTAGATTAGTCCTGGCCCAGAGGTGGGTCACCCCCTTCCTCCCCCACCCTTTTCTTTTTCAGCCATGCTTCTCCACCATGCATGGTGGGGGCAGCAGTTCGGTAAATTAACTTCTTTTCCTGCCTGAATAGCACCTGGTATTCTCTTCATCGGCTACCTAATGAAACCTACCTATTTAATATATCTTAAACCCAGGTTTCGGCATCATTTTAGGTCAACAGAAGTAAGAATCTTGCCCATCTAATGTCCATACCTGTCTACCTTTCATTGGACAGGAATTTATATTCTTGCCTTTGTTACCTGACTTCTACCTAGTCGCCAGATGTCAGAAGTAGCTAGGGACATTTCTACCAACATTTTCTGCCCCAAGTCTCCTTCCTCTTGCCATTTATTTGCTCTCTAGTATTTTTTTTTCAGTCCCTCAATGCCTCATGAGACTTCTCCAGACTTCATCCAAGAGACTTGCCTCCTCCAGACTTCATCTAAGGACTCAACACCCAAGTGACAGCTGCAGCCTGTTGCCTTCTCCCAGAGGGGACCACATCTCAGTCTTCTACCCCTACTGTCGAAGCCCCTAGCCAGCAGGAAGTAGCCAGAGAGAATCTTCCCATTTTTTCATAATTATCAAAAGGCTGGAATGTTAGGTCTGCACAGGGACACCTCCCTCCATCTTGGCTAAGTCTCCACCCAGTATCTGTTATCTAGGTAACAGGCCGACCTGCTAGGTCACATCCAGGGCTATCGCTTATCACATGCCTCCCATCTGACCTTAAGAGGGTCCTAGACCCTGAGGTCAGATCCTGATCCAGTGTGGCCACACCTTTCTCCTACCTGGCCAGACCTCTTTCTGTCCTGGCCTAGATAAGTCCTGGCCCAGAGGTGGGTCCCCCCCTAAGTGGGTTCCCCCCCTTTCCCTTTTCAGCCATGCTTCTCCACCATGCATGGTGGGGGCAGCAGTTCTGTAAATTAACTTCTTTTCCTGCCTGAATAGCACCTGGTGTTCTCTTCATCGGCTACCTTCCTACCTTACACTACCCACAAGAATAACATAATTAGAAAAGCAAGAGCAAGAGTCAAATTCTTCAACCAAAAGACAGTTGTGTGGGTAAAGAAAAAGTGTTCTTATTTTAGGTGTAGCTTAGACATCTTTTTGGAAAGTCATCCCAGGCTGATATGAGAAATGAACTTAAAGAAATAAGTATGTTTCCTAACAAGCCTCCGATGAAGATCCAGTTCAACTCACTCAAGTCAGAAACTTTATGACGCAGAGCTTCTGAGTGTCAACTGAATTGCAATGCAAATGTGGGAATTAAAATTTTTGCTTTTGAAAAACAATTGGATATCTTCTGTTTGTTTCTTACTGCGCTTAGCCAAAACAGTGTTTACTAAATCTGCGAATAAGGCGCGGCAGGGATTAATTTAGCGTGTTTAAACTGAGGAAGATCTAGTACTTGAATTTAAATCAGCACACTGCAGCTGATCCTTTCCTTCTTGCCACGCCCCTCCTTCTGAACTCTATTTCCCAATATGCCCCGGGCTCCCCTAAGCGCGCGGTCATTATGACGCAATCCCGCTGCTTTCTGGGAAATGTAGTTCATTTGTTTTCCAGCTGCGGAAAGATCTAGGGTTGCGGACTACCACTCCCGTGAGGTAGTGCACAGTCCCACCCTGTTCGCGGCGTCTTCGAACGCGCCGCGGCAGCCATGTTAGTCGTGGCCAGCACAGGGGCCGGCACCAGGGGGTAATCGAGGCTGCTGTCAGGATGCTGGCATCCCAGCTGTTGAGGAGGACGGCGCCGGCGCCGCGGCTCCTCCTCCGGCTTGTTAGGTCCTCGTCGCTTCAGAGCCTCGGAGGGGCCTCCAGGCGGAGCGTAACCACCGGAGACTGCGGGGAGCCTCAGTGGCCGAGAGCGTCCGCCGGGGGGCGCCCTTTAACATTGTCAGCTTTGCTCCCCGGACTCGGGGCACCCCCCTCGGGGCCCCTGGGAGGACGCTCCGAGACCCAGTGCCTGGCTGCCGCCACGTGGGGACGCCTTCCTATTCCTGAAGAAATACTCACGGGACAGGACAGCTGGAATGGGGTCCCTTGCAGAGCTGCGGTGGGCTTGTGGGCCCTGGCTATGGCGCTGGTGGTTGATTGCTACACCAAGAATCCGAACAGCAAGGGTGAATATGGTGCCAATCTGGGTCCGGGGAGGGTATAAGGGTAGCAAGAGTGTCCTGACAACTCCTCTTCGGAAGGCGAGTGGGGCTTAAAATTCAGACCCGCATAAACTCAGCCTTGGAGGGGAGGGACTCAGACGTCTGGTAACAGGGGTAGGGTGTTGAACCCGAGGGCTGACGGCTATGTTGAATACCCACTCATCCTAGGTCAGTCTTCCTTCTTTGGACATCGGTTTGTCTATCTGAACAATTGTGACTCTGGACTGCATATCTAATTACAGAGAGTCCTGTTATACCTGGCCTGTTAATCTTTAAAGAAGTCTATAGGAAGTTGTAGGTGACTTTCAAGGGTAACCACTACAAACTTTCAGGTTAACTTCACTAGCCTCAGTTTCTCCATTTAGTCTCCACATACTTAGTGAAGTTTCTCAGTACTCTTACAGAATTGTTATTTTACGCATCAGGGTCTGTCTAACAACCTCTAACGTTTTGGCTTTTCTTGATTCTTGATCTAGTTTCAGGCTTAAGCTGAACAGGCCACTTGGAATGATTGGCAGGAGAAAGAAGTTGGATGCATGGAGGCCTAGATCAGTGGGATAGGGGTGCACTGGAGTTAGCCTAGCCAGCTCAGCATCTCAGCTGGGTGTGTGGAGCTGAACAGGAGCTGGGAGGGTGACGCAGAAGGCCAGCTCTGTGGCCAGTGTGACCCCAGCCACTTGGGTCTTCAGTTGTCCTTAAGGAATATACTAAGGCATGATGTCCAGGAATTTCATGTGTCTTAAGCTCCCAGATTTTTGAGTATTGTTTTACACAGAAGATGTGGCCAGCTGTAAAAGGGCTTTAATTTTAGTCTTAACTCCTCATTGGTCCTTACTTAACTTTCTATAAAATAAGAGTTTGGACTTTTGTTGTTGTTGTTGTTGTGGGGCTTGAACTCTGGGCCTAGGAGTTGTCCCTGAGCTCTTCAGTTCAAGGCTAGCCCTCTACCACTTGAGCCACAATGCCTCCTCTGGTTTTCTGAGTGGTTTATTGGAGATTAGTCTCACAGACGTTCCTGCCTGGGATGGCTTTGAACCGTGATCCTCAGATCTCTGCCTCCTGAGTAGCTAGGATTACAGGCGTGAGCCACTGGTACAAGGCTAAGAGTTTGGACTTGTAAGCGCTTTTTTTTTTTTCTGTCAATCCTGGGGCTTGAACTCAGAGCCTGGGCACTGTCCCTGAGCTTCTTTTGCTTAAGGCTGGCACTGTACATTTGAGCCACAGCGCCATTTCTGGCTTTTTCAGTTTCTGTTTATGTAGTACTGAAGAATCAAACCCTGGGCTTCATGGATGCTAGACAAGAACTCTACCACTAAGCCACATGTGTCAGTGCTGGGGCTTAAACTCAGGGTCCTTGTGCTCTCACTCAGATTTTTCATACCTCTAATTCCAGCTCTTTGTTAATTGGAGATAAGAATCTTGAGGGTTTGTTTGCCCAAACTGGCCTCAAATATCAGTCCTCAGATCTCAACCTCCTGAGTAGCTAGGATTATAGGTGTGAACCACCAGTCCAGCTGAAGTGGGGATATTGAAATTGACTATGGATGCTTCTAGAGTATGCATTTTGTGATTCTATAATTCTCAGCATTTTGGGGCTCCTTAGTTATGCCTAATTTGGGATTAGGTACGTTAGAAGTCTTCACTTAACACAGTCAGCCAAGGAAAGGTGCTGACATGCCGAGCTGGAGACTAGTGCTAAGTGTAGTGTTGGAGGATCAGTGGGCCAGTTGGATCATGAAAGCCTGCCCAGAGTATTGGAGTACTTTGGAGGATGGGGAATTTGAACTTGGTTGTGTGTGTATGTGAGTGTATGTGCTTGTACTAAAACTTGGATTTAGGGCCTATTACTGTTCCTTAGCATTTTTACTCAAGGCTGACACTCTGCCAGTTGAGCCACATCTCCACTTCTGTTTTTTGTTGGTGTTGTTTTGTGTGTGTTTGTGTGTGTTGGGGGGGGGGGTTAATTGGAGATAAGAGTCTCAAGGACTTTCCTGCCCACACAGGTTCTGAACTGAGATCCTCATATCTCAGCTTACTGAGTAGGACTATAGGCATGAGTCACTGGCACCAGCCTGAACTTGAGTTCTGGGGGAGCGGGGAGCTGGGGGCGCTTGAACTCTGGGCCTAGGTGCTGTCCCTGAGCTCTTCAGTTCAAGGCTAGCGCTATAGCACTTGAGCCACAGGGCCACTTCTGGTTTTCTGGTGGTTAATTGGAGATAAGAGTCTCACCGACTTTTCTGCCCAGGCTGGCTTTGAATCACAATCCTCAGATCTCAGTCTCCTGAGTAGCTAGTATTACAGGCGTGAGCCACTGGTGCCTGGCTTTGAACTTGAGGATTGAAGGATGAAAAGAAAAGACACATTGAGTCCCATGAGAGCAGATTATGGGTTTTACTCGTAATACCAGAAAGTTACCTTTGATACCAGAAAGCACCTCATAGCTACACATCATTTGCTCACCAGTGACTGGAACATAAAAAGTATTTAGAAATGTTAGATTATATTCCATACAAGGGCTAGAGTGCAGTCAGCCTTGCGTGTGTAGCAGAATGGCCTGCTTGGGTGAAGGAAGAAATCTTCGGAAAATGACCGCAGATGCCGTAGGCCTGCATGCCAGGTAGGATGTTTTGGAATTTCCAGAGGCAATAGAGTTGCCACAGGTTTATAAGCAGGGACTGTCTAGAGGCTAGTGAGTTTGGATGAATTGGAGAAAGGTGTCCAAAGTGTTGTCTAAAGGGTTCCTGAGGTTCCAGACTGGATTTTGTAGCTTGTGAATTTCAGCAAAGCCCACTTACTAAAATAATGACCAATATCATGAGCAGGACCTACTCCTCTGCCTTGTCCTCACTTCTGCCCATTGACGTAGGGTTTTTACCTGGGGTTTTAAACTAAGTGCCTTAATGTGGTATAGTGGAAAGAGTCAGAGGCCTTTTCTTTTCTTTTCTTTCTTTTCTTTTCTTTTTTTTTTTTTTTGCCAGTCCTGGGACTTGAACTGTGGGCCTGGGCACTGTCCCTGAGCTGCTTTTGCCCAAGGCAAGCATTCTACCACTTGAACCACAGCGTCAGTTCCGGCTTGTTCTGCTTATGTGGTACTGAGGAATCGAACCCAGGGTTTCATGGGTGCTAGGCAAGCATTCTACCACTAAGCCAGCCACATTCCCAGTCCTGAGGAGGCCTTGGTTTTAATCTCAGCTCTTTCCTTGCCCTGTGTCCTTGTAGAAGTTGCCTTTTTGTCCCCTCATAATGAGTAGAGAGTGGATAAAACCATCTTGAAGAGGTTGTTCTGCCATCTGGAGGCTGCCTGCGCATAATTGGATGTATACTTGAAAAATAAGCAGGTTTGGTAAGCAGGAAGGACTTGTCACTGAGGCTTGGGCCAGGAGGTGGAATGGAGGCACCAGTGTCTGAAAAGAACTGGCTTGTAGGTACAATACTGGTGGTCAGATATGGAAACAGAGGTTTTGGAGCTTAGAGTTGGGATTGGAGGTAGGGCCTCCTCTCCAGTGCCTCCTTTAATTTCCCTGGGTGAGTATGACTGGAGGAAGAGCTCCCTAGGCAGGGCTCTATTAGAGTCAGTTTGGTGCTCAACACTGTTAGCAGAACAAACTGGGCATGGATGGAGGTGTTTTTGGTTGGATGTTTGTTGCTTCTGCTGAGTTTTTCTGTCAGGCAGTTTATTCCTCATGGCCACAAGGTGGTGCCAGTGGCTTTGCTTTTCTGTGGGTCTGTGGTTCTTGGCACCTAGGAGTTTGCAGACTTTTCAGCCATTGTTTTATCTGCTAGGCATCCTCGTGAGGCCCGCAAGGCAAGGGCTTATCTTCTCTGCTTTATGGTGTAGAAGTTATGGTTGAGCAGGAAGCACTGCCACCCCTGTGTGGTGAGGAGGTGGCAGTGGGTTGGAGCCAGGTCTCTCCATTTTGCCTAGTTTAGGCTCTCTCCATCTCCATTTGTAGAGACCCACAACCCCACCTTTTTTTCCCATCGTTTTCCTTCCTTCTGGGTTTGTAACTCATGACCTCAGATTCAGTACCAGGCCAGGAACTAGTGGCTCACACCTATAAGCTCAGCAGTCTGAGATATGAAAATCACAGTTCAAATCCA
Organism: Dipodomys ordii; assembly: GCF_000151885.1. Lineage (NCBI taxonomy): Eukaryota > Metazoa > Chordata > Mammalia > Rodentia > Heteromyidae > Dipodomys > Dipodomys ordii. Next base: position 2,321,295 of record NW_012267238.1, on the reverse strand, counting down.
GCCCAGTCAGGAAATTCCCTGAGATTCATCTCTAATTAACTAACCAAAAAGCCAGAAGTGGAGCTGTGGCTCAAGTGGTAGAGCACTAGCCTTGAGCATATTTGTGCTGCATTCCCTTTGTGGTCAGAGAATGGAGTACTGATTTGGTACTGAGAATTTGGTTCTAATTAGGAAGGGCTGGTTACCCTGCTGTGGCATGATTTCTCTTGTTAAAGCCTGTGTTTCTAAAGTGCTTCCACCTGCAGAGGGCAGGCCCTGTCTTGCTGGGCCCATCAAGCAGCTCTGATGATTGGGTCCTGGCAGGGGTCTGACCAGTGCCCACTCTCTCTTCAGATGCAGCCCTGATGGAAGCTGCTCGAGCCAACAATGTACCAGAAGTTACCAGGTGAGTGTCAGTGCCCCAGCCTTGTTTTCTGCCCACAAGAAGGGCTGAGCCAGGTAAGCCCCTTTTCGAAAATCCTGTGGTAACTCTGTCTAGAGTTTCTGCCCTATGCAGAAACTGTTCCCTTTGCCTTTTTTGTAGTCTTAAAGTCACCTGGACTTCCTTGGCTAGGTCACCTTGGTGCTTTGGCAGGGGGGCAACCTCCAGGTATCCATAGATCACACCATAACCTGTGGGTCCTCTGGATCTTCCAGTTTGTTCTTATCCTTTGTGGAAGTGGCTCTGTGTTATGCTTGCTGTCTGGATCAGGTTGCTGGTGGGCTCTGCTGGAGCCACTTTGGGATTTAAGAGGAGGTAGAAGTGCCCTTTAGGCCAGAAGGTTATCTGTGCTAGACAGGCCTGCCTCCCGGGCTGAGGCACCCATGCTGAGCCTGCAGAGGGCAGACTCACTTCTCTAACCTCACTGGCTCAACTAGTCCCCTTGGACTTCTGGAGGTTGAGTTTGAGGCTGGTTATTGAGTAGAGGCAGGATTTATCTGGGTTCAGCCTGGTGCCAGGGCTAGGACAGAGGCTTCTGGGATGGGTGTTAAGACTGGGACCAGCACAGGATTATTAGAGGCTGTTGATTAGAGAAACTATTGACTCACTTTGTGCCTCACTATGGCCTCTTTGGCTCTTTGAATAGATTTAGGTGGCCATAGAATACCCTCCTTCTCTGTCTTGCCTACACATACATGCCACTCATGCTCTCTCTCTCTTGCTGTCTCTCCTCTCTCCTACTTCCTCTCCTCTCCCTCCCTCCCTTTCTCTCTCCTTCCTTTCTCTCTGTGTTTATACAGAGGCTTGAACTCAGGCCCTTGTGCTCTCACTTGGATTTTTTTTGTTTTTTGTTTTTGTTTTTGCCAGTCCTGGGGCTTGAACTCAGGGCCTAGGTACTGTCCCTAAGCTGCTTTTGCTCAAGGCTAGCACTCTACCACTTGAGCCACAGCGACAGTTCCAGTTTTTTCTCTTTATGTGGTATTGAGGAATCGAGCCCAGGGCTTCATGCATGCTAGGCAATCACTAAGCCACATTCCCAACCTCACTTAGGATTTTTGCTGAAGGCTATGACTCTAGAGCTGGAGTCATGACTTCAGTTGCAGCTTTCTGCTAGTTAATTGGACATAGGAGTCTCAGATTTGTCTGCCTGGACTGGTTTTGAACCTCAATCCTCAGATCTTGGGCTCATAAGTAGCTAGGTATACAGGAGTGAGCCATTAGCTCCCCACTCCCTGTGTTTTTGTTTTTGTGTTTTGGGGGTGGGGAGGGGGGTCCAGTGGTGGGGCCTGAACTCTGGGCCTAGGTGTTGTCCCTCAGTTCTTCAGCTCAAGGCTAGTGCTGTACCACTTGAGCCACAGTGTCACTTCTGGCTTTTTCCTTTTTGCTTATGTGGTGCTGAGGACTCGAACCCAGGGCCTCATACATGCAAGGCAAGCGCTCTACTACTGAGCCACCTTCCCAGCCCTGTGTTTTGTTTTGAGAAAGGGTTTCATTGTGTAGCTCAGGCAGTCCTTGAACGGATTACATAACTTTCCCGTAGCTCAAACTCACAATCTTGGTGTCTCAGCCTCCTGAGCAGTGAGGTTTTAGGTGTGTACCACCACATGGCATCACATACATATTTTAGACAGGAAGTCTAAAGACAGGATGTTTGGAGTGGTTATCTATGCCACAGACCCATGGCAGTCTTTCCTACTCTGGCTGCCTGAACATACAAGAAAAGTGTTGAAAGGCAACCACAGCTCCACCAAGACTTACTGCTTTGATTCCCTTTCATTTTATCTGCAGCATTATTATTGATTCTCAAGGGTGCTTTTGAGTATTAATGTTCAAGGCTTAGTTTTTAATAAACCACTTTTGGAAGTATGGGCTGGGAGTTGTTTTGTAGCCAAATAAATAAGATGGAGCAATAGTTTAATAAACATGCAATGATGCATCTTAAAAACCAAGCACAGATGTCATCTTCCTGTTATAAGAGCCATTCATAACTGCAGGCTGTGTGTGGCATCTTCATCCCCCAGAAACAGATGCGCCTGTCTTTATTTCATTAAAGGAGTGTTGGGCAGGAGCATTAGGGTAGAAACTGGTCCAGGCTAATGTTAGAATCACCTGTCAGTACTGCCAAGGACTGTCCTCCTTCCTGCCCCCAGGGGCTGTGATCATCTTGTGGTGTCCCATTTCCCCCCCACCCCCCAATGTATATAGCATTCTTTCAGGAAAGCACTTGACTCACCTTGCCAGCATCTGGAGAGATGATCTTTAATCCTAGTCCATTGAAATATTCCCCTCCCCCACAAGTGGGTTTTTTTGGGTGTGTGTTTTGTTTTTTTAATTTTAGCTCTTTCAAATATAGAGTTTTATAATTTTTTGTTTTGTTTTAAAGATGAATGCTCATTATATCTGGCTTTAAACTTGCCATGTGGCCCAGGCTGGACTTGAATCAGAAATCCTTCTGCCTCATCCTCCCAAGTGCTGGGATTAGAAGCATGTGCCACTAGGCACAGCAAATTCATGTTTTTCTAGTGGCCATTAAACACATATATGCAGGCTACAGAAAGTGATGGAATTCATGGTATATATGTGACTCAAAGAATTGTTGCAGCTGGGTACCAGGTCTCATGCCTGTAATCCTAGCTATTTAGGAGGCTGAGATCTGAAGATTGAGGTTCAAAACCAGCACGGGCAGGAACAAACATCCATGAGACTCTTATCGCCAATTAACCACCAGAAAACTGGAAGTGGTGCTGTGGTTCAAGTGGAAGAGTACTCGCTTTGAGCTGAATAGTGCAGGGACAGCACTCAGGCCCAGAGTTCAAGCCCCATGATTGACCAAAAAAAAAAAAAATGGTGGCAAACATTTCACTCTTGCTGGTGTGGGTAATGTCTGTGGGAGCTTTTCATGTGTGCTCCCAGTCTCAAGCCTGCTTTTCTTCTGCCTTCTCTGGTCCCTACCCCTTGGTCAAGATGACTTCATCAGAATTACCCAATGGAGTGGCATAGATCCTGCTTTCAGTCCCTATCAGAGCAGGGGATAAGCTAAGCCAAAGCAAGAGGTAGGCTGGCTGCTCTGCCTCTTCCCTCTTTTTCCCTGTGTGACAGTTATTTCCTCTTCCTCCCCGAGGCACCTACACCTAGTAAGCTTATCCAGCCCTGGCCCTCCCCAGAGGTAGGAAGCCACCCCCTACCCTACCAGTTGGCAATGTGAGCAGGTGGCCCTAAGTTCAGCCCAAACCTGAGCTTGGCTTTTGGACTGTGAAACTGCTCACTTGAGACAGAGGGCATGGGGCAGACTGAAACACATCTGCCTCAGCTCAGGCTGAGCCATGACTGTCAGATGGGAGAGTAAGGCCTCCCGTTCTCCAGAGGAGATCATGTTCCCTGCAGGTCCAGCTGCTGAAAGAGGACACTCCTACCATTCCCCTTTTCCTTCAGGGAGATGGGCCCAGTTTAGCCATCAATCAGTCCAAGGGGGTTGTAGTGAAGGTGGTATCAATCTTGGACCTGTACCAACTGCCCTCTCTTTTCACAAATGTTCATTTGACCAACATTTACTGTTACTTGGCGTAAGCTGGGTCCCATGATCAGCTCAGGGAATATATGATGAGGTATAATTCTTGCCTTGATGACAGAGTTTGGATAGCTTGTGGCAGCAGTGTGATATTGGCTGAAGACAGGCGTTCAGGATCTACAAGAACTCAGAAGGTGTCTTTGAGTAGTGTAGGGAATTAGGAAAAGTTTCCTAGAGGAAATGATTCCTGGTTAGAGTCTTAAAATATCAGTGGGCTCAGCAAATAGGGAGAGGGACAGCATGATGGCTGTAGAGGAGGGAAATGCTGTTTGGTGTGTCTGACAGGTAGGGTCAGGAAGGGCACTGATGGACTGTCTCTCAGTTGCCCATCTTTCCAGCCTGTTCTCTGTGTATAGCTCAGAAGTGAATTCAAGGGAAGGAGTGTGGCAGCAGTGAGGAAAGCCATTGCTGCTTTAGAAGAGCTCAGGTCTCCCTTTGTAAGAAAAGAGGACTTGAGTCAAAACAGTGCATAAATTACCTTACTTGCATGAGCCTAAGTAATGTTAGTACCTATAACCCATGAATTATATAGTCACAAGTGATTTTCAGAATGAGTGGCTGAGCACCAAATATGCAGTAGTGAACAAGATAGCCACAGTCCCTGCCCTCTTGGTACTTAAATAAATGGGAATCAGGTGTCTAATTTTGGAATAGTTATAAGTTAGAATTATGTACTTCAAAAGTGAGATATATAGCCAGGCACCAGTGGCTCATGCCTGTAATCCTAGCTACTCAGGAGGCTGGGATCTGAGGATCATGGTTCAAAGCCAGCCCTGGCAGGAAAGTCTGTGAGACTCTTATCTCCAGTAAACCACTCAGAAAACCGGAAGTGGTCAAGTGGTAGAGCGCTAGCTTTTAGCTGAAGAACTGAGGGACAGTGCTCAGGCCCAGAGTTCAAGCCCCACGACCAACCCCCCCCTCAAAAAAAAAAAGTAAAATATAGAGCCAGATGTGGTGCCTGTAATCCCAGCATTCAGGAGGCTGAGGCAGGAATGTTTTAAGTTTGAGGCAAGCCTGGGCTACATAGTAAGACCCTTTCTCAAAAAGAGAGACTGTGTTATGAAATGGTAACCTCTCTGTACAGCACCTTAATAATAGCACAGTTACTGGGCTGGGAAGGTGGCTCAGTGGTAGAGCGCTTGCCTTGCATGCATGAGGCCCTGGGTTTGATTCCTCAGCACCACATAAGAAAAAAGCAAAAAAAAACAAAAAACAAAAAACAAAAAAAATAATAGCACAGTTATATTTTTAAAAAGAGATAATGTATGTGTAACACATACATATAGATTGTCATTTTGTTTTAATTTTTTTTGCCAGTCTTGGGGCTTGAACTCAGGGCCCGGCCACTGTTCCTGAACTGCTTTTGCCCAAGGCTAGCACTCTACCACTTGAGCCACAGTGCCCATTCTGGCTCTTTCTGTTTATGTGGTACTTGAGGAATTGAACCCAGGACTTCATTCATGCTAGGCAATCACTCTTCCACTAAACCACCTTCCCAACTCCCTGATGTCAATTTTAAACATGCTTAAGTCCTATTTACCTACCTTGCTGTCTCTGAAAAAACAATCTCAATTATCAATGAGATTCTTTTGATGTTCTATTTTGGTTTTAAGTTTTTAGAAAATAAAGAACTTCAGACCAGCTCAAACTGGTTTGGAAAAAAACCGATTTGGTTTACAGTTAAGGGAAAAAATGGGTTGGACTTCGTTGAGGGCTAAACATTTATTCTACGTTTGTGTTGATGGCTTGTTTAGTTCCTGGCCCCACATGCCCCAGCTTGAGGCATTTGCTGTTCATGTGCCAAGATTGAGGTGTCCAGAATGTGCTTAGCTTCAGCATAGGTGAATGTTCTACACATTGATCCAGGGATTTTATCTAATTAACAAAAGCCCTGCCTGGTAAATACATTTGGCTGTCTCCAGGCCTCAAGAGAGGCCGTCTGTTTATCGATTGTTGTATCATTTTGGCTGGATGGGAAGATATTAATGATGGCATCAGAGCAACCAAAACATGCAGTTCTCTTCAGAATGTATGTAAATGTCCTTGCAGCTTGCAGTGGATTGAAACAAAACCTTTATGCGAGACCAGGAGTCAAGGCTTGTAATTTGACTTTTATTGTTTGAGCTACCTAAAAATATTACAAGTCTTTGAATGCTGGAGTATAACCCATGGGTTTCTTGAGTGCTAGGATATAGAAGGCATGTTACAGTTTTAGAATTAGAAACCTAGGTTCTACGTTTGTTAGTAACTGGCTATAGGATCACATTAGTATGTCATAACAACTCTGCAAATAACATAGCTGACTTTACAGATGACAAAACAGGAGCTGGGATTGCTCAAATAATTCTCCCAGATCTACCCATTACTTCATCTTACAGATGAGGGAGCTGCAAGGGTGAAGTGGAAGTGACTGATGCTTGCCCCAGTTCATACACCCTCCCCTCCCCCAGTTCGTCTGGCCAAATGGAGCTGTTTTTGCCTAGCTTACTGAGAGTCCACAAGCTTCCTAAACTGTCTAATTCAGAGTCCTTATCTGTCCTCAGCTCTGCTCATCAATCCACCTCTAGTTCCCACAATCAGAGCCTTGCTTTCTTTCCATCCCAGAAACTAATTCAGCTAGTGTTGGTTTCTTTTTCTTTTTTGTCAGTCGTGGGGCATGAACTCAGGGCCTGGGGGCACTGTCCTTCAGCTCTTAAGCTCAAGGCTAGTGCTCTACCACTTGAGCCACAGTGCCACTTCCAGCTTTTTCTGCTTATGTGGTGCTGAGGAATCTAACCCAGGTCCTCATGCATGCAAGGCAAGCACTCTACCACTGAGCTACCTTCCCAGCCCCTAGTGTTAGTTTCTCTTGTGTTTGTTTGTTTGTTTGTTTGGTCGGTCGATGTGGGGCTTGAACTCTGGGCCTGGGCACAGTCCCTCAGCTCTTCAGCTCAAGGTTAGCGCTCTATCACTTGAGCCACAGTGCCACTTCTGGTTTTCTGGAGGTTAATTGGAGATAAGAGTCTCACAGATCTTTCCTGCCCTGGCTGGCTTTGAATCATGATCCTCAGATCTCAGCCTCTTGAGTAGCTTGAATTACAAGTGTGAGCCACCAGCACCTGGCTCGTGTTGGTTTCTTATTGTCCAAGCATAGCTTACTCTTTCCTATCTGTGAGCTTTTGCAGCACTCCCAAACCATCAGTCCTGCTGTCTGTCCAGATGCTAGTCGTGCTTTGTTGCCCACCTTAAGCCCCAGTTCCCTCAGAAAGCTTCACACTAATAACAGTTGTTTATTAGTATCTATCTATTCCATGGGAGACAGACCATTAGATGCTGTGTATGTGTGATCTTTATTCCTTGTTTCACAGGGATGGGGAACATTTTCCAGATGCTTACTTAATATCCAGGTAGAGTTGTGTTCTTATCATCCATAGCCTCCCAAGTGGTCAGGGGTAGAATTGTAGATTAAACCAAGACCCGCACAGGAACCACCATTGTATGCTTTTCTCGCTGTGGTTTGCTGTTTGTTGCTTATCAGAATTTCCATAGATCTTTAAAGCTGAGTCATCCAGTAGTGACTTTGGTTAGTGGCCTTTTTCTCTCCAGTTGCTTCATGCCTATCTCACCCAGGCTCTGAGTCCTGTCACAGCAGGGTGGATGGCATCTCCTCCTGCCTCCACCATAGCAAGTCACATGTGGCTGGCTGCAGGCTGGCCCACTGATTGATTAGTAGATTGTAAACCTTGTTTATTCTCCAAAGCCTGCCCAGCAGGAAAGCACAGCCCTAGGCAGCAGCTGGGCAGGCAGACTGGTCTCTAGGAGTTTCCATTCATGTGGATGAGAGGCCCAGCCAGGCTGCATAAGAATCTTCTCTGATGTTGAGCTCAGGCTTCCATCTCAATGCCCTTTTGTGTAGGGGATAGCACCCAGGCCTCCTGGGGAAGACTGTTTGACCAGCCTTTGCAAATGGACTGTGAGCTTGGACTGGCTATAAAGCACAAACAATTGAGAGAGGCCCCTGGAATTCCCCAGGACTCAGAAATCCAGCAGGTGGAGTAGGATTCTTCTCAGGGCAGAAGGGGGACAGTCAAAACTCCTACTTGGGTCAAATAGGATCCCAGGTACTTGGTCTCCAGCATCATTTCATGGCCTGTCCAGCATTTATCTCCCATTGTTAGCTTCTTTAGTGGTCAGCTTCCAGCCTGCTTTGGTTCCTCTGGGTTGGAGCTGCTTTTTCTTCCTTGAAGAATAAATAGATTTTGATTGAACATTGATTGGTTGGTTGGTTGAGTGATTGTGCTGGTACCGGGGCTTCATTGTCTCATGGAGCTTTTTTACTCATGGTTGGTGCTCTACCATTTGAGCCACTTTTCTAGTCCAGCTTTTTTTTAAAAAACTGGTTAATTAGAAATAGAGAATTGAGGACTTTTTTCTGCCCAGACTGGCTTTAAACTGTGAAACTCAGATCTCAATCAGACAACTCAGATCTCAATCTTCTGAGTAACCAGGCTTATAGGTATAAGTGACTGACACCTTTTTTTTGGAAATATAATTTTAAAAATTTTACCCTTTTCAACCATGCAATTAAGTGGATTTTAGTATGTTATTAAGATTATGTAACCAGCACTGTGGCCTAATTCCAAAACAGTTAATCACACCCTTAAAAAAAAAACCTGTCCCATTAGGAGTCAATCCCTAATCATTTTCCATCCCAGCCTCTAGTAAGTGTGAATCCTCTTCCTGTCTCTATGGATTTGCCCATTCTGGACATTTCCCCTGAATGAAATTATGCAATCTGTGGTGTTTTGTTTTGTGCCAGTACTGGGGCTTGAACTCAGGTTTGGGCACTGTTCCCTTAGATTTCTCGGGAAGTGATATGGTGCTATATCACCTGAGCCACAGCTCCACTTGGGACTTTTTTTTTTCTTGCTGGTTAATTGGAGGTAACAGTCCTTCATGCTTTTCTTCCCTGGCTGGCTTCAAACTGGGATCCTCAGATCTCAGCCTGTTGAATAGCTAGGATTACAAGAGTGAGCATCTTGTGCATGCAAATGCACACACACCTTCGTGTGTGTGTGTGTGTGTGTGTGTGTGTGTGTGTGTGTGTGTTTAAGCTGACTTTCAAGATTCAATTATACTGTGCTGTGTTGTCTTCCTGCCTTTTTATAGCTAAAAAGATTTTTCTGGGCAATGGAATAAAGTAAGTAATGGTACCTCAAAATGAATAGAAAAGGACTTGGTGATAGATTCTGAAGTTATACATGTGAAGCACCTGGCATAGCATTTGACACATGGTGGCCTGTCATTACTTGTTTACTCCCTCTGGAATTCCCCTCACTTGATCCCAGTTCTGTTCCTTATAACAAGTCAGCTCCCTCTTCCTGTCCAAATCTTCAAATGTTAGCATGCTCTAAGCTACATAAATCTGCACTTTGTGGTTTCAAGTCTCCTTATCCTAATTGTTTCCTAATGAAAGGGCTACAATTTTTTGGTGCCTTCTGAATTCCAGTGTGGACTGGCTATTATTATGAGGGGCAAGGCACACATCAACTTGTTAGAGATTTTATGCTTCTATTAATATGGTCTGAGTTTGCATTAGCTTTCTTGGCAGCTGCATTACATTCCTAGAGCCTGTTCAAAGCTTGTAGTCAGACCAGCCTACTGAGAACTAGGGCTGCTTGTATTCTGTGAATTTTGGATTGGATTTATTTGCCAAGCTTGTTTTAAGGCAAATGTAAAGTCATTTGAAGGTACTATTTTGCAATGTGGGGTGTCACTGTGCGGCCTGCCCTGGAGAAGGGGAGTTGGGCCTTTCTCATTCTGACACTAGGAGAGTCTCAATTTTGTGTGTGCGCATGCACATTTACATGTGTAATTTGTGTGTGTGTGTGTGTGTGTGTGTGTGTGTGTGTGCGTGCGCGCGCATGCGTGCCAGTACCGGGGCTTGAACTCAGGACCTGGGCATTGCTCCTTAGCCTTTTTATTATTAATTAATTAATTAATTTATTTTTATTGGTTGTGGGGCTTGAACTCTGGGCCTGGGCACTGTCCTTCAGCTCTTCAGCTCAATGCAAGCATTCTATCACTTGGACCACAGTGCCACTTCCAGTTTTCTGGTGGTTAATTGAAGATAAGAGTCTCATAGACTTAATGCGTGGGCTGGCTTTGAACCGTGATCCTCAGATCTCAGTCTCCTGAGTAGCTAGGATTATAGGCATGAGCACCTTGCTGCCCCTTTAGATTTTTTGCTCAAGGCTGAGACTCTAGCACTTGACCCACAACTCCATTTCTTGCTTTTTAGTGATAAGAGTCCCACAGACTTTTCCTGCCCAGGCTGGCTTCAAACCACAATCCTCAGATCTCAGCCTTTGGTCTAGCTAGGGCTACAGGCCTGAGCCACCCACTAGTTCCTAGCTAGGAAAATCTCTTCTAGGGGAGAAGATTGTTAAGAGGTAGAACTAATGGGAGAGTATTTCCATTCTACAGATGGCTTTCTTCCCTATTTAGGTTTTTCCTGTATCATTTTGGTCCCAGTTATCTGTGTGCTTTGGGAGATGGTGTTGTACCATAGAATATAGATAGACTCTGTGGTCTCACGTTGCCACTTTCTGGTCATGTAATCTAGAGTGAGATGTGAGTTTCTTGTCCAACTCTCAGGATCAAATAAGATCATAAATGTCAAGTGCCTGGGGCACAGCAGGCACCTTAAGAAATGTGAGCACTTTGAACTCAATCATTTAGCCATTTGCTAGACATGAAGAGCCAACCATGTTACTGTTCTCACTGGGCCTTTTCAAACATCAGAATACCCATGGTGCTTGTCATTATTTGGGCATTTCCTTGTCTCATTTCTGCTGCCTCAGCTCAGATGGAGAGAGATCTATTGGGAAAGGTCCACATCTGGCCCATCACAGCGCCCTCAATATCCAGCACAAAGCATGGCATTAAAAAAAACTCATTTGAGGGGCTGGGAAGGTGGTTTAGTGGTAGAGTACTTGTCTTGCATGCATGAGGCCCTGGGTTCGATTCCTCAGCACCACATAAGCAAAAAGAAAAAAGCCGGAAGTGGCGCTGTGGCTCAAGTGGTAGAGCGCTAGCCTTAAGCTGAAGAGCTGAGGGACAGCGCCCAGGCCCAGAGTTCAGGCCCCACAACCAGATCCCCCCAAAAAAAACTCATTTGAATTTCATTGATCAATAAAGGGGCAGTCTAGAATGTGGCAGCCTATGGTTAGCCAGACTACTTAAGGAGAGGTTGGGTGTTGGGTTGGCTTTATCCAGTTTATTCCTTACGGAAAATCTCTATGGGGTTCTGGAGCTTGGTAGTGGTAGTTCAAATGCCAGCCCATTTTGAAAACTTGGAGATACTGCAACTTGTTGCTATAATGTGACAAGCTTCCTGGCAACCAGTCACCTGTCCAGCTTTCCTTGCTGGAGTCCAGAGTCCTACTATGAGTCCGGTAGGTGGCGCCCATGGCCCTTTCCCACTCCTCAATTGTCTAGATTAGCCTCCTCTTTTTACCAGATCACCTCAGCAACTGCTGCCTCTATGAGACATGAATGTAGCACTGGGCAGATGAGGGTAGCTTGGGCCACCCTTCTTCTATGTGGGTTTGAGCCAGGGCAGATGTGCCTAGGGAAACAGATGTTTGCCATAGTGATCCCAGGAATCATGCTTTTGCTCTCCTTTCTGTCATAGCTGTGCTTCCAGGAAGTCATCCCTATGGGTCTTCTGCTCTGACCTATACTTATGGTATCTCTCCCTTAGGCCCCCAAGGTCCTTACTTGTACTTTAGATGTTTGTCGAGTATAACTGTCTATTGAATGTATTCAAGGAAAGAATACTGCAGAATCCATCAAAGTACACTCAACACCCTGCTCAGTGGTCATCAGGAAGAGTTTGTAGAATGAATAGAAAGACAGAAAAAGGTACCTCAGAAAGGTCTATCAAAATTGAAAGGGATTTATTCTACAAATAAACTAGTTTTATGACAACCACAAGAAGGCTGAGGAACTATTCTAGTGAAACTGAAAATAACATACTGATACCGATACTGATCCTGGCTTGCATCTGGACCACAGTGGGCATAAGGTTGCTGTAAAGGATATCAGGATACAGGTAACATATTAAGTAAAAATAAGACAGTTTGCCTTGATACTCATAAGGGGTCGGTTCCAGGATTTTTCATATGGATATCAGAAGACACAAATTTTTTTCTTTTTCTTTTTTATGAATTCAGGGCCTGGGTTCTATCCCTGAGCCTTTTTGTTTAAGGATAATACTCTACCACTTGAGCCACAGCTCCACTTCTGGCATTTTTGGTATTTAATTGGAGATAAGTCTCAAGAACCCTTTTTTGATTAATTGGACTTTTGATTAATTGGACTTAAGAGAAATCTTACCTTTTGGCTTTGAACAGCAGATTTCCAGATCTCAGCCTCCTAGGTAGCTAGGATTACAGGTGTGAACCACCAGTGCTCAGCATAAGTTTCTTATATAAAATAGTCTAGTAGGGTCTGGCAATGTGACTTAGTGGTAGAGTGCTTGCCTCGCATGCATGAAGCCCTGGGCTTGATTCCTCAGCACTACATAAACAAAAAAAGCCAGAAGTGACACTGTGGCTCAAGTGGTAGAGTGCTATTCTTGAGCTAAAGAAGCTCAGGGAGTGCCCAGGCCCTGTACTTTAATGTGTGCTCAGTTTCCATAAGGGAGATGGAACAAACAACATGCACCTAGCACTGAGCTTAATTCACTTCTTCCAGAAAGTGTTTGAGGAGTTGTGATTCAGCTCTTCTCTGTGTGCCTACAATAATATATATGTAATATTTTATTAACATGTTACTTATATCATATAACATACACTATATAATTATATGTTATAATACAAAATACAATTTAAATATCATACTAATGTATAATTCCAACACATTGTATATTATAATATGTAATTTATATTATATGGCATATGATAATATGTAATTGTTATAATAATAGCAACTAACATTTGAGAAATGTAAGTGATTTTACATATGCTATTTCAGTCAGCCATCATAGCATTCTTGTTAGGTGGGTCTGGCCTACTCATAAGAGAGGTTGAGCCGGCACCAGTGGCTCATGCCTGTAATCCTAGCTACTCAGGAGGCTGAGATCTGAGGATCATGATTCAAAGCCAGTGAGACTTCTATCTCCAATAAACCACTTAGAAAACCGGAAGTGGCACTGTGGCTGAAGTGGCAGAGTGCTCGTCTTGAGCAGAAGAACTGAGGGACAGCGCCCAGGCCCAGAGTACAAGCCCCACGACCGACAAAAAAAAAAGAGAGAGAGTGAGGTTGATACAACTATCAGGGCCACACAGCTTGTCTCTCACAGAGAAAAAGGCAGGCTCTTGTCTGGGTCACCTTTGTGTGTGTGTATGTATAAAGGAAGGATTGAATTGATTAATTCTTCATCCTTTAAGTTTAGAGATTTTAAAACTTTGTGTTAGAAAATAACCAGTTGTGAAGTGTTGCAGACATATCGCACTTAATTTGTTGTGGGTGCTATGTACATCCCAGTCATTCTTCTCCCTTACCACTGCCTGCCTAGCTCACAAAAGTGGCACAGCATAACAGTGTTGGCAGGCATCTCACTAGGATGAGGCTATATGGAGAGATTTCTAGAAGATGGGTTTTGAGCTACAGAGGGTTAGTTGCAAATGAATGGGTCCTGATTCTTAGAAGAGAATGCTTAGTTCAAGTAGCAAGTACAAAAGGCCAAAGAGGCCTTGTGTTTGTGCAGTCTGAGCACCAGGCCCTTGGTTGAAATCTAAGCATCAAGCCTGAAAGTCTGCTGGCTCAAGCTGGGGTCCCACAGCAGTCTTTGCTGCCTCCCAAACCACCTCCCCCCGCATCTCTGGCTGGGAGATAAGGCACAGATGGAGGCTGCCTGGGGATTCTAGCCTTAGGCGCCTTGCCTCTGCCTCTGACTGCTAGCCTGTGCTGTTATTACTGTAAACAGGGCCTTCTGGGCAGCTCCTGCCAGTGTCCAACTGCCCAGATAGTGATCATGATTGGGCCTGCATGGCTCAGTGCTTCCAGGCCTCTGATGCAGGTGGGACAGGGCTCCCTGCTTTTCAGCCCCTCCCCAGATGCAGCTGGGGGGCCAGTTCCTGTGAAGGATCCGGAAATAAGTTGGAACAAAGCATGATTGAAGTTCACTGGCCGCTTTGTATTGATTGGTCATAAAGAAAGAGGAAGAAAAGTCAAGTGGTACCACCTCCTCCAAGAAGAGCTAGTCAGAATTACTTAAAATTGCAGCTCTCTCCCTCCCTTCTGCAAATAGCAAGCCTGATGAGTTGTCCTTCGTTGAAAATCTTGCTAAGAACCACATATCTACTAGGAATTCATTTATCACTACATAGATTTAAAATTAAAAGGTTTTAGAACTTGTTAGAGATTTAAGAAATAATTTTATTTTATTCCTATTTTACTGTAGAGAAAAATAAGGCCCAGATTTATCCTGGACCATACATCTTGTAGTACCTGATAGAGAAAAGACTAGACTCTGACTTCCATCATTAGGCCTAGGGCCACAAGTGTCTCCAACTCGACTGAGAAACTTCCCACAAACACACAGGAGCCTAAGTTCTTTGAAAGGCAGGCAGATATGGAACTTCCATACAAGAAGTATTGCTGAGAGTTCATTCATAGCTATTCCCTTCCATGTGACAGCCACCATGGCTAGACACGAGGGATAGAGACTGGTCCTTATTTCTAGAGGGACATGCTGACAGTGAGCAGAGACAGAGAACTGCATGACTACTCTATTCTTCCAGGTTAGCACAAGGGATCGTGGAGACAACAGTTCATCTTAGAGAAATCATAAAAGGCAGGAAGTATTTTTTCTAAAAACATTTAAGAAAAAAGAATAGTAGGGTGCTGGTGGCTTACACCTGTAATCCTAGCTACTCAGAGGAGACAGATCTGAGGATCGCTGTTTAAAGCCAGCCTGGGCAGGAAAGCCCTTGACACACTTATATCCAATAAATAAACCACCAGAAAACCAAAAGTGGTGCTGTGCTTCAAGTGGTAGAGGGCTTGTCTTGAGTTGAAGAGCTGAAGGACAGTGCTCAGGCCCAACCGACCAAAAAACAAACAAAAAAAGAGTAGTAGTATGGTCATTAATTTCAAGCAATGTGGCAGCGAAGAATTCTGAACAGAAAGTGAAAGTTTAACTGCCTCAGGCTTCCTTTTCTTGATCAGTTGTCATAACTTACCTTGTCTCTAGTTTTGGGCTTGCTGGGCTCTCCTGGATCCCAGTGGAGGGGAAGGGACTGGTTTTGTTTGTTTATTGTTTTTGTTTTTGAGTGTATATGTGTCCTGTTTACTAAAGCTTGAAGACAGGTCTTCATTCACTTGAGGTGTCTTCCCTAAAAGCTGACACTCTCCCGCTTGAATTGTACCTCCACTTCAGGCTTTTTGCTAGTTAGTTGGAGATAAGTCTCATGAATTTTTCCTTACTTGCTTCACACCTGTGTCCTCAGATCTCAGCATCCCAGAGTACCAGGGATTACACATGTGAGCCATGGCACTGGCTATATCAGTTCTTTTTTTCGCGGGGGGGGGGGGGTCCAGCCGTGGGGCCTGAACTCTGGGCCTGGGCGCTGTCCCTCAGCTCTTCAGCTCAAGGCTAGTGCTCTACCACTTGAGCCACAGTGCCACTTCAGGCTTTTTTCTTTTTGCTTATGTGGTACTAGGAATCGAACCCAGGACCTCATACATGCAAGGCAAGCACTCTACTTCTGAGCCACCTTCCCAGCCCTTGATTTGTTCTTATATGAACACTTTTGTTCTATCACTACCTTGCTTATATGACTTTAGTGCAGTTTTCCATCTACAGATGTTTTCAGGTACTTAGTATATTCCCATTTCTAGTATATCTTTGATGTATTATGCTAGTTTACTTTGTCCCATTAAAATGAGGCAAACTCTGGGCTGGGAAGGTGGCTCAGTGGTAGAACACTTGCCTTGCATGCATGAGGCCCTGGGTTCCATTCCTCAGCACCACATAAGCAAAAAGAAAAAAGCTGGAAGTGGCGCTATGGCTCAAGTGGTAGAGCGCTAGCCTTGAGCTGAAGAGCTGAGGGACAGCACCCAGGCCCAGAGTTCAGGCCCCACGACTGGACCCCCCCCCCAAAAATGAGGCAAACTCTAATGGAAAATACTTATAATAATGCGGGCTCTTTTATTTACACAGTGGTTTATTGCATACCAAGTATTTTTATGTATTTTGTCATTATTCCTTCATGGTTCTCACCCAGTAAATGGCAGAGCCTGCATTTGAACTGAGGTCTTTCCTACTCCATGTCTGCCTGAGAGTTGTGCAAGAGCTGAGATTTAGTCCTGGATTTCTGCTGTAGTCTCCCATGTAGAACATGGGACCATCTCCAGTTAGTATCTTCTACCACCTGCCCTCCTAAACTGGTTCATTAGGGAAGGGCCTTCTACAGGTCTAGAGTGAGCCACCAGCACTTGGCCCTTTGTTGTTTTTGTTTGTTTGTTTGTTTGAGACAGGATATCTCTCTGTTGCTCTGTGTAGCCCAGTCTAGCTTGCAGGGCCCACCCCCTCCCCAGCCCCATACTAGCTCCTCTGCTCTGAGTGGCAATATGCATTAAGCATTATACTCATCATCTCAGGGATGATGGAATCCTAACCTTTCTAGAGCCACATGACTCTGTCACAAGCATTGCTCTTTTTAAAAGAGATTAATTCACTTGCTGCATTTTGTCCATTGGTGAAAATCACCAGGGAGAGCAAGGGTGACTTCCTCAGGCCTCAGAGACCCTTTCAGCCACTCTCAGCAGGCAGTCACACCCCCCTCCCCCCCCCCCCCAGCTGGCTCAGGACTTTGAAATTACTGCCTGCTGAGCATTCACTTGCAACAAAATTAAATGGGAGACATGGGTTGTGAAGTCCTAACTTTTGGGGCTGCTCTGCATCAAGGAAAAGTAGGGAAGGGCCCCACCGGCTCTGCAAGAGGAGAAGTTATTGATGGTTTGCTTTGCCTTGGTGCTTGTGAACTTAGCTCTATCCCTTCCTTGATTTAGCAGGCAGGTACACCCACTCACTCAGCACCAGCAAATAAATAAAAAGTAGGCTGCTAAGTCGGTGTGGTGATGCCCAAGTATAATCACAGCAGTGAGGAAGGTGAGTTACTGTATGCTGTCTTTCTCACTTTCCCCTGGGGAGTGACAGACCCAGAATCTGGATACCAGGTTTCTTGGATTTTTTTTTTTTTTTTCTATTTCATGCAGTACCACAAGGCTGCAAAGAATGATAGTCAGGAAACTGGACAGGGCCTGAAAGCTCTCACTGGAATCTCACTGAAGAACACCATGCATCCATGAATGACCATGCAGATTATAGAGTTCTATATTTTTCATTTTGCTGCATTCTATAACTTGTTTGGAGCTGACAGAGTGTGATTCTCAGTGGACCTATGAAAAGATTGAAGCTTAGTGGGATGGTATACCTTCTTGGGTTGTTAGAATGGCAGGTTACAGAGTTGGAGCTATAACACAAAGCTCCAGGCTCCTGACTGGGCCCTGAATTCCTTCATTTATATAGCAAGTTGAAAGGAACTGATTCTGCTAAGTCTTTTCTCCTAAAAGAAAATCCTGTAATATACCAAAAAGATGACCCCAATACAACACGTATACAACAAGCAGATCAAAATTCTTGGTGTAATGGCAATGGTAATATGATACCTTTTATACCCCCCATTAGATACTTCATCTCTAATC
This sequence comes from Dipodomys ordii, assembly GCF_000151885.1. Classification (NCBI taxonomy): domain Eukaryota; kingdom Metazoa; phylum Chordata; class Mammalia; order Rodentia; family Heteromyidae; genus Dipodomys; species Dipodomys ordii. The sequence goes on along the minus strand of NW_012267238.1, from coordinate 2,303,548 downwards.
ACCAAAAAGCAGGAAGTGGGGTTGTGGTTCAAGTGGTGAAGCACTTAGCCTTGAGCAAAAAAGCTCAAGGCCAGCACCCAGCCCCAGGACCCATACAAATAAAAAAAGAAAAAGAAGCCAGCTACTGCTGTTAGTGGCTTACCTTCTTATCCTAGCTACTCCAGAGACTGAGGATGAGAATCCTAGTTCGAAGAGAGCCCAAACAGAAACCTTTGTGAGATCCTTATCTCCAGTTAAGCAGTATAAAGCTAGAAGTGGGGCTGTGGCTCAAGTGGTAGAGTACCAGCCTTGAATGAAAAAGCTAAGAGAGAGCATCTAGTAGAGTCCAAGCCCCAGTCCTGGAACCACATTCAGAAAAAACTCAGCACCAGGAAATAAATAAAAAGTAGTCTGCTAAGTAGGTGTAGTGATGAGGAAGGTGAGGCATGAGGATTTAAGTCCAGCCTGGGCTTAATAGAGAGACTGCCTCAAAGAGAAAAAAAGAGAAAAACCAAAACTAAACAACCACAACAACAAAAGGTGGCTACTATTGAGTGTTGGCAAGGAAAAGGGTATACAGAAGTTCCCCTGTCATATAATGGGAGAGTCAGTGGAGAAGCCATTCTAGAATGAGCCCTGGAGCTGTTTAGTCCTATCATGTATACCATCATATCCTGTTCCTGGGATATGCCTGATAGAGATGAGATGTTCACAGGGTCAAATAGGGAACATGTGAGAGGATGTCCTAAACATTGATTTTGGTGGCTGGGAGATGGTGGGTGAGTAGCTCTGGGAGAACAGCAAGGAAAAATGTGATGCATTATACTGATATTTGTTGTCATTTTCCCCCCCTACTATCCTCTTGTAGGTTCAGCCTGCTTAAACAATTAGGTTAATTTTATAATTCTTTTGCCTCAAAACTTTGAGTGACAGCTTGACTGCTTTTGGTGAAAGGTCAGAAAGGATGACAAATAAATTTCCTATTGCCAAATTCTTTTTTGGGGGGGAGGTCTGGTCGTGGAGCCTGAACTCTGGGCCTGGGCACTGTCCCTCAGCTCTTCAGCTCAAGGCTAGCACTCTACTACTTGAGCCACAGCGCCACTTCCGGTTTGTTTTCTTTTTGCTTATGTGGTGCTGAGGAATCGAACCCAGGGCCTCAGGCATGCAAGGCAAGCACTCTACCCAGCCCCTATTGCCAACTCTTTTGTGCAGTAGTAGATAATTAAAATCTGTGTTGAGAATTTTGAAACTCTTTTCAATGACTCCCAAAAAAAGAGTTTCTGGAAGACCTCCTGTCTAAGATGCAGAATTTTTAGCCTCCCTGCCAAACATCTATCAGTGCTTTAGGCTAAGATTGTATTTTAGAGCTTCTTGAGGGCTATAAACCCTTGGATGTTGTATAAAATATGTGTGTGCTCATATATAATTTTTTTGCTCCTAATATATTTTTTAAATATTAAGAGTTTTTCCTTTGTTGGTCTGTCGTGGGGCTTGAACTCTGGGCCTGGGCGCTGTCCCTCAGCTCTTCAGCTTAAGGCAAGCGCTCTACCACTTGAGCCAAAGCACCACTTCTGGTTTGTTTGTTTTCTTTCCTTTTTCCTTCCTTCCTTCCTTCCTTCTTTTCTTTCTTTCTTTTTTTTTTTTTTGTCAGTCATGGTGCTTGAACTCTGGACCTGGGAGCTGTCCCTTAGATTTTCAGCTCAAGGCTAGTGCTCTACCACTTGAGCCACAGCACCACTTCCCGTTGTCTGGTGGTTAATTGGAGATAAGAGCCTGGGCTGGCTTTGAACAGTGATCAGCAGATCTTAGCCTCCTGAGTACCTAGGATTACAGCTGTGAGCCACTCGCCTGGCTTCACTTCCCATTTTCTAGTGGTTAATTGGAGATGAATCACTGGGCTAGCTTTGAGCCCTGATCCTCAGATCTCAGCCACTTGAGTAGCTAGGATTACAGGCGTGACCCACCGGTGCCTGGCAAATATATTGAGTTTAATAAGAGGGTTCCAATTCTGAAAGATTATGAGTACAGTTCATCTTGGTTCATGTCATTGAACCAAGTCTCATCCCTGCCTTCAAGTTACATAGTTCAATTTTTTTTTCCCCCTGGTCATGGGGCCTGAACTCTGGGCCTGGGCGCTGTCCTGCTGTCCCTCCGCTCTTCAGCTCAAGGCTAGTGTTCTGCCACTTGAGCCACAGTGCCACTTCTGGCTTTTTCTGCTTATGTGGTGCTGAGGAATGGAACCCAGGGCCTCATGCATGCAAGGCAAGCGCTCTACCACTGAGCCACATTCCCAGTCCCATAGTTCAATTTTTATGTAGTGTATAATTGAACATAATGACTATTTGCCTACCCTTCCTCTCATATATTTTTTGTACAGAAATTGGATCATGTTCCCAAAAATATTCCACAGTTCACAACAGTTTGTATCTCTGCCCTCCTCATCTAGTTTGAGGCCCTGTGCTAGTTGTGCATGTACGAGCAGTTGTCTGCTTCTCTTACTATGAACTGTCACCCAGATGGAGCTTCCTGGTGGTCACTAGATGTTCCTTCCATCTTCACCATTATTTCCTGTTCCTTTTGCCTTGATTGGTGCCCATCTTTACACTTCCTGAAATTCTAAGCACAGTCTTCCCTAAGAAACCTCTCATTTTCATGAGCATGTTCTAGTTTTCTGCTGGACCAACTACCAAAGAAGTGAACCTTCCCTTCAGAATAAGAATCAGAATTCCATCCATACTCAAGCATTTGAGACACAAGCTCCCACAGTATCACATAGTTTGTGTGAAAGGAGACTTTCATCTCACAGAAAATTGTCCCCAGAAACAAATTGTTTAAATAGGGATACAGGTTGACCCATTGCAACAATGAGATGTACAAGACACTATGTCGAAAAATGAACTTTACAAATATTTTTTTTGGGGGGTAGGGGAAAAGAGGAGGCAACAATGCTTGCTAAGAAATGTACTCATTACCTTGCTCATGTAATTGTAACCCCTCTGTACAGTATTTTCACAATAAAAAACTTATAAGACAAAATAAGAAAATTGTCCCCAGAGTTCTTAGCCTTTTAACATCTGTAGTTAAGAAAAACTCTTTCCTCATGAAAAGGTTTTACTGCATATGTAGTAAGGAGGCTCTGGGAATTCATCAGAAGAAATCTTCCAAACTAGAAGTCAAATGGAGAGTTTCCTGACTTCCTCCCTCAATACTCCCCTCACAGCGCACCACACCTCTTAACAGGATGTTATATACACCTTTTTTTTCCTCAGGGTGAAGAAATGTTCCCCCTCTGTCTCAAACATTTCTTCCTCCCTTATCCCTATTATAGGACTAACTTCTTTTGATCATTACTTCCTCATAGAAGCCTTCCTCCTTCCCTTGTTCACCTGCATCCTGTTGTGAGCCCTTATGAGTTGTGTGGTTCTCTGTTCCATGGTCTGTTTCTCCCTTAAATTGTCACAGCACCTATCTCAGTCACTGCATCAACAGAGTGATCAGAGACACTGGGATTGGCCATTCAGTTTTCAAAGGTATCAGTTTCCAGATTTGTCCAGCCTCTATGTTTGTTGATTGTCATTTCTTCTATGGTTATTTCTGCGTATGTCTATGATAAGCCATATACTGAGAATATCCATCCCTCTGTCTCGTTTCAGACTGTTGTCAGAAGGCGCAGATGTCAATGCAAGGCACAAACTTGGGTGGACAGCACTAATGGTGGCAGCCATTAGCCGTAATGACAGGTAAGAATCTCTTTCCATCCAGGGCTTCCGTAGCTAGCAATGTTCTCTTGCCACCCTTGCATAATTCTTGTTGTATTCTCCAGAGGTAAGGAGATTAATTCAGGTAAGGGGTTCGACTCATGGTATATTGGCCTATTTAGTAGACATGAAGAAGGGAGATGTGGCTTTGGATTCCAGCTTATCATTTATGGCTTTGAGACCATGGCACCCCCAGATCTATACAGACTTTGGAGCTGAAGGGTTCTAAATGTGGAGGCCAGTCATGAAACTGCAGAGGGTGGTCTGTTTCAAATTGGCTAGGAGACTTAGCTGTCCTTGATAGGTTTTTCTGTGTGTTTTTCATCATGTTTTCCATCACTCAGTTTTTTTGCCATCATTAGCTCCACCCATTTATTCTTAGGTCTGTTGTTGTTTTAACTTCTTTTTTTAATGTGTGCCAATATTTGTTTGGTTTTGCCAGTCCTGGGGCTTGATCTCAGAGCCGGGGCACTGTCCTTGAGCTGCTTTTGCTCAAGTCTAGCACTCTACCACTTGAACCACCAATCTTCCAGCTTTTTCTGTTTATGTGGTACTGAGGAATCAAACCCAGGGCTTCATGCCAGACAAACACACTATCATTAAGCCACATTTCCAGCCCATCTTGTTGCCAATATTGAGGCTTGAAACTCAGGGCCTTGTGTTCTTGCTCAGCTTTCTTGTTCATGGCTGGCACTGTACCACTTGAGCCATGTTCTAGTCTAGCATTTGCTGGTTAACTGGCAATGGAGTTTCTTGGACATAAGTACCTGAGCTGGCTTCAAACTGCAATCTTTTGGGTCTCAGCCTCCTAAATAGCTAGGATTCCAAGTGAGCCACCTGCACCAGGCTCAAGCACTTATTCTTTAAAAATATCACTGATGTGTGTTGGCTGTAGCTTGATGGTAAGCACTTAACTAGCATGCTTAAGACCTTGGTTTAAATCTTCTCTACCATACAAATATACACACACAAAATTGATATAAACAAGTGTTATGGTTCATAGTCCTGTACTTAGTTTTGGTTTTGATCATTAGTTTAATTTTAGAACTTCTTGGACACTTGTTTCTCTATGGGAAATTGGTTTGTTCCTACTTGTTTCTTCCAAGATTTTTTATTAGTACATTAGTGGTATAAGGAGAGTTTCACTGTGACATTCCCATATATGCATGTGGTATACTCCATCAACTTCATTCTCCTTATCTTTCCTCCCCAGCTCCCTTTTTTGTGTGTTTGTGTATGCTAATATTGGAGCTTGAACTCAGTCACACTTCTAGCATTTTGTTGGTTATTTGGAAGTAAGAGTCTTAACATTTGTCTTCCCAGGCTGTCTTTCACCCACATTCCTCAGATCTTAGCCCCCTGGGTAGCTAGGCATTAACCATGAGCACCTGGTTCCCTCCCCACTTTTGTCTGGGTGCTGTCCCTCAGCTGAGGACGAGCGCTGTACAACTTGAGCCCAGAGCCACTTCCAATTTTCTGGTGGAGATAAGAGCCTCATGGACTTTCCCACCTTGGCGCCTGGGCTGGCTTTGAACCTCGATCCTCAGATATCAGCCACCTGAGTAGCTAGGATTACAGGCGTGAGCCACTGTAGCCCAGCAAGCTCTTAGCTTTTTAAAACCATTTCAATGATTTCATTGTCCTGTTTGCATACATGTAAAAAAAAACTTGATCATTGATCTTCACCTTCCTGCAGATACCTACCTAGCGCCTTAACAGAGCCTGTTTCAGTTTTGTCATTTGTTTTTGTTTTTAGTGAATATTGTATCAAGGAGAAATTAGTATTCCTACAAACATTTAGGAAATATCTGTTCTAAGCCAGACCTTATGCTAGTCTTTGGAGAATCAGAGACCTTGGCAAGCTTGTAATCTAATGTAGAAAAGAAATGAAAGTACAGAGGCATACTGTAGTATAATCACTGATGTCAAGGAAGAATAGACGGTGTTAGTGAAACAGAGTGGGTGAGGAGATCCCATCTAGCAACAGATGCTGTGTTCTTTTAGGAAGCAAATCAAACAACATATGTGCTGCAGGTTATAAATGGTGAGTTTAATTCTTGATGACTTTGTCAGACCTCTTTATATCTAAACACACACATGCTTATTCACCACAGGTAATCCACCCTACCTATCCTTCCTTACTTGCAAATGTTTTTCATCAGCCAGTGGTAAGGAAGGAGATTGTGTTCCTTTCTATGTGTTGTATTTTCAGAGTCTAGACTAAATAGGAAATAGCACTATTCTTAATACTGTCAATTAATGGCAGATAGCTACTAGATGTGCTTTTGGGGACACTTCTCTTGGAATCTAATGAGTTGTTGGTTTAACTGATTGCTTTGTCTTTATCTAAGGCTATTAGCAAATAAGTGATGCTTGTTGAGCAAACAGAGTTGGCTTCTATTACTTTGTTTCTTAGAACTAATTACTAGTGTTTTTTTGTTTTTGTTTTTGTCTGGTGAGGCTTGAACTCTGGGCCTGAGGGGCTGACCCTGAGCTCCTCAGCTCCAGGCTGGCGCTCTACCACTTGAGCCTCAGCACCACTTCTGGTTTTCTGATGATTTATTGGAGATCCTCAGATCTCAGCTTCCTGAGTAGCTAGAATTACAGGCATGAGCTACCAGCACCTGGCTAATTACTAGTTTTTTAAGCATTCATTTTGTGACTTCTCTTCCTACAAATATCTAAGGAGACAAAGTTCTATTGAAAATGGCATAGTTGGCCAGGTATGTATGCGTGCTTATGAAATGCAACACAGGTGGCTGAGAAAGAAGAATTGAGGCCTGCCTGGGCTCTCTAATGAGACCCTGTCTCAAAAGGTTGCTCATTGGTGGCTCAAGCCTATAACCCTAGGTACTAAAGAGGCTGAGATCTGAAGATCATGGTTAAAACCAGAGCCAATCCAGGCAGGAAGTCCTAAGATTCTGATCTCCAATTAACCACCAAAAAGCTAGAAATGGAGCTATACAAGTGACAGAGTGCTAGCCTTGAGGGAAACAACAAAAAAGTCAAGGGCAGTACCTAGGTCCTGAGTTCACGTCCCAGTATTGGCACCCCCCCCAAAAAAAATGCACACTCTTGGATTTTTTTCATATCAGAAATCCTTTTTGGATCTCTACTGTTTGACATGTTCTGTTAAACCAAAAAAAAAAAAAAAAAGCCAGGAAAGATAGTGGTCTGGGTAAGCTGGGTTCATTGGAAAGGTGCTGAGTGAATAGTCCTGAAGGATTATCATGTCAATGCCATTAAGTTTTTCCTTAAGCTGAGTCTTATCAAATAAGTCTCTGAATCCTGCAGTCATATTGGCCAGGCCTAAAATCCCCTTCTTTTGTATTGGGTTTGAATGGAGAGAAAGTAGAAAGCAACACGCTTGAGTCAAGGCTGAATCACCCTCAGGCAGCTTCTAGCTTGAGAGATACATAGTACAATAGTCTTAATTTTTAAGGAACTTAACTTCTTTACAGTTTTATTTCTGTGTGTATTTATTAACTCATTTTTTCTCCTTTATTGCCTTACATTAGGTATACAGGCAGATTTCATCTCTACACATATTTATCAATCAATTTGCCCCCTTTCCCAGCCCTTCTCCCTGCTTAAAATAAAATAGCATTATTTAGTTTTGAATAGGAAATACAGTGCCATAGTAGTAAATCTTTAAAATATGTACAACAATTTATAATTTTTTTGGCAATACTGGAGTTTCAGTTTAGGACTTCAAAACTTGTTAGGCAGGCACTCTGCCACTGAGCTACACCTTGAGCCCTTTATTGAGCTGGTTATTTTACTTCTTTTCTTTGTGCCAGTACTAGGACTTGAACTCGAGACCTTGTACTCATGGCTGGTGCTTTGAGCCATCACCTATGCTTCTAGTTTCTGGCGCGTGCATGCGTGCGTGAGGGTGTGCGTGTGCATGTGCGTGCGTGCGTGTGTGCGTGCGTGCGTGCGTGTGTGTGTGTGTGTGTGTGTGTGTGTGTTGGTCCTAGACCTTCAACTTGGGGCTTTGGAAGAGTCTCATGAACTTCCTTGTCCAGGCTGGTTTTGAAATGTATTCCTCAAGATCTCGGCCTCCTAAGGAGCTAGGATTTATAGGCCTGAGCCCTCATTGCCCAGCTGACTTCTGACTTTTTGCTGGTTATTTGGAGATAAGTGGAAATAAGAGTCTTTCTCATCTCTAATCTCTCATCTCCAATCTTATCTGCCTGGGCTAGCTTCAAACCTCTGTAATCAGATCTCAACCTTTTGAGTAACTAGGATTATAGACTTGCGCCAAAACATCCAGCCTGATGTGTTTGTTTTCAAGGTAGGTTTTTCACCTCCTGTCCATGCATCCCCCTGTGTTAGCTTCCTGTGGTAGCTAGGATGACAGGCGGGATGGTATGATGTGACACCTGTTGGTTGAGAAGGAGTCTCAAACCTTTCTGCCCAAGCTGACCTCAAACTCTGATCCTCACTATTTTAGCTTCTGAAATGGCTAAGATTATAAATGTGAATCACCAGTGCCTGGTTTATTGCCTTATTTCTAAAAAGTCTTAAGTATTCTAAACTAAATACAAATATAAATAATGGAGAGGAAAGGTGAAACTGGATTAAGATCAGAAATCATATTGGTAAAAGGAAAGCATAATTATATCAGGATTGAACCAGACTGTTTCTTTCCTGAAAGTAGGCTTATTGGTTTTGTAAAAATAATAAGAGACTGGGAAAGAGAGGAATAGTTATTCTGATTAAGGTGTTATTTGATTAAAATATATGCATGTACAAAACAACCCTGGTGAAACCCTAAAGTTAATTACAATTAATATACACTAAAAGACAAATGACAGACAAATAAAATAGGCTCTTGTTGGGGGAAGTAGATAGAGGATGAATTAGGTCAAGGGACTTTATTTGCACATATGAAAATAGTGAAAAATAGTGATAGGAGTGAATTTGATGGGGTACAATATGCATATATGAAAATACCACAATGAAATTCTCCTTACACAACTAATGCAGGATAGTAAATCAAGCAATAAAAAAGAAGGCATCAGTCTCCTGAATTCTACCTAGGTATTGATTATTGTGTTATATACTTCTATTTGTGTTAAAATTTTATGTAAATAGTACCATGTTATAAATTTGATAGTGTGGTTAAATTTTAACCTACGTTGATAGGCAAAAAGGGATAAAGTTTTGGTTCTGATACTCTTTATATTATGCATCCAGCAAGCATCTTTTAAAACTATCTTAAATTGTATGCTAATGTGCTGAGCTGTTGGGGGAGTTCAGAGAATAAGTAGTCACAGTCTTTGCCTTAAGAAGCTTACTTCTACTATTTGAGTAATGTGATAGCCATTGTCTTCACTATGCATTCTGCCCAAGGCTTACCAGCTTTCTACTAGGATGGTCCTTTGGTCAGTCTTAGTAACAGCTTGAGTATAGTGTTGACTCAAGCAGTAGTCGCTGGGATCTGTCCTGTTTCTCCAGTGAGCCCTTATAAGCCTCATGCCACAAGGCTCTTGTTTAGCCTGAGTCTGAGTGCCTCATTCTATGGTACACTCTGACCTAGCCTAGCTAAAGGCTAAGCCACAGGGTCCCAGAATGATCACTGTGATTTAGCACAGACTTCCCTGGCTAGTACAAATATATGGAGCCTTTAGCTAAATTCAATTAGTTTTTCTCTAAGAAGGAAAAGAAATCCAATTTTACCAAACATGGACAGACGGTGGAAAGCACTTTGATGTTACAACCTCTCAGTGATGCTTTACTTAGTCACAAGTTCATAAGCAAGAAGGCTTAATTATTTGGGAAAACACAAGATTAAAGCTGGACACAATGACTCGGTATCCATTCTTAGGCAACCTGATTCGAACCCATGCACCCAGTTCGTGTGTGGTGCAAACTTTGATGTGTGCTATGACAAGCTGAAAGTCATGACCCCCTTGGGGAAGCTCCTTCAGATAGCGTTTGCAGGATGTGTAGGCGGAGAGGCAGGGTCTGCCAACTCTGTTTGCTCAACTTTGATGTCCAAACAGCCACAGGCCCCACTATTTGCTCTTTCACTGAGGGATGGATTGTGGGCCTCCTACCTTTCCCAGTGGACAATAGCCAGCAGTGGAGTGTGACGACTGTTGACCATTCCAGGAGCCTGGTGGACCAGAACAGGCCTTTGGGAGGTGCAAAGCCTGGGAGGCCAAAAGCTGTTTATAGGACAGCCATTTCTCCAGATGTAGCTTTCCTTAAAGCCCTGGTGATGGTTGGTGCATGTAGTGGAGATAAAAATAGTCTGTGAGCACTTACCAAGTCTACTCCTCTCTCTCCAATAACCTTAAAGTATTTATATTCGAGATACTATTCCTTTTTCAGACATGTGTTTTGACAGGTTCTTTTTTGAGGAATTAGAAATTATAAAAATCTAAATCATACTACTTCTCTTCCATACCACTATTCCCTGATGACAGAGCATACGTCATCATATTCTGATGGCAGAGTATGTGTGCAGGGAGTAGTGGTATAGAAGAGAAATGGAAAGCACTTTGACAGTTTCTCATAAAGATGAAGCATACATTATGCAGCCAAGCAATGTCATCTCCATCTACATACAGATATTTATAGCAGTTTTGCTCAAAATTGCCCAAACGGGAAATAACACAAGTACCCATCAACTAACAAGTAGACTAATTATGGTATATCCATGCAATGGAATAATAGTCAGTAGTGAAAAAAAGAACGAACTACTCATACATGGATGAGTCTCAAAGGCCTTATGCTCATTTAAACCCAACATAAGCCCATTTATATGTCATTCTGGGGAAGATAGTACTCCAGGGACAGAAATCAAGTTAGTGGTTGTGATTGTAAATAGAAAAGGAACTTTCTAGGTGATGGAAATATTTTCTGTCTTGATTATGGTGATTGGTTGCATGATATATAGTTATCAAATTATATATCTTGAAAAAAAATACCTACCTTGTATTGGGGCTTAAAACCTCTCCCCTTAGCTTTCCCCTCAGGGCTGGTACTCTACTAGTTGAGCCACACCACTATTTCAGCCTTTTGGTGGTTAATTGGAGTAAGAGTCTCAGGGACTTTCCTGCCTGGACTGGCTTTGAATTGTGATCCTCACATTTCAGCCTCTTGAGTAACTAGGATTTACAGGTGTGAGCCACAGATACCCAGCAAGTTGTATATCTTAAAAGGCATGAATTTTTTTGTGTGTAAATGATACTCAATAAACTGTTTTTTTTACAAATTTTCAAAAAGCTGTCCTTTAATTTTCATTATTAATTGTGACCATTGGCATACTGAGAACTCGTTTTAAGTTTCTAAATTAATTTGTATTAATGGTCACTAAGAATATTTACATTCTTATTAGTGGTATCTCATCAGAGTACTGTATGTGTTTCAGTTGTTAATAGATAATGAAGATTTATAGATTCACACCATCAGTGATGTATTGAAATACTGTTACTGATGGTACTGATATACACTGATACATACTAATGTATCAGTATAGAATACTGATAAATTTGCCACAAGAATAGCAAACTGGGCTTATAAGCTCTCAAGTATATAATTCTTCATTCTAGCAAAGAGAAAGTTTGGGGTGCCAGACAGGGACTTTGCTTTTCCCATACTTGGATTCTTACCCCTAGACTGCCAAACAGGGAAACCTCTATGTAGGTGAATACATACTTCAGGAAGTAAGATCCTAAAAGAAGACTTAAGTTTACTCAGGCTTGCTGGGCTGCGTTCATAGCTCAGAGGATGTAGAGCATGTAGGCAGAGCACGAAGCACCAACGGAACTGTTTGAAATTCCCCATGAGAGTCTGCTTCCCTCCTCCTGCCTTTGCTCCCGGAGTGCATTTCATCAGCATCGGAAGAACTGGTTCCCGGCACTGCCTTCCCTGCTTGGCCAGGATCCCTGAGGAACTGAGATAATGAGTGGATAACACGCATTTGCCAAGGCCTTCCTGGATGTGGTACCTGGGCTTTGTTAATTTTAAAATGCTACCATCCTTGCCTGAAAAACATTTTAATTTTTCTCACAGCATTTTTAGCATTTTTTATTTTCCCTGTACTGTACCGAGTTGGCATTAAAACCTGTCCTTAAGAAAGTAGCAGCCCTTTCTATATGGCTATTCTGTAGGACAGATCCTTTGTTTTTGGGTGCTGTAGCTTCACAGGTAGTCTTGGTGCCCAGAGCCAGTGCTGACCTTTCAGATAGACCTCTGGCAGCTTCCCCAAGATGCTCTCCTTTACTGCTGGCCAGCCAGAGGCAGAGTATACTGGTAGGGTCCTCCTACGTTTGTGCTTGAATGTGGATCCTTGAGGGAATTTGTGAAAGTGGAGGTGCTGCCTTAGCCATAGAGTCCCTGCCCAAGGTTCTCACTCAGCGCATTATTGCCTAGCTGATCTGACTGCCCTTGATTGAATGCCTTTTGTGTGCCAGACTTGTGTCAGGTTTTTAGTTGCTGTAATCCTGAGAGCAATCCCAAAGGAAGGCCTTAACTGTTCCTTCTTACAGATAGGGAAGAGATGCCCAGAGTTGTCCACTTAGTGAAAGAGCCAGGATTTGAAGCTGGAATCCTCAACCCAAAACTTATGTCTTTTTACTGGACTTCACTGCCTATTGAGGAAAGGGAAGTGAGCACAGTTATGGATGCACTGAGGGATACTGGGACTTTAAATCAGGTCAATTAACTCTGCCTGCCTGCCTGCCTCTCGCCCCACCCCCCTTCCCTTTCTCTTCTTTCCCCTCTCTCTCATCTTCCTTGCTTCCTTTTCTTAATCTTTTAAATTTATTTTTTGAGACGTGTTATATAGTCTAGTCTCAAACTGAGCTCTTCCCGCCTCTGCTTCCCAAGTAGCTGAGACTATAGGCATGCATCACACACTTCATCTGACTTCAATTCAGGCTTGCTTTCATTTTTTTAAATTTATTTTTTTAGCTGGGTGTCGATGGGTCAGGCCTGTAATAATCCTAGTTACTCAAGAGGCTGAGATCTGAAGTTCACAGTTTGAAGCCAGCCCAGGCAGTAAAGTGTTTGAGACTCTTATCTACAATAAATACAAAAAAATCCAGAATTAGAATTATGGCTCGAGTGGTAGAGTGCTAGCCTGCAGCAAAAGAAGCTCAGAGATAGCACCCAGGCCCTGACACACACACACACACACACTGACACACACACACACACACTGACACACACACACATACACACGCGCACACACACACACACGGAGTCTTTTCTACCATTGGGATATTCTTTCACTTTCCTGTTACTGTCTTTTCTGCCTGAAACGGGAGATAATAAACAGATGACCTCAAAGAGCTATAACGCGGTTTCGGTATATATATGTAAAGTACTTAGAACAGTGTTTGGTATATAGCAAATACTCAATGAGTTTCACTGCTCTTATTACTATGGATATTACTGCTAATTGTGGTTGCCTATCTTTGATAAAAGTGGCAGAGTTAGTTACTTGTCTCATCAGTTACTCATAGGTAACTCAGAAGTTGTAGGGCTTTGGAGATTCGTTTTCATTCCTTTTTATCTGCACATCTGGGTTTAGAACATGGTACTCCTAAGCATGATGTATAGCTGGCTGGCTTTTGTCCCAGGTGGCCATCTGCCCAATTTAGAACAGTGCCCAGTATTTCCCAGCAAAGAAGGTTGGGTGAGGGTTCTGGCTAAGTGCCTGGCATGCCAGCACCATGCTTCCAGAAAAGTGTACTGGGCTTGATGTCTTTCCTACTGCTTGCTGCTGCTATGGCTGATTATCTCTGAGTAACAAAGAATCATTTCTAATCCCATTTGCAATGGTCGTTCATGATAATCCTGTTTTGTAGTAATGATATTCCAATTCTAACATGCACCCGTTTCTAGTTTGGCAGACGCATGCTTCAACCTCAGGCAACCCAAGACATTGCTCCCTCGAAAGCAGTGCCAGCTCATTTGCCTAACAAGACAGTTTCAGGGAACCCCCACCTACACTCCAGTGCTCTGCTCCTTCCTAGGGCTCTGCATTCAGCTTTGTCTTCATGAAGAGTGTTGATTGAGGAAGAAGAACATCCAGTGCTCATCAGGTTTAACCACTGGGATAAGCCTAGCTATTTCTCTCCCTTTCCCCTTTCCCCTCTCTCCCCTCCCTCTTCTCCCTCCCTCTCTCCCTCTCCCTCTCCCTCTCCCTCTCCCACCCTCTCTCCCTCTATCTTTCTCTCTCTCTTTCCCTCTTTCTCTCTCCCTCCCTCTCCCTCCCCTCTCTCTTCCTCCCCCCCCCTCCCTCTCTCCCTCCTTCTCTCTCTCTCTCTCTCTCTTGTCCAAGACTGAAACTCAAATTGGTATTTTTGATATCTGACAATTTTGCTTCTTTTCTAACACTCTACCAACTGAGCCACACCTCTAACCCCATAGGTATTATTCAGGGACTATGATAGGATACAGACCTGTATCTCTTTTTTGGTGGTTCTTGGGGTTTGAACTCAGGGACTTAGGCTTGCTGGGAAAGTGCTCACCGTGTGAGCCATGCCTCTAGCCCTTTTTAGTTTAAGCTTATTTTTCAAACATGCTTTTGCTAGGAATAGCTTTGAATTTGGATCTCCCCATCTCTGCCTGACTCTCTATACCTTTTTATTGTGGGCAGCACAGAGGTTTGAGGTCAAGGCTTTCTCTTGCTAGGCAGGCACTCTGCCTCTTGAGCCACATAGCCACTTCCTTTTATGTCACTTAGAAGGCATCTTCTAAGAAGCTATTCCATCGCTGCTTATTTTAACAGATTTGCCAGGCTGGTGGGACTGTGGTCTAGCAGACACAGTGAATGCATTTTGAGTTTCATCTAGGTATTTGTCTCTTGCAACATCTATATGAATAAAATATGTGGAGAACAATATAGCTAGATGAATAAATGGTGAGTGACCTGGCTTGTTTATATAGGATTTAACATCAGACTGGAGAGCAGACTCATGAGGTGAGCCATGGGGCTCTTTTCTGTTCAGTAATTATGTCACTGATTTTATTTAGGTCATTGATAGTTGCCAACTAAATCAGCAGACCAAACAGTGTTTGAAGACATGTTAGGCAAAAGAATTGGGGACTAAAACACTATCTCCATGAGTTATAACAGTGATTTTAAAATCTGTTTGTAAAAAAATGATTAGGATTTGGTATACACCTCAGTTATATAGGGCTTATATTATATACAAGACTCTGGGTTTGACCCCAGCACTGCAAAGAAAAAAAGAAAAGTTTTTTAATTTTTAAAAAATTCACAGGGTTGAGTATATAGGTCAGTAACAAAAACTAAAATCTATAAAATCTATAATACTTAATATTAAGAAGCCCATTCTAGGAGCTGACTTTAAAAGTCAGTGAATGCCTAGTATGAGTCAGCAGTACAGCAGCTAGGCTTCAGAATGGATTGAAAAGTACTTATTGCCCTGTGGGCCCTGCTTGTGAAGAAACAGATGGCCAAGGCAAGCCTCTGCTTTCCTAAAGTCTTAGGTCTATAATTTGGTAACGAGGAACAGAGTTAAACTGCTTTGAGTTAAGACTTAACTAGTTGTCAGTTTCCTTATCTGCAAAATAAGACTAATAATAGCACCTACCTCCACATACTGTGCTAAACTGGATGGGCTATGCCCTATGTACATCCTAAGCACACAGTAGGTATACAAAACTTTTTGTTCTTTTTCTCATCACTGTGATTTTAAACCCAGTCTAAGTGATGAACCAGCCCTGACATTCTTTGATGACTCATTTCCCCCCAAAGAGCCTACAGTCTAGGTCTATAGTGTAGTAAGAAGCCCTAACAATTAGTTGGACCACAGGTTTAATGACTTCATATTATGAGCCACAAATTGAAAGTCAGGGATGCAGATTCAGAATTATGCATACTTAGATGTGAAATTGGGATGGTCCTGGAGAGCTGTGATGAATGAACTTTGGCTCCTTAGTTCTCTACTTGATATATTCTTAGCCCTAATTATGTCACCTTTGTTTGGGCCTACAACTGATGTCCCTTGTCCATCTCAAAGATGCCTCCTTATATCAACTAGCTGCTGTGACCTACTTTGTTTTAATGGCCCTCTGAAAATGTCACTGTCCCTGGTAGCGACAGAGTAGGAGCTTAGTAACTACCTGATACTAAGACTGATGTATAGTCAGAAGAGCTGGAACTAATGTGACTTAGGGGGATCATTCACCAGCTTGAATTTTGTGTTTAATGTGCACATTTAGATAACTCAGGTTATCTTGCTGAACCTTAAGTTTACCCACCTATAAAATGGGACTGTACCTCCCTACAAGTTGTTGAAATAATGAATGTAAAGTGTCTAACACACTGGCTGTTTATTGTTATTATGGATGATTACTGACTTTAAGGTAAGTAAGTTAGTATCCTCATTTGAGGAAATTTGAACATATTTTCTATATAAGTAGCATATGTTCTGCCTTTATTTTCTAAGAGAAAAAAAAAACAAAACCTTGTTCTTGCCATTCCTTCCTCAGCCCCTGCCCCATGCCACAGGCCAATGCCTCTGTTCAGGCCACCCGGTATTCCTGATCAGCCACTATGCCAGGTTACTGAATAAGCCACAGCTCAGTTGGCTTTCTAGCAAAGCTCTTCAACTGTGACCTCTTGGTTTCTTTCTTCCTTCCATTGAGGTGTGCGCTGGGTTGAGAATAGATCACTCTTTGTCTTCTCCAGCCCCTGACACTCAGCACAGTGACCCTGTGCTTTAGCTGTGGGGATGAAGGGGAGGAGTTGGAGTTCGTTTGTGTGAGGATGACCTGGAGCTGGGATCACTGCTCCTCTTTGCTTGACCAACTCCAGCTGCTTGCCAGCCATCTTTGACACGTGCCTGGCTCTGCACCAGCCTCAGTTCACACCACAGGCTTCCCCAAGCCCCTGCGGCCACCAAGAGCAGAAAGTCTAACATCAATCAATGAAACTGCCCTCCCAAGAGTTGGGGTATGAAAGCAAGAGCTCATTGAGATCAGTGCAGCAAGCCTTCCAACATGCACTCCCACTTCTAATCTAATTACAGCCTGATCAGCAAATTAATTGGCTGTGGCTCTACAGAGAATTCCCCAAATCCCAAGAGCTGCCACTCAGGGACCACCCTCCTGTTCATGTTCTGTCACCCAGGAAGGGCCTGGTGCTCAAGAGAGGCTGATAGCCTAATTTGGACCTTCAGGTGAGAGAATACTGGACAAGGCAGAGGCAGTTTTCTTCCAGCTTTCTCTTGCTCTTCCCATCAAATAAAATAATTTCATTTATCTTTCATTCATGTATTCATGCATTCATTCAGAAAGCATATGTTGACTTTTCACTGTGATCCAGGTCTTGAGGAAGGTGCTGAGAAGTAAAGTGGAGAGACTTGGTCCTTGCCCTATATTGTAGTGGAAAAGTAAATAAAATAGCCAATCATGCTAAATGACCAAGAGTCACCTATCGTGGCATGAGTACTGGATACTGGGCATACAGAGGAAAGAGAAGGGACCTACACTGGGAGTCAAAGGGCTTTTGGTGTGAGGAGCCCCAAGGTAAAAGAACATTAACCATTTGAAGCCCAGACAGCAGAAGCAATTATATTTTTGGCCTTTGAACTCCAGGGAGTTCATTGTTTTCACTAGGCCCTTGATTCCTCAGCCCCCAAGATTAGTAGTAAACTCTGAGTTCTATAGTTAAGGAGGCTCAAATGAAATAAGCCTTTGAAAGAATGGTCAAGGAAAGGAATAAAGAATCAGTCAGCTTGTCCCCTCTACCCTTTTGGGAGGAAAGCCCTTTTTGCTTTAATCTTTTTTCTTTTCTTTCTTTTCTTTTCTTTGCCAATCCTAGGGCTTGAACTCAGGGCCTAGGTACTGTCCTTGTGCCCAAGGCTAGTGCTGTATCACTTGAACTACTGCGCCACTTCTGGCCTTTTCTGGTTTTGCGGTATTGAGGATTCGAACCCACGGCTTCATGCATACTAGACAAGCACTCTACCACTAAGCCACATTCCCCTAATTTTTCTTGATTATGATTTTTAAATTTATATCATAAAGATTTTAGGGAAGGTTTTCATTGTCTTTTTGCTTTATTTTTTTCAGATAAGAGTTGCTCACTTAGGGGCTGGGAAGGTGGCTCAGTGGTAGAGCGCATGTCTTGCATGCCAGAGGCCCTGGGTTCGATTCCTCAGCACCACATAAGCAAAAAGAAAAAAGCCGGAAGTGGCGCTGTGGCTCAAGTGGTAGAG
>NW_012267238.1:2264458-2285548 GCF_000151885.1 Dipodomys ordii | reverse complement strand
TTTTTTTTTTTTTCTGTTGGTCATGGGGCTTGAACTCTGGGCCTAAGCACTGTCCCTGAGCTCTTCAGCTCAAGGCTAGTGCTCTACCACTTTGAGCCACAGTGCCACTTCTGGTTTTCTGGAGCTAATTGGAGATAAGAGTCTTGTGGGCCTTCTTGCCCAGGCTAGCTTTGAACTGCAATCCTCAGATCTCAGCCTCTGAGTAGCTAGGATTACAGGCATGAGCTACCAGGGCCTGGCAACTAGTTTGGCTTTTTAAGAATGCCAATTAGCTGGGCACCCGTGGCTCACTTCTTGTAATCCTAGCTACTCAGGAGGCTGAGATCTGAGGCTTGTGGTTCAGAGCCAACCTGGCAAGAAAGTCCATGAAACTCTTATCTCCAATAAACCACCAGCAAACCGGAAGTGGCGCTGTAGCTCAAGTGGTAGAGTACTAGCCTTGAGGTGAAGAACTGAGGGACAGCGCTCAGAGTTCAAGGCCCACAACCAACAACAACAACAAAAAATCTTAGTCTCAGAAAAGCTATTTGGTAATTTAGCTATTTAGTAAAAGGTGAAAGAGTTATACAATCTGAAGAGAAACCAGAGAATGAGTATTAATTTAGCTATTTAGTAGTAGCCTAGTGGTAAAGTGTTTATCTTGCATGTACAAGGCCCCTAGTTCAATCCCTAATATCCTCCCCCCCCACACACACATACACATGCAAAGCTTATACTTACACTCTTGGAATTTATATTAAGGGGAGAGATATAATGGGAGATTTTCATTGTTTTTTATTTGGTTCAGTATGGCTTGAACTTTTAAGTATGTACATCTTACAGTGGAGAAGAAAATGTGATCGTGCTAGGCACTGGTGGCTCATGCCTATAATCCTGGCTACTTAGGAGGCTGAGATCTAAGGCTGAGGCTGAGATCACTGCTCAAAACCAGCCCAGGCATTAAAGTCCCCATGAAACTCTTATCTCCAATTAACCACTCAAAAAATGGAAGTGACACTGTGGATAAAGTGGTAGAGTGCTAGCCTTTGTGCACAAAGAGGCTTGGGGACAGCACCCAAGCCCTGAACTCAAGATCCACAACTGACAAAAAAAAAAGGAGATTTAGCCGGGCGCTGGTGGCTCACGCCTGTAATCCTAGCTACTCAGGAGGCTGAGATCTGAGGATCGCGGTTCAAAGCCAGCCCGGACAGGAAAGACTGTGAGACTCCTATCTCCAATAAACCACCAGAAAACCAGAAGTGGCACTGTGGCTCAAGTGGTAGAACGCTCGTCTTGAGCTGAAGAGCTGAGGGACAGCGCCCAGGCCCAGAGTTCAGGCCCCACGACCAACCA
The DNA here is from genome assembly GCF_000151885.1 of Dipodomys ordii. Taxonomy (NCBI): domain Eukaryota; kingdom Metazoa; phylum Chordata; class Mammalia; order Rodentia; family Heteromyidae; genus Dipodomys; species Dipodomys ordii. Next base: position 2,284,216 of record NW_012267238.1, on the reverse strand, counting down.
AAAAAAAAAGTGTTGCTCACTTTTTGACTGGGTTGACCTCAAAATATAATCCTCTCATCTCCAACTCCCAAGTATTTGGGACTAGAAGTGTAAATCCTGACAAGTCAGCCTGTTGTGAAAAAAATCATGTGTCTATGTTGCTGCATGTATATCCAGCCTATGGTTTCTGACTGCTGCATCATAGTATATGGTTACCACACTTAATTTATTATCTGCCCCCCTCCCCCAGTGGTAGACACTTGTTTCCCTCCTTACTCGTGTAGAGCCTCTTGTATTGCAGTTTATGTACCTGGGTAAGAATTTCCCTAGGAAATTCTCTCTTATTAATGAAGTTCTTGTCCTATTTTGGTATCCTCCAGCAATTGAGTCTTCATGTCCTTACCAGATTTCTCTGTTGTGCTTTCCAGTGCTGAATTTCTGTTAAAACCTGAGTTATAAAACCTGAGTTGAGTGGGTTGGGAAGGTAGCTCAGTGGTAGAGTGCTTGCCATGCATGCATGAGGCCCTGGGTTCGATTCCTCAGCACCACATAAACAGAAAAAGGCGGAAGTGGCTCTGTGGTTCAAGTAGTAGAGTGCTAGCCTTGAGCTGAAGAGCTGAAGGACAGCACCCAGGCCCAGAGTTCAAGCCCCACAACCAACAAAAATAAAAAAAAGCTGAGTTAAGGCATGAGGCATAGTGCTCCTAGAAACTATTATTACTTGAGAGTCACTACAAGGAAATAATAGACAATATAGCATACCTCACATGCTATAGACATTGTCTGCTTCTTCACTTTAGTAAGGGAAAAATAGGGTATCTGGAGATTAGCTCTAGCTCTGAGGTTGGCATTGGTAGGAATATCTTTCCATGGACCACCAGAGGCAGGATCCTGCGCTGGCAGAAAGAGTTGCTAATATCCTGAAGCCTTTGCCCAATGCATGCCTGTGGAATAGTTCCTGTGAATGGAGATGTTTCTGTTATACAAAACATAGTTAAAATGAACTTGGTGTGGTATATACCTGTAATCCCAGCACTTGGGAAACTGAAGCAGGAGGATCATGAGTTTGAAGACAAATTGAGCTAGATAGATCATTTTGGGCCAGCCTGGAATACATAGAACAGGTCTCTAAACTAAAAACTAAAAAGCTCATGTTGAGTCACTCATATAGTGCTCTAGCTTGATCTGGGCTGATTTCTCCAAGAAGGCCCTGATAGCTTTAGTGTTAGGAGTTTTTTAAGTATATGATGGATATTGAAGGAAAAACCTACAAGCTGTCTGGCAAGGTTTTGAATGCCCTTGTTGGCCACTGAGCGCCATGATTGCTTTAATCTTGTCTACATCCTACTGTTGAGGCTGGTCCTTTTTTTGAGTTTTATTAAAAGTGAAGGGAATCTTTTTTCTGAGTTGTAGGATGAGTCACTCTTCTTGGATTGCTTACCCTCTCTAGCCTCCAAGTGAAGGCTGTTGCCCATCAAATTGCCCGTTTCCTTTGATTGGGTTAGCAGCCCTGGGGCTGATCCTAGTCACTCTCCTTTCTCCATCCTGCCAGACCATTGTCTGCCCTCCAGGGCCAAGGGCAGCATACATGGTTGCTTAGACACGTCCTGCAGCCTGCAAATTGGACAGATGGAATCAATACTCATGAACCTGGAGAGGCCCAGGTAGCACAGTTAGTGACACTAGCTGCCTGGAGGGACAGCCTGCCACAGGAGGGGGTGTGATTGAATGGTGATTGGACACAGCAGCTGAGGATTAACCAAATTATGTCCCTTTGAGTTTAGGTAGACAACCCCTTCTTATTTGGACATAGACTTGTACAGAATATAAAAGAATTGCCTTAGCCCAGGGCTGAACCAGCATATATCCTAGGAGTGATAACATATAGATCTGGCACCCACCATGGCCTGGATTTATGTTATTAACATTACTGTGATCATATGTACAAAGGGAAGAGAGCCCATAAATGTGGAGTTGTAATTATGTAACAGGCACTGTTTTACATACTTCCCCTTATAACCTGCTAGGAAACCTCATACTATATGTATTATTCTGGTAAGGAATGAGGCCACAGCTTCTAGTAACTTGTCCCAGATTATATCATCATTGAATGATGTAGCTTTGACTCAGGTTCTCTATGCTTATTATAAAATGCCTTTCTTCACTAATGCCAGTGTGACCAAGCTGGCAGACTTATATGAATGAAATATAAGTTTTAGACATGAATTCTAGCTGCTTGGAAACTTCATTTCTAGTTGAGCTCTTACTCCATATTTTACCTGCAAATGTTAAAAAATTAAATCCTTTTAGGATCTCACTAAGCAACTATTTTAGATCAGGTAGAAAAAAAACCTGTATCATGTGGGAGATGGATTCTGGTTGTTTTGATTTTTATGTATTGTGTACATGGAAGTTAGGAATTTTATTCATCCGTTTAGGCAATAACTGACTTGGATACCCTGCCAATTGAAGATAATGACATTCAAGTGATACATGGAAAGCCATCAGCATTACTAGTTATAAATGCTAAAACAAACTGTAGTTTGGCTTTTTTGTTTATTTTTTGGCTTTACTGGGTTCAAATTCAGGTGCAGCTGTTTTTGTTATAGTTTATTTTTCAGATAGGTTCTCCTCTTTTTGCCTAGGCTGGCCTGGGACTGTTATTCTCCTATGGAGTTGGAATTACAATTGTGCAATATCACATCCAACTTGGTTTTTGTTTTGTTTTTTGTTTTGTTGGGCATTGAGCTTGAACTCAGGCCCTGGGTTCTGTCCCTGAGCCTCTTTGTGCTCAAAGGCTAGTACTCTACCACTTGAGCCCATAGGACCACTTCATTTTTTGAGTAGTTAATTGGAGATAAGAATCTCATGGGGACTTTTCTGCCTGGGTTGGCTTCAAACTGCAATCCTCAGATCTCAGCCTTCTGATTAGGTAGGATTACAGGTGTGAGCTACCAGTGTCGGACTTGAGCTTATTTTTTGAGAGATAATGTCACTTTTTGCCAAGGTTGGCCTTAAACTGCTGGCCAACCCTGTTTATCTTTCAAGGAGCTAGCATTACATGTAGGAACCACCGCCCTGCCTAGTTTGGCCTATTTTTGTTTTTGTTTGTTGCTGTTGATGCCAGTCCTGGGGCTTGAACCCAAGCCGAGGATGTCATTAAGCTTTTATGCTCAAGGCTAGCACCCTACCACTTGAGCCACAGCTCCACTTTGAACTTTTTTTTGGTGCTTACTTGAAGATAACTCTCATAAACTTTCCTGTTAAGGCTATCTCTGAATGGTGATCCTTAGATCTAGCTAGTCTAGCTAAGATAACAGGCATGAGCTACTGGCATTGAGCTAGTTTGGCTTTTTTTTTTTTTCTGTTGGTCATGGGGCTTGAACTCTGGGCCTAAGCACTGTCCCTGAGCTCTTCAGCTCAAGGCTAGTGCTCTACCACTTTGAGCCACAGTGCCACTTCTGGTTTTCTGGAGCTAATTGGAGATAAGAGTCTTGTGGGCCTTCTTGCCCAGGCTAGCTTTGAACTGCAATCCTCAGATCTCAGCCTCTGAGTAGCTAGGATTACAGGCATGAGCTACCAGGGCCTGGCAACTAGTTTGGCTTTTTAAGAATGCCAATTAGCTGGGCACCCGTGGCTCACTTCTTGTAATCCTAGCTACTCAGGAGGCTGAGATCTGAGGCTTGTGGTTCAGAGCCAACCTGGCAAGAAAGTCCATGAAACTCTTATCTCCAATAAACCACCAGCAAACCGGAAGTGGCGCTGTAGCTCAAGTGGTAGAGTACTAGCCTTGAGGTGAAGAACTGAGGGACAGCGCTCAGAGTTCAAGGCCCACAACCAACAACAACAACAAAAAATCTTAGTCTCAGAAAAGCTATTTGGTAATTTAGCTATTTAGTAAAAGGTGAAAGAGTTATACAATCTGAAGAGAAACCAGAGAATGAGTATTAATTTAGCTATTTAGTAGTAGCCTAGTGGTAAAGTGTTTATCTTGCATGTACAAGGCCCCTAGTTCAATCCCTAATATCCTCCCCCCCCACACACACATACACATGCAAAGCTTATACTTACACTCTTGGAATTTATATTAAGGGGAGAGATATAATGGGAGATTTTCATTGTTTTTTATTTGGTTCAGTATGGCTTGAACTTTTAAGTATGTACATCTTACAGTGGAGAAGAAAATGTGATCGTGCTAGGCACTGGTGGCTCATGCCTATAATCCTGGCTACTTAGGAGGCTGAGATCTAAGGCTGAGGCTGAGATCACTGCTCAAAACCAGCCCAGGCATTAAAGTCCCCATGAAACTCTTATCTCCAATTAACCACTCAAAAAATGGAAGTGACACTGTGGATAAAGTGGTAGAGTGCTAGCCTTTGTGCACAAAGAGGCTTGGGGACAGCACCCAAGCCCTGAACTCAAGATCCACAACTGACAAAAAAAAAAAAAAAAAAAGTAAAAAAAAAAGAAAGATGGGCTGGGAAGGTGGCTAAGTGGTAGAGAGCTTGCCTTGCATGCCTGAGGCCCTGGGTTGGATTCCTCAGCACCACATAAGCAAAAAGAAAAAAGCCAGAAGTGACGCTGTGGCTCAAGTGGTAGAGCGCTAGCCTTGAGCTAAAAGAGCTGAGGGACAGCCCCAGGCCCGGAGTTCAGGCCCCATGACCAGACCCCCCCAAAAAAAGAAAAAAGAAATGTACATCTGTGTGTCTGTGTCTGTCCATCTGTCCGTCTGTTTGTCTGTCTCTGTCTGTCTGTCTCTCCTGGGGCTTGAACTTAGGGCCTGGATACTTATCTTGAGCTTTTTTGCTCAAGACCAGCACCACACAACTTGAGCCACAGCTTCATTTCCAGCTTTTTTTAAAAATTAATATTTGGAGGAAAGCATCTCATGGACTTTACTGTCAGAAAATCTGAGCTGGCTTCAAACCACAAACATCAGATCTGACTCTCCTGAATAGCTAGGATTACAAATATGAGGTACTAGTGTTCTGCTCATAACACAGTTTTTAACAAGGTCTCCCATGTAAGCCTCTGCTGACACAGAACTCACTGGTGTAGCTCAAACTGGCTTTGACTTAGGATTGTCCCATGTCAGTCTCCCAAATTTGTGATTATTGGAGTATACTACCAATGCCCTAGCTCTTCTGTATATTTCACATAGCCAGTCTTCAAGTTCAAAGATCCTTTATACTTGGGCTGGGAAGGTGGTTCAGTGGTAGAGTGCTTGCCTTGCATGCATGAGGCCCTGGGTTCGATTCCTCAGCACCACATAAGCAGAAAAAAGCTAGAAGTGGCATTGTAGCTCAAGTGGTGGAGTGCTCGCCTTGAGCTGAAGAGCTGAGGGATAGTGCCCAGGCCCAGAGTTCAGGCTCCATGACCAACCAAAAACAAAAAAAAAAAACAAAAAACAAAAAAAGATCCTTTATTAATCTGTTCTTCTGATTGTGCTCTTACATTTCTTTTTTTATTCATTGTATTTTTCAGTTGTAGAATTCGATTTTATTTTTAGCAGTACAGTATTCTTATCTTTGAGCCATGCCTCCAGCTAGTATTTTTTAAAAAAATAATTTCTTTTTTTTGTCGGCCATGGGGCTTAAACTCTGGGCCTGGACACTGTCCCTCAGCTCTTCAGCTCAAGGCGAGTGCTCTACCACTTGAGCCACAGCGCCTCTTCTGGCTTTTTTATTTTGTTTATGTGGTGCTGAGGAATCGAACCCAGGGCCTCAGGCATGCAAGGCAAACGCTCTACCACTGAGCTACCTTCCCAGCCCTAAAAAAATAATTTCTATATCAACTAAATTAATTGCTTTGGTCATTATTTGTTTTCTTGATTCCATTGAATAGATTTGCTGAGCAAAAAGCAAATAAAAGGAAGGGAAAATAGAAAAGTTTCTCTTTCTTGACTTTCATGAGCCTCCTTAAAGCAAATATTTATAATTCTTTGTTTGCCAGGTCATGGATCTATACTTCTTTATTGTTGATGACTGGTCCTTTATTTTGTTCATTTGGAGGAGTCAGATTTCCCTGATTCTTCAAGATCTTTGTAGCTATACATTTTAAGCTGTAAGTACTTAAACTTTCACCAGTCGTCTTTTCCAAAGATTCAGGGTAGGTCGTCTTGTGTGGTCCATGGGTGGGTGAGTCCTCAGGCAAGATAACCTGGTAACTGAGTCAATAATTTGGCAGGCCCAGTACTTGAGTCTGATGGGGTTATGCTAGAACAAGGCAAAGCTAACCTGTTTGAGCTAGCCCCATGCAAGAGAACACTGGAGAACTTGGTTCTGGATTAGAGAAAAAGATCATTTCTCAAATGTTGGGGCTATTTGGCCTTGGGGCCAGTCTAGAGCTAAGGCTACTGAGGTTGGAAGCGCAGAGACCAAGTAGCAAAGTAAACATAGAACCTCCCCTATCAAGAGCCTCAGCATTCAGGTACTGGTCTAGAATCTGGGGCACAGAAGACTGCACTAAAATTTCACTAGGATGGGTTTGGTTTTAAGGTCTGAAGAAAAATCAGTGCTCACTTCACATAGAGAGGTATTGCTTGGTTTGGCAGTAGGGATGTCATGGGTAATGAAAAACTGTCCTTCTACCCTTATTAGTGCATCTTTATTTCTGTGCTATGTCATCGCCTACCTGGATTCCTTCTCCCTTTTAAGGTGTTTTCCAGGCAGGCAGAATCCAAAGAAACTTTTGCCATTTTGTTGACATCCTGCTGAGAAGCCTTTGTTGACCTTCTCCTTTATTCTGCTACTGTATATGTCATTCCTCATACAATAACCTGCATCATACTTTGCTATAATTTTATACTTAATTGTTTCCTTCCTGGCGAACTGACAGCTCCATGCGAGTATGGACCCTGGCATCTAGTAGTAACTAGCACATAGTAAACATGTGATATATAATTGTTGAATGAAGATTTTGTGTTTTCTAGGTAAACTGGGCATGTAACACTTCGGTCTCTGATTATTTCCAGTGTGGTACAGGTCCTGCTTGCTGCTGGGGCTGATCCAAACCTTGGGGATGATTTTAGCAGTGTCTACAAGACAGCCAAAGAGCAGGGAATCCATTCTTTGGAAGGTAAGCATGGACTACCCAGGTGCTCCAGAGTTATTTTCCTATGCTGTCCATCTGCTTTGCTGGGTACCAGGACTACAGACAATGCTTGGAACAGATGCCTTTCACAGTCATTCTGGCTTTACATTTTATTACTTTAAACATATTAGGGAAAGAAATGGAAGCCTGAATTCATGACCAAATTGGAGTGGGCCACATTTTAAGTGGTATTCTCCTGAAAATGCCTCAGCCAGGGGAGCCTCAGACGAGTGGGCAATGGAGCGAGCTTCAGTGAAATAAGAATTAGGGCAACTGCATGGAATGTGGATTTGCTCTCACTTCCTGAAGACTTACCCTGTCCTAGAATTGCCTAACAGCCTAACTGGTTTCCTCTGCCTTAGAAGTCCCTAAATGCTACTCTGAATGCTGCTTTTTCAGTATGTTATGTTATCTCTGAGACAGGCCCTTCATCTTACTGTGTGATCCAGGACAAAGTATCTTGAGGTCTGTGCTGGAAAATGGGTTTGTCATCAGTGCCTCTTGGATGTCATGTGGGTGATCATTGGGACTTCAGAAGAGGCTGTGTACCAAGGCCCAGCATCTGTCTAGGAAGGTACCTGGGGAAGTCAGACTGTGTGGCCTTTGATAAATGACCATTACAATATGAAGTAGAGAAGAACTCATGTTGTTTTTGTGGTATACAGAAATGAGTATTTTCCTTTTTGCCTTTTGCTTAAACAGACTGTACCCACTTCCTGTCCATTTTCCTGAATCACTATGACTGAGATTTCCAGCAGCAGAGCAGCTGGGCAATGGTTTCTTTAGGATTGACATTGATACCTGGAAGACAAACAGCATTGCTGACTGCCTAAGGGTTCTACCTGGACCACGAGAGAGATTAAGCAGAATGGAACAATGCACTCAGCTCTCAGAGCTTTTCAGTGAGGCTAGACTGGTTGAAAATCAGGCTGTGGAGGCCCTTCAGGAAGATGTCTTTACTATGCAAGGAGAAAATTTCTCCAATCAGTAGCTTGAGGGAAATGGAGAAGAACACTATTTGGCACTGCTGCCAAGGTCAAGGTCAATCATCTCCTTGCTTCCCCATCTTTCTAAACATGATTCTTCATTATAGTAGCTAGATCCTCCATAAAGGCCTTTTTGCCTTGGACAATAATGGCAGTCTGCCCTCAACTACTCTGAGTGTTCCCTAAATCTTGACTGCTTGGGTGGCTATTTGATCTCTGGCCTGCCTGTATGTCTTTTCTACCCCGCCTCCTACTCCCATCCCCAGCTGACAGTTCAACATTGAGGCCATGACCTATGCTTCTGTGGATTCCACACTGAGCGAGGAATGCTCAGAAAACAAGTTCCTGAGTACCAAATAAATATGCCCTGAGTTTTCTGCCTAATTTGTGGTGCCACAATTTCTGGACTGCCCGCTCCTCACTCAAGCACCACATCCCTGAGGAGCTCTGTCTTCTCTTTGGCATTCTCACCGGAAAGCTCAGAGATGCATTTGTGAGATGGCAATACCTGGAAGGAGGGAGGGAATTCTTGCCTTCCTCTTTCTGCTTTCAGGATCCTGGCAGGGCTTGAAAGATACAGAATATCAGTGTTATGAAGCTGTCTAGTTGAACTTGTGCTATCTGGTTCAACTTTTTTTTGTAGCTTTGTGTTCTAATGTTTCTCTCCAGGTTAATACTCATATTTAGCATTCTATATCAGTACTCAACTAACTTGGGCAAGAGCCAGTCCATTGACATGTTAAGGTCTGTGGGCCACTTATTCTCAGCGTGGCCATTTAAGGTAGAAAGAACCATAGGTAGTGCACAAGCAAATGGATATGCAAGCATTTCAATAAAACTTTACTGCCTATGCAGTAGGCTGGGTTAGGCCCATCAGTTTACACCAATCCTGTTGCAAACAATTTGTATTCTATTTATTTGGTTAATCCCTTATGAATTCCTTTTTTTTTGGGGGGGGGGGTCCGGTCGTGGAGCCTGAACTCTGGGCCTGGGCGCTGTCCCTCAGCTCTTCAGCTCAAGGCTAGCGCTCTACCACTTGAGCCCCAGTGCCACTTTCGGCTTTTTTCTTTTTGCTTATGTGGTGCTGAGGAATCGAACCCAGGGCCTCATGCATGCAAGGCAAGCGCTCTACCACTGAGCCACTTTCCCAGCCCCTTCTGAATTCTTTTTAACTCATGGCAGCCTTGCTACACTCTAGGTAGATTAGGTAGACGAAAACAACAAAAATAATGGAAAAGGTAATTACCCTTTTTTTTCTTCCTTCTTTCCTTTCTTTCATGCCAGTTCTAGAGCTTGAACTCATGGCTTCAATTATGGCATTCTATCACTTGACCTTTTTGCTCAAGTTTTTTCTATCTCAAGCTTTTTTCTACCACCTGGCTTTTTGCTAATTGGAGATAATTGTCTCTCAGATTTGTCTGCCCAGGCTGGCTTCTACCTAAGATTCTCAGAGCTCGGCTTCCTGAGTAGCTAGGGATACAGGTAGAAGCTACTGGTACCTAACAAAGATCAAGATATTCAGGGCTTGAACTCCAAATCTCACACTTTGGCTTGGATTTTTTTTTAACCCAGGGCTGGTTCTCTACTTGAGCCATGTTTCCAGCCTCCCAATAACCTTTTCAAGAAAGGAAATTAGGTTATCCTGGTATAGTAATGTCTTATTCCTTGTAAATTCACATTAGTGCTAGTAGTTTCCTATTTTAGATCCATTGTAAAAAAAAAAAATACATTATAGGACTGAGGTGTTGCTTAGTTGGTAGTGTGTTTGCCTGTCATGCCCAAAGCTCTGGAATCAATCCCTAACACTGCCAAAGATTTTAAAAAGAAAGGAAAGAAGGAAGGAATTTAGAAAATTGTTCAGAAAACATTAAACATCTGTAATTTGCAAGGTCTATGTCTTTGTACTTTTTGTTGTTGTTGTTGGCTTAAACTCTGGGCCTGAGCTCTGTCCCTCAGCTCTTTAGCTCAAGGTGAGCACTCTACCACTTGAGCCACATCACCACTTCCGGTTTTCTGGTGGTTTATTGGAGATATGAATTTTCTCTGCTTTTCCTGTCTGGACTGGCTTTGAATCGCAGTCCTCAGATCTCAGCCTCATGAGTAGCTAGGATTATAGACATGAGCCACCTATGCCTGGCTCTTTGTACTTTCTTGTTTCCAAACTACATTCATCTGACAGTTTTTCTAGCAGCTCATCTTATTTTCAAAGGCATATCAATTTGGATGTACTCTGTTCTACCTTCTATGATAACAGTCCGTAAGAAATGTCAGGGCTCTTGTTTCTCCTTATCAGCCTAAGCCTTTGGCACTTCTTCAGCTTTCCCTCTCCCTCGCTCCCTTTTTTCCATTCAAAGATTTATTGCCCGTCTACTGTGAGCCAAACTCTATGGCCACCTCTAGGTCATCCTCATTGACAGAAATCTCTCCTCATAAACAGAAATTCAAGGATTCTGTGGTTCCCTTTTCTTTTGACTAGATTGATTTTTTTTTTTTAATGGAAGTTAACCTGACTTATGGGAATGGGCCAGAATAAGAGGTGTGTCTCCCTTCCTCAGAGCGGAAAACCACAAGATCTGGACAGCTGGATGGTTCTTCATTATCAAAGCATAGAGTTATTGGCAGAGCCAGGGCTTAACTAAATTTCTAATTGATGTTTCTGTGGAACTCAGCCTATTAGTACTGATGGAAAATGGTGAATTGTAGTTATGACCTTGGCAAGACCTCTCTCCCAGTAGTACATCCCTTGTCTATGTTGTTGTAAAGATGAAAATATGTAATATGTGAATTGTAAAGTGGTCTATAGTTGTAGTTATTTATTAGTTAAATTTATTTGTAATTCAGCATGCTTTTACTGAGTGTTTGGCACTCTGCCAGATGCTAGGAATATATAAACGAATATTCATAGTATATAAAGGAATGACTATATATTCCCTCAGCAGTACTTCGAGTCAAGTGCAAAGACAGACCAGTGAGTAAGGATTCACAGTACAGTGTAGTAAATGTAAAGGTAGCTGTACAAAGGATGTCAGCAACACTGACAAGAGGTAGTGGTGAATTCTAGCTGATATGTCATGGGGTTAGTGATTTCTGAATTGGGTCTTACAGGTGAGTTAGAGGTTGCCATCCCCATGAAGAATGTCCTTCTGGGTGGAAGGAATAAAATGCAGAGACAGGTTCAGGGTATGTGATCCCAAGTGGCATCATCTGCCAGGGTTTTAAAGAAGAAAACAAATGAAGTCAGAGAGAGATGGTTATAAAGGAAAGGACCTTATAAGGCCACTCTAGGGAGCTCATACTATGTTCTGAAGGCCTTTAAAGGATTTTAAGCAGACAAATATTATTTATATTTGCATTTTAGATGGTTCATTTTGTCAGGTTAGAAAAGGCTTGAAGGGGAGAGATTGGCAAAACTTCCTGAACTTTTAAAAATGATTTGCCTCTTGACAATCTGAGGAAAAAAAATTTACTCTTTTCCTCCAAAAGACACTTAAACTGTTTGGTAGTTTGTGAAACTTGATCCTCATGGTAAACTTGACTAGATTTAGAGATGCCTATAAGACTCATAAAGCTTATCTCAAGGAGTTGTTATGAGGACTCTGACCTAATGAATGGATTAATCCCTGGATGGATTCCTAATATGGTATTTTTTGTAGATGGTTGAAAGTTAAGAAGTAGCGCCTGTTGTAGGAAGTAGTCATGGGGGGGTGTCATTGGAGCTATGTCTTGGCTTGGCTTCTTCCAGTATTCCTGGACCTCATGATATGAACTGCTCTTTCCATCAACCCCTCCTTACCCTCATAGTCTGTAGATCTAAAACCGTGAGCCAAAAATACTTCTTTCCTGTTTTTGTTGTTTGTAAGATATTTTGGTCACAGCTACACAAAGTAATCTAATGAATGCATGGCTCCTATAGGTGATCTTTAGGGATGGAGTAAATAGAAGTTAGGAAGATATTAGGAAGAGGTTGAGTACTCAGTGAATTGATAGACTTGATGGAAAGGAGGTACCTATGGTAATACCTCAGCTTCTGTGTGAGTACAGCTGGGTTTGTGGGTATAGACCTTCAGAGGTCATGTGGCAAAAACAGGGATTTAGGTGTCACCAGATTTTGGTCATAGTTAAAGGAATGGTAAATAAAACGCCCAAAATAGCCCTTGGAAAGAGTTCATAGTGAGGAGAAAGGAGAGCAAATTCCTCCTTACTAGATCCCTGCACGTAGGGTACAAGGAGGAAAAAGGAAAGCACCCCAAAAAACTTTTGTCTCTGTTCTGTATGCTCAGAACAGGCACAACCTAAGGAGGATCTTTGCCTTCCTCTTTTAGGATCTGTCATAGGATGGCCGTGGTTTGAGAAGCCCTTTTGTCTTGGTTATATGCACTGCTCCTTAGCAGGGAGCCTGTTCATCCCCTCTTTTCAGGTTTGATATTTCTGGATAGAGGTGGGTTTACTGGTACAAGTGACTCAAGAGTGCTTGGTATGGAAATCTCCTTGACCTGACTGTCTTTTCCATTCTCTGCAGCCTTCAGAGTAGCATCTTCAGAGGCTCAATGGTGTCCTGGAGAAATAGATAAGGTTTCCATGCCTGGTAGCTGTGGTTCAGCTAAGTCCTGTTACTATGTAATTGAGAAAGTGACAGTCTTTTTCTGTCTTCTATTTTTTGGGGTCCTGTTGTGGGGCCTGAACTCCTGGCCCTGGGCACTGTCCCTCAGCTCTTCAGCTCAAGGCTAGCACTCTACCACATGAGCCACAGCGCCACTTCCGGCTTTTTCCTTTTTGCTTATGTGGTGCTGAGGAATCGAACCCAGGGCCTCATGCATGCAAGGCAAGCGCTCTACCACTGAGCCACCTTCCCAGCCCTTTTTCAGTCTTCTTGTCTGTAACATAGGGACAACAATATTTGTCTTAGAGTTGTTAGAATTAGTAGAGATAATTATATGTATATAAATTGCAATGACAGTTAAGCTACTCTATGGAGGTGGGTTTTGGCTCAGTGTAACATAGGAAGCCTGATTAAGAGGTAGTGAACTCTTTACCCAGGGAGTACTGACATGCTGGATGTCTGCTCAACAGGGATTCTGTAAAGAAGTTTCTTGGTCTAGGTCACTGAATTATGCGGTCTCCAATGTCCTTGCCAGCTGTGTGACTTCTAAGGTTCTAAAAGCTCTCAGCTCCACATCAGAGCAAGTAATATATTTAGAGGAAGTAGAATTTCAACTGGCCTTTTGGAGTGATAAAGGAAAAAAGAAAAGGACACTGGACACAGGTGGCTCACACCTGTAATTCTAGCTACTTAGGAAAGTAACTTTTGAGGATCATGGTTCAGAGCCAGTCTTGACAGGAAAATTTGTGACACACTTATCTCCCATTAGTCACCAAAACGCTTGAAGTGGACCTGTGGCCTAGATGGTAGAGCAATAGCATGGAGAAAAAAAAAAAAAAAAGCTCATGGAGAGTGCCCAGGCCCTGAGTACAAGCCCCAGAACTGTCTCACACAAAAAATCCTAAGCAGGGGGACATAGCTTGAGGAGAAGGACACAAATAGGACAGGTATAGAGGCAGGAGAGGGATTGTAGCAGTTTGCCAGTTTATTCCCTGTTTTCTTGACCACATTCCCTTCAGTGCCTTGAGCCTGTCCATGCCCACTCCAAGAGATTTCCACTTGTGGCTGGCTGAAGGGTGGTGGGCCCTAATCCTCAGGTGGAAGAGGCAGTAAATTAGTGGCAACAGTAAACAAGTCGCCTAGCCTGGGATGCCGCTGGCTGCTTGTAAGTAACTGTTATAAACATTGAGTGTCTGGGACTGTCAGAAATGCAAGCGAGCATTCTGAGTGCCTCTCATATGTACAATTAAAACGATAAAACACGGCAGAAACATGGCCAGAGTCGATTATAAATCAGCTTCTCTTCTCAATTCCGAATGGCAGCTGAATAAAGATGAGTTGTGCTGGTTAGATTGGCATAAGCTTTGAGTAGAGGGCTGGCTTGCCAGGCTGAACCTGCCCTAGGACAAGTCTACCTACCTACAGTTCTCCTTACCATAGTTCCAGGGCTGCAGGTCCTGGCCTGCCCCAGCTGACCTCCCCATCTCTTGTCTTCAGATGGGGGACAGGACGGTGCAAGCTGGCGTGTCACAAAACAGTGGACAAGTGCCCTGGAGTTCAGGAGGTGGCTAGGAGTCCCCGTTGGCGGTAATGGAACTGCTCTCTGTTCTGTAATAGTGCTCCCCAACCCCAGTTCCTGCTAAGGAGTGGTCTTTATCAGACTAACTCATCCACTCAATATAAGTTAACCACCCAGGGTATTAGTTAACCACTGTGTGTCCAGCTCTACCCAGGCACAGAAGAGAGAATGTCTACCTCAAGAGCACAAACAGATGAGGGTACTGAGGCTCCCAAGGAAATAAGACTCTTCTAGAGAGCTTAACACACAGATTCCTGGCCCCACTGTAGGATTCTGTAGGTTTGGAGTAAACCTGAGGCTTTTGCATCTCTAGCAGTCTCGTATTTCCTAGAGCCTCACAAACCAGACTACAGGTGTTAATTTGCAGACTTGTGCTTGGACTGCTTAAAAGTGTTCTTAAGACCTTTATTTCCTTGGAGAAGAGACATTTATCTTGCAACTTTTAGTTTATTCATAGACTGTGCTTAAGCCCCATGGTATTGTGGTGGGTTTGCAGAACGTTTAGGAGTCATTTTCTATACTTCTCAGAGTCTCTGTCACCTGATTTGTTAAATAAAGGTTATTGGGAAGTTGAAGGTGATACATTTATTTCTCACCTAAAACCTAGAACATAGAAGAAATTACATTAACATAAACCTCTGTTTTGTGTTATAATTGCCACTATTCTTATACGTCATTCGGAATGTCTGACGTAGCCTCTTAAGAGCTTTTCCACACTAACAAACTTATCCTCAAAGAACTTATTATCAACTGAAGTCAGAGGACTGGCCATTACCTAATTGTCTGACCTTCTGCAGTTCATTCTGTGTCTCTATGCTGGTGTACTGTAGAGAATGATATTTCCTATGTCTAGGCCTCAGTCAGTTGAATGCCACACATGGTAGTGTACACCTGTAACCCCATTACTCAAGCAACTAGGGAGATGATACTGGGGTAACAACAGTGATAGCTACAGCCTTGTGATGTAGGCACTAAAGAATACTGAAATAGAGCAGTGATGTCAAATGCCAACAAAACCATTTCTTGTACTTGTGTAGAACCAGCAACCTTATTAGCCTGCCTGTGCCCTCCCTGAGTCTGCTGAGAGCCTCTGGCTTGTCCAAAGGCTTGGAAATCCGCCAGGCTAAAAGCTCTTTAGGCATGTTCTTTTTAATAATGTCCCTGCCTCTTCCTGATCTGTGCTGGGAGCTGCCCAGTCTCATTGCACCTCCAGGGCCAGAGGTGGTTTGTGCCATGTCTCAACACTGCCAGTCCCCACAGAGTGACCAGGATAGACAATGCACTGTCACTTCATCAGGCGTTTGGGGCAACTTGCAGATGAAATGGATCCACGGTTAGTTTGTTTCTATCCTTTAAGCTCTCCAAATCTACATAGATATATATGTCTTTCTCTCCTAGGAGAGGGAGGTAGACTAGTTGACATGTTTTATTAAAAAGAATAAATTTGATGCATTTATAAAAATAAGAAAGTATGATAGGGTGGCAAAGAACTAGTCTTGTGATTTTTAACTGATTTACATATTTTGTGTATAAATATTTTTTCATCAAAAGTTCCAAATCAGGGATAGGTCCCACACACCACACAAAATATATTAGAGACATTTATATGGATAGCAGGAAGGGAGACAGAGAGCTGAAATTTTCCAGGCACCCAGTGATTGATGGGGGCTGAGGCTCCCCCTGACGCTTTATTGAGTTTCCGATGATTATCTCTCGCTGAGACATTTTTTACAGATGACGGTCGAGCTGTCACAATGGACCATGGGGGAAAAAAATCCAACAATAATAACACTTTAATCTTTTTACTGCACTGCTCCCTAGTATCTCAGATTCATCTTCCCTGACGCACGCAGTTCATTATTCTGCCCCTCCCTAGATGGGAAATAAAGGAAAATAAATATATATGTAGACACACTTACCCATGTACATGCACATACACACACTGAGTATATAAAAGAGACCACCTCAGAACCAGAGAGGGGCAGAATTTATTGTTCTTTTTGCAAGTGTTGAGGTTTATTAGTAGAGATGCTTGGTTGGCTTGGAATTGGCTATTAATTACAGCATTTTGTATTTGTTTTTTATTGCGAGTTTTTAACATCTTGAAGGAAAGGCAGAGGAGAAACAAGCAGGTGCTGAGATGGGGAGCCCTGACAGACCAAGTTGAATCAACCACGTAGCATAGTGTTAAGAGGCAGAGATGGCTGACTTCTTCCTCTTGCTGCCAGGCTGTCCCAGAAACTGAAAGAATACTTACTGTTTTGGTTAGGGTGGGGGCAGTATAAGAGAGATCAAAGCAGTCCAACTAGCTGTGAGCATATCAGCTATTCTGAAAGTTAGAAGAGGCAGGAATTTTAAGTAGTTCAGCAGAGTTTAGATGGGTCTGTAGACAAAAGATTAACAGATTTATATGAGTGGCCCTTACCTGTTAAATTTGTTGGTGTGAAAGTGAGACATGGGCTCTGGAAAGCCATTACCTGTCTCTGGGCCAAGGAAGATGCCACATAGACTATTGGGGGCATATACAAAGTCAACAATCTGTTTTTAAGCTCCTTGCCAAACTTCCTGATCTCTCCTTCTTTTTCATGGGGTTGAGAGAAGGTGGGTTTGGAGTCCCTGTAAGAAGGCTACTCTACTGTCCAGGAGAGTGAGTTCTGTCCCACCCTTCCCTATAATTCTCAAACCTTTTCGGAGTTCCTACCTTGCATCAGCTCCTGTGGTACACTGGAGTGGAATGAGCAGCATCCTGTTCCTGAGAAGAAAGGTTCTTATTCATGGACAGAGGGCGTGGTACCATTTTCAGGTGAGGAATGGTCCTGTAGCCACAGGCCAGGCCTAGTGATCATGAATGTCTTTGCTCTGCAAAGGATGATATGTAGAAGATGGAGCATCTCTCCTTCAAGAGCCTTATTTTCTGCTTAGCGAGACAAGCTTAATATCTATTCATGAAAAAAAGTATTTTATCGAGCATGTACCCTGTTCAAGAGTATATACAGGAAACAATCTGAGAGTGCAGATTACTATATGAAAAATATATATATATAAAGCTGATGCAGAGGCTCACACCAGTAATCCTAGCTACTCAGGGGGTTGAGATTTGAGGATCACGGTTCAATGTCGATGAGACTCATCTCCAGTTCACCACCAGAAAATCGGAAGTAGTGCTGTGGCTCAAAGTGGTAGAGTAGTAGCCTTGAGTGAAAAAGCTCAGGACAGTGCCCAGGCCCTGAGTCAAGCCCCACAACCAACAACAACAACAAAACAAAAACAAGTGCTGGGTTCATGCCTATAAAGCCTAGCTAGTCACAAGGATGAAATTGGGAGGATCACAGTATGAGGATCATGTAGACAAAAAAAGTAAAAAACCTATTTCAACTAAAACCCATTTCAACAAATATGAAAGCTGGGAGCAGTGGTGTATGCCTGTCACCACAGCTATATGGGAGACATAAATAGGCTGGCCCGGAGGAAAAAAAAATGAGACTTTATTGAAAAATAATGAAAGCAAAAGGACAGAGTGCTTAGCCCAAAATGTAAAATAAGAAGATATAATGAAGCCATTCAATTGAGCAAACCAGCTCACTCATTAAATGCTAGTATGCTTGCAATAAGTTGCATGCTAATTCTTCATTTATTAAATAGGAATGATAGCCTACTGTGGTTCTTGTGAGGAAAATAGTTGTAAAGTTTCTGACACATAGTAAGTGTTCAGTAAACAGCCATTATTTTCTGTCACCTTAAAAGTTATATGTTTAGTTATCTGAATATTAGAGGAAGGAAGAAGACTCAGTCTTGGGAGTTTTAGCCTTTAGTACTTGACTTTGACCCTCTACTTAGTATGAAATGGGCCTCTACCATTCTCCAGTATTGGTGTTGGAGGTGGTTCTACCCAGAGTTAGGATGGCATCAGGAAGAGGAAACAGTACAATATAACTGTGTTGCCATTTATTGAATCCTTGCTATATGTTAGGGGCAATATGCTTGGCTGTTTACATTTTTTTAATTTAAAACTTTGTATTTTTATTATTTTACTATTTACATAGGTGTACAGAGCGTTTAATTATTTAAAAGTAAATATAAGATTCCTTTCTAAGCACCAGGGGCTCATATCTATGATCACAGTACTCAGAAATGGGATCACCATTCAAAGCCAGCCTGGCAGACAAAAGAAGGGAATAAAGCTATAGCTCAAGAGGTAAAGTGTCAGCTGTGATCAGAAAAAGCCAAGAGAGAGGTCAAAGCCCTGAAGTTCAAGCCCAAGTATAAATAATAATAAATGATTTTTGATAAATTTTTGTTTTTAGATATACTGGGGTTTAACCTCAGAGCTTTATGCTTGCTGAGCAAGTTTGCTCTACCATTTGAGCCACTCTGCTAGTCTCTCTTTTCTAGCTTTTGGTAGTTAATGAATTTTGAAGAGTGAAAAATAAAACACTTTGCAAACTGGATTCTGAAAAAAAAATACTAATACCATAAGCTGTGAATCTTTGGAATGTGTTACCTAATCTTGATTTTATAAGTAAGGCCCATTCTGACCTTTCTGCTTTATGTTTATTATAAATGTCAAAGAGCAGTTGTTTAAAATTTATTTCTTACAAGGTATTTCCAAAGTGCTAAATTTGCTTGAGTTTAGGATATACAATTCAAAATTATGTACACTGAAGAATAATAGTAATCTCTGTTGTAGATTTAAAGAACATATGTTAGGGGCAATATGCTTTGCTGTTTACATTTTAAAATATAACAGCTTCATTGAAATTTAATTTACCATTAAAATATATAGTCTGCTTATTTGTAGTATACATGCAAGAGTTATGCAACCATTACCACAATCAGTTTTAGAACATTTTCATCACCTCAGAAAGAAACCTCCTATCCATATAGCCATTATCCACTCAACTAACCCTAACCCCTGGCAATCAGTAAAGTCTTTCTGTCTCTATAGATGCCTAAACTGTACATTCATTATCAATGAAACCAGTAACCTATTACTGACTTCTTGGTATAATATTTGGGCAGAATTCAGATTGTATCAATACTTCATTCCTGTTTGTTCGTTTTTGTGCCAGTCCTAGGGCTTGAACTCATGGTCTAAGCGCTGTGCTGTGCTGTGCCTAAGCTAGTTTTGCTTAAGGCTTGTGCTCTACCACTTGAGCCATAGCACCACTTTCAGCCTTTTCTGAGTAGTTTGTTGAAAGCAGCCTTTCTGGCCCAGGCTGGCTTTGAACTACGATCCTCAGGTCTTAACCTCCTGGCAGATGTGAAATGGTATTTTATTGTGGTTTTGGTTTGCATTTGCATTTCCCTAATGGACAGTATTGTTTAACATCTTTTTATGTGCTTCTTGGCCATTCGTATGTCTTGTTTAGAGAAATGTCTATTAAAATCTTTGGCCATCATTTAATTGGGTTTGCTTTGGGCAGGGAAGGTGGCTCAGTGGTAGAGCGCTTGCCTTGCATGCATGAGGCCCTGGGTTCAATTCCTCAGCACCACATAAGCAGAAGAAAAAAAAAGCCAGAAGT
>NW_012267238.1:2259220-2264112 GCF_000151885.1 Dipodomys ordii | reverse complement strand
TATCTCCAATAAACAGCTAGAAAACCGGAAGTGGCGCTGTGGCTCAAGCGGTAGAGTGCTCGCCTTGAGCTGAAGAGCTGAGGAACAGTGCCCAGGCCCAGAGTTCAGGCCCCACGACTGGACCCCCCCCCCAAAAAAAAAGAATGGGTTTGCTTTGGAATCTTTTAAGGTGGGTGATATTATCTAAGTTT
Organism: Dipodomys ordii; assembly: GCF_000151885.1. Lineage (NCBI taxonomy): Eukaryota > Metazoa > Chordata > Mammalia > Rodentia > Heteromyidae > Dipodomys > Dipodomys ordii. The sequence continues at coordinate 2,263,921 of NW_012267238.1, read as the reverse complement.
TGCAGATGAAGAAACTAATATCAGAAATGTAAGTAGTATTCTGACCATAGTCACAAGGTAAGAAGGTCTTGCTTCCCAGTCTGAATCTTCTAACTCCAACCCCTTTCTAATACACAGTACTGTTTACTGAGGATTCATGGTACAGTCACCAGCAGAAAAGAACAGGGAAGGAAGGAGTAGAATTTCTTCCTTAAGAAGTTGACCACGGCTAGGTGAATTTTGGGAAAGCCACCAGATGGTATGTGGATATATCTCAGGTTACAGGACAGGGAGAATACATTAATTAAAAAATTGACATTTCAAGCCGGGCGCTGGTGGTTCACACCTGTAATCCTAGCTACTCAGGAGGCTGAGATCTGAGGATCGCGGTTCAAAGCCAGCCCGGGCAGGAGAGACCGTGAGACTCCTATCTCCAATAAACCACCAGAAAACCGGAAGTGATGCTGTAGCTCAAGTGGTAGAGCGCTCGCTTTGAGCTGAAGAGCTGAGGGACAGCGCCCAAGCCCAGAGTTCAAACCCCACAACCGACAAAAAAAAGACATTTCTTTAGCTGGCTGTTGTAGCTGCTGAGCTACAACAGAGTCAGAAATCAGAGGGTCACAGTTTGAGGCCAAGCCAAGCAAGAAATTATTGAGACTCCTTTTCAATCAATAAAAGTCAGATGTTGTGGTATATATCTATCTATCATCCTCACTACCCAGGAAGTTAAAAATAAGCTAGTATAAATGTAAGGTCCTATTGGAAAAATAACAAAAGCAGATTTTCAAGAACAGGCAAGGATGTAGAAGGCAGTGCAGGACTTGCCCTCTCCAGTGATGATCTCCTATTGAACCAGAGCTGGAAATTCCCCCTTACAGCATCACAGGAGGTGGTGCTGGGCACTGCTTTCCCTAGCTAGCACTAGGAGGCTGTCTCAGGTTATAGTGAAGCCTTGTTTCTCTCTTAATAGTAGGTGTTCCTCAAAGAATTTGTTATGCATTAATTAATTTGTGTGCATTCCATGCTGAAGCTTTTTGTACTTTTTCTGGGTTGAATGGTGGTAGGAAGGACAAAAATAATTAGATGAATGTACTTATCCAAGTTGAATCTGGTGGATTGGAGACTACTACTACCCCCTCACACTCATATAGCCATCAGAATCTGAGGGCTGGCAAGAGGGACAAGAGCTCTGAATCAAACCATACTGATAATGATGACTCAGCTGCATACTTTTCCTAGAGGATCATTGGAGCCTTGAGTTGGAAGAGGCTGAGATCCCAGAGGCTTCTTCCTGGAGACATCATCATTATCATCATCATCATCATTATTGTTACTTAGGTCTCAACTCACTATGTAGATCAGCTGCCCATCCTCCTGCCTCAACTTCCCAAGTACAGAGATTTATAGGCAGGATACACCATCATGCTTCAATTCCTAGAGATGTTTGATAAGACTTAGCTTAATCCAGAGCTTTAGGTTAGATCCACTTGTCTTGAGTTGTATGAGGCTTGAGCCCTGGGGCATTGGCATAGTATAGAAGGCAGAGCAGGGACCTAGCCTGGCTTAGGATCTAGTCCTAATCCACAACTGAGTTGGACTAGCTACCTAACCTCTTTAAACACCTGTTCCTCTAAATCTCCTCCCTGTATAGCTTATCATATAGGTTAAAAATAGTCATCTTTGTAGTAGTGTCTTTTTTTTTTTTTTTTGGTTTGGTCAGTTGTGGGACTTGAAATTAGGTGCTATCCCTGAGCTTTTTTACTCAAGGCCAGCACTCTACCACTTTGAGCCACAGTATCACTTCAAGTTTTCTGGTGGTTAATTGGAGATAAGAGTCTCACAGCCTTTCCTGCCCAGGCTGGCTTCAAACCACCATCCTCAGATCTCAGTCTCCTCAGTAGCTAGGATTACAAGCGTGAGCCACCAGTGCCCAGTGGCAGTAGTGTCTTAGACTGTAAAATTTCACTCATATGTTAAAGATCATTGTCATGACTATCTTATTAGCTATAGGGGTGCCCTCTCATTGATTCAGGCACATGTCTCTGAAGGTGAGGGCACTACTAGGACAATCCAGCATATTAAAGGCAACTGAGAGTGGGCAGGAGGTTGAGCCTGAGGAAGAAGGGCTCATCTCTTAGCTGCCCTTTCCCTTGCCACAAGTAAGCAGAAAATAAAGTGCTTATTCTCTGGGGACAATTCATTTTACCTCTTATGCCTTGCTTGAAAATCTTCCCTATTAGGGAGTGAGGTGATTAGGATATATGTGGAAATGTCACAAAGAAAGCTTCCTTGTACAGCTAATATATGCTACTAAAAGTTTTCCCTTAAGAGTCTCAGCAATGCCGGGTGCTGGTGGCTCATGTCTGAAATCCTAGCTACTCAGGAGGCTGAGATCTGAGGATCTCAATTCAAAGCCAGCCCAGGCAGGAAAGTTTGTAAGACTCTTATCTCCAATAAACAGCTAGAAAACCGGAAGTGGTGCTGTGGCTCAAGCGGTAGAGCACTCGCCTTGAGCTGAAGAGCACAAGGACAGCGCCCAAGCCCAGAGTTCAAGCCCCACGACCGACAAAAAAAAAAAAAAGAGCCTCAGCAATGTTAGGTGTTGTGAGCTGTTGGATGCCTTGAACTACAAATATATCACAGAGATGGGGCTATGTAAGAAGAAAAAGTCTCAGCGATGTGAGGACAGAATTCACATCTGGTTCCCTAGTAACTCACCCACAGGAGAAAGCATAACTAAATGTTCATAGTGATGTTTTTTAAAAAAAATCTTTTATCAGAACTTAGTAAATGTCAGTACTAAGATTCATACCGTGTAACACCTTTCTCTTGAATAGCTTTCTCATCACAAGAAACAGTAGATTTTGTGGGTTGAGTGGTGCTAAGAAGTGGCCAAGGCTCCGTAAGGGCATCGGGGACTTGCTTTCCCCTTCCACTGACTCCTTGGCCTTGTTCTGTCTGAGGAGGAGGCTGCAGAGTATACTTTTGGACACAGACTTGCCACAAGCTGCTAGATTGACTCTAGATAATGCACCTAGGCACATAGATTCTAAACATCAGAGATGGAGAAGATAGGGGCAGAAGGTTCAGAGTAGTGGCTGTAGACCAGGGTATAGGATCACCTGCAGAGAAAAGAATTGGCTGGCTAGGAGAGAAGATCTATCTTTCTAGGTCTGTTTCCCTCTGTGCTAGGGATACACTAGAAGATGTCTTTGTTGGGAGGGAGATGCTTCACTGATTGAAGACAAGCTGTAAACACAAGACCACCTTGGTGGCCAGCTGAGACAGGCTTAAAGGAGTCTCTCCAGCTTCCATGGGCCTGCTTATTACTCTTCCCCAGTGATGGTTGAGTGAGTATGTGTTTCAAAAGATGATGTTCCTCTCCCCAAATATCATTTTGCCTTCAGCCTCATTTGTGGCTTGTGAAAAGAATTTGAGCAGAGTCTTCAGCAGTCAGAGTGATCTGGGCAAAGACCTGACTGAGAGCCTTCAGGGACCTTAGGTCCCTGATCTACCACTGCTAGTGACATTTTCTGAACTTAAGTGCCCTCTTCTATAAAGTGGGAGCCTGAGCTTATACCTCACAGGGCTATTTTGCAAGAGAAAATGGAAACAAAAATGCCTCATAAATTGCAATGCACTAAACTTTCCAGTGTTCTTCAGAGCCCTACTACTGCAAGAGTTTAAAAGACTGGTGAAACAAAAATGCAAATAAACTGCTGAGTGTTGGCAAGTGAAACAGGTCTGAAGCTTCAGACCTATATCCTCATGCTCCTTGTGCCTTTCTAAGAGGAAAAGGATGAGCAGGATGCAGTGGGCAGGGGGACATTTTTATTTTTTCCATTTACAGCTAAAGGAATTTAGCTGAGACAGGTGGACTGGGCAAGATAACACAGTAAATTAAGACTGGGATTCAAACAAATCATCTGGCTCTAGAGCTTTCTTTTTTTTGTTTTTTTTTTGTTTTTTTTTTGTTTTGTTTCTTGTTTGGTTTTGCTAGTCCTGGGGCTTGAACTAAGGATCTGGGCATGTCTCTGCACTTATTTGCTCAAGATTAGCACTCTACCACTTGAGCCACTGCTTCATTCACTTCCAGCTTTTTTGGTAGTATTTAATTGAAGATAAGAATCTCACAGACTTTCTTGCATGAGCTGACTTTGAACTGCAGTCCTCAGATCTCAACCTCCTGTTTAATTTGAATTACAGGTGTGAGCCACCAACACCTGGCAAAATAAAAAAATTTGGAGCATCATGCTGGCACTCAAAAAGTTCTGGACTTAAGAGCATTTTAAATTTCTGATGTTTTGTTGATTCACAAGTATTTGTCAAATGTACTGTTATGACTGGACATACTAGTGTACTATGGAGTACAAGGGTGAAGTGTGAAGAAGATCGTCACATTGCCTTTGTTGGGCTTTTCTTGTGGTGGGGAAGCAGAGTCTCAAACAAGTATTGCAATACTATGTAATAAATTCTGTAATTGGAAAGGCCCAAGGCACTGGAGAAGCTCAGGAGCAGAAACTATCTACAGTTTAGAGTCCCCCTGGAGGAGTCCAGGGGACAGGAAGATGTCATAGGTGGTAAAACAGTATTGTCAAAAGTTCTGAGGGAAGGAAGTGGAGCTGTGGTTCAAGTGGTAGAGAGTTCACCTTGAGCTGAAGAGCACAGGGAGAGTGCCCAGGCCCAGAGTTCAAGCCCCACGACCGACAAAAAAAAAAAAAA
>NW_012267238.1:2225743-2256561 GCF_000151885.1 Dipodomys ordii | reverse complement strand
TTCAGCTCAAGGCTAGCACTCTACCACTTGAGCCACAGCACCACTTCCGGCTTTTTTCTTTTTGCTTATGTGGTGCTGAGGAATCGAACCCAGGGCCTCTTGCATACAAAGCAAGCACTCTACCACCGAGCCACCTTCCCAGCCCCTAATTTCAGTTTTTTATTCCTTTTGTAAAAAGGAATGTTAAATCACTTACTAGATTATAAACAATCAGAGAAGAGAGGTGTGTTGCCCTTCTGCTGAGCAGAGCCTCTGTGCCTGCCTCCCCTGCTCCTGTATTGCTGCTTCTTACCCTGCCAGACTCTCATCATCTGGGATTTGCCCAAGCTGAGCTCAGCTCTCTTCTGACTTTCTTTATCAACCCATTATACCCCTAACATGGCGTTTATTTCAAACAGTGCTCTAAATATCTGCTTAGTGTCTGCCTCCCTCATCAGATTATTAGGTCTGTGACCAGAGTGGATTCATTTCATGTCCCCAAGATCCATGTTAGACTTCTAACACATATTAGATGTCAGTACCTATGTGTAGAACCAACTGGCCTCTACTTGCCCAGTACAGATGGCCATGCACATAGCTCAGGTGATATTTATAGTTGAATAAGTAGGTAGAAAAGAGAATTAATTAATCAAGATGTCAGGAGAGCCAGGCATGGTGATGCCCAATATATGATGAGCACTCGAGGCTGAGGGAAGGGGATAGTGTAGACCAGCCTGGCCTGAACTACATAGTGAAACTGTGTTTCAAGGAAAGAAAGACATGAGGGAAGGAGATAGATGAGGCACATGTATTTGTTTATAATGGAAAGTTTTATGTTCTTGTTCCCCCACAGTCTTGGTCACCCGGGAAGATGACTTTAACAACCGGTTGAACAACCGTGCCAGCTTCAAGGGTTGCACAGCCCTGCACTATGCGGTCTTAGCTGATGACTTCCGCACTGTCAAAGAGCTGCTTGATGGAGGTAAGAGCTGGGTGAAGGAGGGGCTGGCTGGGGTTGGCACGCTTTCCACTCTGGAAATGGCATGCTTCCCCAGGGTTTGTTACCCTACCTGAGCTACATTTCTGAAACTGTCAACATGAGTAATTTGCCCCTGTATGTGGGATACTGCATACTACCCTGTCTGTCTGTGTAAGCTATGAGAGTTGCCTTCATGGTTGTCCCCCTAGCAAAAAAAAGTCTTTACCCCTTTCCCCCCATCACCAGAAAAGCAGCATCAGGGGACCAGGGGGAATCTGCACGAAGCCCTACCATCTCAGGATAAAGCTCTGTCTTACTTGATTGAACTCCCACTGCAGTTTCTCTTAGGCCCTTCCCTTGCTATGCATCAAACATGAGATTGGTTTTGTTTGCCCTAACTTGAATCTGATTTCTCTGAAGGCAAAAACCAGGTGTGGAAATATTTAGGTGTCCATATAGTACTAATGTTGTATGGTATATACTCCTATAAATACTTGATGACTAATAGATAATTGAAGGGACAATAGGTCCCGTCTATGTCGCTACTGAGTTACCTGTCAATTACTGTTAGACACCTTCCAGGCACTGCTACTTTCCCCACCCCAGTTTAGCCTCTCTGAGAAGCTCCAGAGGCAAGTTTCTTGTTAATATGTGTGGGACCAGGCCCCTAAGTGAGTACATGGCACAGGACTATCTATGCACATTCACCCTGCCAGCTCCTCAGTGCTATAGACCCATACTTGGGGCTGTACCCCAGCTTCCTCCTAATTAGAGGTCATTCTCCATGGAACCCAAAAGCTAGAAAGTTCTTCCAAGCTCCCGTGGGCCACACTGATGATTGCCTTCCTTTCTTTCCAGCAGAAACTCCTCTAACAGCTGGCTAGCATTCCCTTCAGTTCTCTCAGAAACTGAGGGATCCTGCTATTCCTCCCCCAGGTAGTCCTTTCCATTTTTACTTCAGACCTAACAGGCAGAACAATCTTTTTAGTGAGTTGTGATCTATCTAGGCCACTGATGGCTCATACTTGGCTACCCAGGCTAAGATCTGAGTGAGGACCAAGGTTCAAACTTAACCCAAGCAGACAAATCAGAGAGATACTCTTTATCTCCAGTGAAACAAGGAAAACCTAGACCAGGCACTAGAGGCTCATGCCTATAATCCTAACTACTAAGGAGACTGAGATCTGAGGATCGTGGTTCATAACCACCCTAGATGGAAAAGGCTGTGAGACTCATCTCCAATTAATCACAAGAAAACCAGAAGTGGGGCTGTGGCTCAAAGTGGTAGAGCACTAGCCTCAAGAGTTCAGGGACAGTGCCGAGGCCCCGAGTTCAAGCCCTACAACAAACAAACAAACAAAAAACTAGAAGGGAGGTCTAGTAAAGGTAAGTAGTTAGAACACCAGTTTTGAACAACAACAACAAAAAAAAAAAGCCAGGCACTGATAGTTCACACCTGTAATCCTAGCTATTCAGGAGGCTGAGATCTAAGGATCATGGTTCAAAGCCAGCCCAGGCAGGAAAGGCTGTTAACCACTAGTTAACCACCAGAAAACCAGAAGTGGCACAGTGGCTTCAGTAGAGTGCTAACCCTGAGCAAAAGCGCTCGGGGACAGCAACCAGGCCCCAAGTTCAAGCCTCATGGGGGGAAAAAAATAGTAGGCACTGCAATGGCACAAAAAAATTAATGTGCTGTTATCTCTGTAACTTCTGTCACTTTTTGAAAAACCTGTCTACACAGAAAGTTTTTCCAGCCCAGAGCTTTTGCCTGCCAGGCTCAAAATTCTAGATCATCTGACTGGATAGACTTCCTAGGAACCTCCAATCCTGCCAACTCCTATCAGCCACAACCACACTAACTTTAATCCTAGGCCTGGCCCATATGCCAGGCCCCAAAGGATCTGCCCCAAAACTATGCCTTGGTTTGAGGCACATAGCTGTGAAGAACAGGGCTATACCTTGATATGACTACTGATCCTTTCAGAGTAAGGACAGAGGTTTAGAAAATGTCTCCAAGCAGAATGTTTCTTACTTTATCCTTTGGAAAGCTTGTTGGTGAAACATTTGTAGCTAAGAGTTGGAATATGCATCATGGGGTTTCTCTCTGCTGATGCCTTAAAATCAATACTCCCGGCCATTGTCTCCCAGTTTATTTCCCTCTGTCCCCCACCCCCAGACAGACAGTTCAGTCTACAAGGAGCCCCTCATGCCTGCCTTCCAGATGGAACACCTTTGAAATGAAGAAGAGAGGGCCTTTTATGAAGCTCCCCCACCCTTACCCCCCAGGCCAAGGCCTCCCCTTTGAGCTATTCCAGGGGCATGGTTCCTGCCTGGTGACTGGAACGGATGCCCTGAGCCCCCACCTTTGCCTTTCTCCCACCTGCCTTTTTAGCCAACATCCATTTATAAACCCCCCACCCTATCCTCCCAACCCCACGGGCCAAAACCATTAGCCCACTTGTTTCTCTCCTCCAGATCTAAACAAGTGGCCATCACTCAGGCCCTGCAGGCTTGCCAACTTCTGACCTCTCTCCCCTCCTTGACCTCCCTTGGTCTGCCTGTGTGTGTGAGCAGCCAACCGAGAGGCAGGACCCTGTGTTCCTATCCTAGGGGCTGTTGCTTGTACCATTTCTAATCTTTTCACCTCAGCTGACCCTTTTCCAAAGGTTCTGCCTTCCTGCCCAACAGCTTTCTTTCTTTTACTCTTAATGTAATTTTTATTATTAAGATATTATACAGAGGGATTACCATTTCAGAAGTCAGGTAATGAGTACATTTCTTTTTGGACAATGTCCAAATGTCCCCCATTTTCCCCCTCCCATCCCTGTCTACACGATGCATAGTTCATCAACTTGCCCTGGCCACCAGCTTTGCTGTAGCAAGTTAGATGGAAGTTGTCTCTGCAAGAAACAAGTTAGGCCAGCTTGTACTCACAGGCCCACACAAAACCCTTCTTAGAGTTGCTTAGTCCACAAGAATTTAGCTGCTAGGATCTGAAAGGGTAAGAGCTAGACTAGGAAAGCTGCTGTCTTCTGGCCTCAAGTCTCCATTTAAGCTGAGAGATGGCTCAGGCAATAACATCAGGCTGATAATGTGGACATCTGTCCCATAGGAAGCAGCAAGAAGAAATAGAGTCAAGCCTACCTGGGTTTCAGTCCTAGCTCCTCACCCGCTACTAGCTGGGTTGGTTTAGAAATGCTACCTCAATACTCAAAGCCTTGATTTTTGTTTTTTTTCTTTTTCTTTTTTTCTTTTTTTTGGGGGGGTCCAGTCGTGGGGCCAGAACTCTGGGCCTAGGCGCTGTCCCTCAGCTCTTCAGCTCAAGGCTAGCACTCTACCACTTGAGCCACAGCGCCACTTCTGGCTTTTTTTTCTTTTTGCTTATGTGGTGCTGGGGAATCGAACCCAGGGCCTCATGCTTGATGTTCTTATATGTAAAAAGACGCCTACCAACAGGGATAGCACAAAGATTAATAGCAACATGTAAAAGCAGCACATGGTCAGAGATCCATGATAGGACTTCAATACAGAAGTCAGATTGTTATCCTGGCAGCTGTCTCCATCTACAGCATTCCCACCCTGCCTAGAATGCCATCATATTCCTTTTCTTTTTTTGTACATTTTTATTGTAAAAATGCTGTACAGTTATATGAGCAAGGTAATGAGTACATTTCCTATTGAGCGTTGTTGCTTCCTCCTTTGTTTAACCCCCAACCATCCCTTCCCTCCCACCTCCACAACTACCCTCCCCTACCCCCTGCCGAAGTTGTAAGGTTCATTTTCAACATAGTGTTTTGTACATCTCATTGTTACAGTGGGTCAACCTGTATCTTTAAGCATTTTGTTTTTCCCCTTCCCCTCCCCAAATTCAAAGCCTCCTTCCTTCAGCAAGCCTTTTATACTTGAATGGTCTACTGATACTTCCTCCTCCGTACTTGTACAGTACTGGACTAGAGTTTAGCATAGACTGTATAAGGTCACTGGTTGGTTCATCTGCAGGAAGCCCCATACATAATAAAAATACTACAAACTTTAAGATCAGACAGGCCTGGTTTTAAAACACAGCTTTATTATGTGACTGAGCAAACCACTCTTCATCTCAGGGCATCCTGAAATGAAGACCCAGAGAGAGTCTCAGTCAAAGAAGACAGATAAGGAGACAAGCCATGATAGGGAGAGTAGGCACTCTTTCAGGAAGCTGGTTCAAGAACTCTAGGAACATAGAAGTAAAAAATGGAGGTACAGTCAGTTACAAAAAGATTCCCAGAGGAAGTCTGGGAAGTCTGCTAGATGCCTTCTGGAAGGGTTTTGAATTAACTAGTATTAGTCATCTACCAATACCCACTATAGAAAAATATGTAGGCCTCTGTGTTTTTCCTGCATGAGGTGGCTGTTTCTGCCTCTCTTGGTGGCTTAAGAGAAGGAAGCTCTGTTTCAATACTTAACTGCAAGTAAAGCCGAAAGTGGAAGGACGGAGAGAAGGTCAGGACAGCTGGAAAGAGGAGTAATCCAGGAAGATAGCTGGAGGTTCCTAACTTAGTTGACAAAGGCTAAGAAAAACGAGCATCAGAATCTGAATGCTAAATCTTCCACTTAATAGCAGCATTACCTCCGCCAAAAGAATCCTAACCATCTTGTCCTTGTTGTATCCGGTGATCCATCTATTCTTTTCTTTTTTTTGTTTTGATTTGTTTTGTTTTTTGGTGGATCATGGGGCTTGAACTCAACCTGGGGTGCTGTCCCTCAGCTCTTCAGCTCAAGGCTAGCGCTCTACCACTTGAGCCACAGCTCCACTTCCAGCTGAGATCTGAGAATGTAGTTCAAAGCCAGCCCGGGCAAGAAAATGTGTGACTTATCTCCAGTAAATCACTCAGAAAACCGGAAGTGGCGCTGTGGCTCAAGTGGTAGAGTGCTTGCCTTGAGGTAAAGAGCTGAGGGATAGTGCCCAAGCCCCATGACCAACAAAAAAAAAAAAAGAGAGAGAGAATCTCATGGACTTTCCTGCCCAGGTTGATTTTGAACCACTATCCTCAGATCTCAGCCTCCTGAGTAGCTAGGATTACAGGTGTGAGCTACTGGTGCCCAGCGACTCATCTATTATTAATAGCCAAATGCATCTGTCTTTGTGGAGTCCCCCTCCCCCTCTCCCCCCCCCCATGAACTAACTAATGATCTCTTCTACCCTTAGTCCTAGTGCTGCTTCCTTTACCTCACCTCAGAAACACTTGAACTTCCTGATAACACTTTCCCTGGGACTTCCCTCTACCTCTTTTCTAATTACTTTCATGGCTCTTTCTGGACACTCCTCCCCCCTCCCCTTCACAGCTCAGTTGTCCATGTTAACTAGCCAATATGAAAGAAGTCCTTTAGCTTCTCCCCGAGCCTGCCTAAGGCAAAAAGCCTTTCCAGTACTGATATCCCCACTTCAGCAGCAGTTTAGCTGTCACCAAGACCCAACACTTTGAGCTCCATCTCTTATTTCACTTCTCTGTCTGTCCATCTGCCTATACTACCAGATGTTAAGCAGTCAGCTTTCTTTGCCTCAGGCTGTCTGTACTGAAACTTTACACAGTGATTCTCAGCAATGCAAAGAACAGGAAGGAACACTCAGCCAAGGATCATTAGAACTTCTGGTTCTGCTACCAAGAAATTCTTCTCCTTTAGGAAAATCCTTCTTCTCCTCCATCAAATAAAGAAGTTAAAGTAGTACATCTCAGGGACTTCTTCTAACCCAAGCATCCTGTGTACTCCCTGGGCAAGATTTTCCCTTCATTTATCAAACACTTAGTATGTTATACTTTTCATCACTGTGACAAAAATACCTGAAACAGCTTAAAGGGTTTGTTTTGCTTGTGTTTTCAGTGGTTTCAGTTCATCATGGTAGGGAGCTCTTGGCAGAGCAGGGCCATTCACATCATGGAAGCCAGGAACAAAAGAGTATGCCTGAGCTAGCTGCTTTTGTCCTTTCTCTACTTTCACTTTTTTGAACCCTTCTTCCTGCCCACCCTCCTCTTCCCCCCACCCCCAACTTATGGACTAAGTCTCCTTCCCTTAGCTAATCCTTTCTGGGACTGCCCTCACAGACTGGCCCATTGGTGTACTTTATGTATCTCTTAGGTATTTCTCAGTCTAATCTAGTTGTTACTCAAGATTTATCATCACACTTGCTCTATGGATCTGTCAAAGGCTTAGGCACCAAGGAAATGAACTTGATTCAAACATGGCTTTACTCTTAAGCAAATGTCTGTCAAACCAGACATTTAACAAAGAATTATTCTCTAGTGTGATAACTGAGACCTGTAGAAGGTGCTGGGGGATCACTAATAATAGACTGTCAGTCATAGGGCTTGAACTTGGCTTGGGTGCTATCCCTAGACACTCTCACTCAAGGCCAGCAGTCTATTACTTTGAGCCACAGTTCCACTTCCGGTTTTCTGGTGACTAACTGGAGATAAGAGTCTCATGGACTTCCCTGCTGGGTCTGGCTTCAAACCATGATCCTCAGATCTCAGCCTTCTGAGTGGCCAAGATTACAGGTGTAAGCCATCAATGCCTGGCAAGAATAGACCTGAAGTCTCCAGAAAGAAGAGAAAGCCTGATGTAAGATGGTATTGACACTGAGTCTTGAAGAACACATGAAAGTTTCCCAAGTATAAGAAAAATGCTGAAGGGACAGTGCATTAAAGGCACACAATATGAAACAGTACATGAAATACTCCCTAGTTCAAAAAAGCTAGGTTTCTAGGATATGGATGGAAGGCTCTGAAGGCAAGAATAGAAAGCAGGAGCTAGTAAGGGAATTCTGTAACAAACTATACTTAGGGAAATTGCACTTTATCCTTTGATGTGAAACTTTACAACTTAGAGGAACAGGACAGGCTTCATGTTTAATGTGAAAGATTTCCAATTTCCATTAAGTAGCTGAATGGACAAGTTGTGGAATGCTCACACAGCAATGGGAGTGAATGAATTCACATTTCATAAGCCATATGTATGGTCATAGCCAAGCATGGGAGAGTATTTATGCCTGAATTAAAAGTTCAAAGCATGGGGCTAAGAAGGTAGCTCAATGGTAGAGTGCTTGCCTTGCATGCATGAGGCACCACATAAGCAGAAAAAGCCAGAAGTGCTGCTGTGGCTCAAATGGTAAAGCACTAGCCTTGAGCTGAAGAGCTGAGGGACAAGTGCCCAGGCCCAAAGTTCAGGCTCCATGACCCACAAAAAAAAAGTTCAAGGGCTGGGAAGGTGGCTCAGTGGTAGAGTGCTTGCCTCGCATGCACGAGGCCCTGGGTTCAATTCCTCAGCACCACATAAGCAGAAAAAGCCGGAAGTGGCGCTGTGGCTCCAGTGGTAGAGCGCTAGCCTTGAGCTGAAGAGCTGAGGGACAGCACCCAGGCCCAGAGTTCAGGCCCCATGACTGGCAAAAAAAAAAAAAAAGTTCAAAGAGACACAACTAGTGAGTGACATAAAAAGCGAAGATAATGGTTAAACTTCAAGGGACTATATAATGACAGTGACAGCATATAAAAGGGTGTCCGGGGTGATGTATTACACAGTTATGTGATGTACCCATCTTGTGAAAATTAATGGAGCCGTACTCTTACCTCCTTGGCTGGATATGTCATACTTGTTCTTTCCTTCCCTCCTTAAAATTCTGTGGTTCAAGCAATAGCTTTCTCCCTTTGTACTCCCTGTCTGAATGAGCTAAACATTGCTGAAGAAAAACCATACAACCACAGTAACTGGACTTGACATTTGTGATCATAAATTCAAATACCGCCAGCTGCATGATTATGCTAAATGAGTAAAATCACTTTGTTATTTTAGACCATGACAACTTTTTGTGACTTCTTGTCCTCAAATTTCCAGCCTCCCCATCCCAAAGTCCATACTGACATTTTTTATCTTATATTTCATAAAGAAAGGGGCTGCATTTAGAAGAGAACTACCTCGTCCTCCCAATAGCACATTCCCTGCCCTGGCCTGTCTGCATATGTGCCGGGTATGCCAACTTATTCCCTATCATGGGAAAATTCCTCTAGTCACCCTTCTGCTTTGGACTCTTGCTCTTCTTTCTCTCACTTTCTCAAGGACATTGTTCCTCTTGTGTTCCCATTTACTTATCTTTCCCAGCCTCTTTTTCTTTTCCATGGAATTTTATTCCTACTGGCATAAAATATGCCTTAAACTCAATCATGAAAACAAAGCCAAACCAAGTTTCCCTTGGCTTCATATTTACTCCAGCTCTCACCTCATTTTTCTGTATCCCTTAATGGCTAAAATCCTCCTGGGAATGAGAGCTAGACTCAGTCATTCCACTTCTCCAGCCCTTGATCTTTTTTAAATTCCAATATTAACATCAGTAGGATAAGTCATACCATCATCCACCTATACTAGCTATATATTGTTTTCAGGCCCCAAATTTAAGAAGCGTCCTTGAAGTCCTGTTTCTCCTTAAACTCTGTAGTCATACTCCTGCAAGTCCTGGCAGTTTTCCTTCTAAAGTAAATCTACCCTGCTTTTGCCATCTCCATTACTGTAGCTCCCATTTTAAGCCACCATCATTTCTCCTGGATCATCACAGCTTTCTAGCTATTCTCCCAATTTACATTTTTGTCCTTTCAATCTACCCTCCAAAAATATTACCAGTGATCTTTCTAAATCATAAACCATGTCATATTCCTACTTAAGACCTTCCTTTGGCTTGCCATTGAAAGCACAAAAAAAGGTAAACTCCTTACTCAAGCCCAGAGTCACCTAGACTTCTGCAACCTCATGTCTTTTCACTCTTCCCCTTCCTCACTCTTTTCTAGGAATCCTGGTCCTCCATTGTCTCAGACACACTGAACCCTTCCCATCTTGGGACATTTGCGTTTGGCATGTGTACTGTCTTTGAAATAGTCACTTCATCCTTCAGGTCTCAACTTCTCAGAGAGACCCTCCCTGAGTAGCTCTCCTGCCACTTTCTGTCACATTACCCTATTTTTACTTTTTTCATGTCACTTGCTGTCTGTAAAATGATGATGATTATTTGTTTATATCTTTATCATCTCTCTCTCCTTCCAAAGCAGGTGAGGTCTTGTGGGTATAGAGCCCTTGTCTTTATCTTACTGATGATGTATGCTCAGCTTCTAGAAAAGTAATTCACAGCAGCACATGGCAGGTGATTATGGAAGGTAGCTGTTGACAGATCAAGGAACTTTCAGAGACTCTTGTCAAGATAGGTAGCAGGCAGTTAGATAAATGGGTCTAAGGTTCAGAGAGAAAGGATTTTAAGTTGAATAGTTGATGGTTTTCAGTATCTTAGGGATGACTGAGGTCAACTAAGACTGTGTGTTATCTGTGAAATGTTGTCCAGCTAAAGAGACCCAAGGGCCTGAATGATGCATGCATATGCAGAAGAGCCATGCAAGGGATTCCAGGAAAAAGTTAGAGTCAAGAAGCAGAGGGGAGCCAGGCACCGGTGGCTCACACCTGTAATCCTAACTACTCAGGAGGCTGAGATCCTCAGATCTCGGTTCAAAGCCAGCCCAGGCAGGAAAGTCCGTGAAACTCTTCTCTCCAATAAACCATCAGAAAACCTGAAGTGGCACTGTAGCTCGAGTGGTAGAGCGCTAGCCTTGAGCTGAAGAGCAAAGGGACAGTGTCCAGGCCCAGAGTTCAAGCCCCACGATTGACCCCCCCCCCAAAAAAAAAGAAGCAGAAGGGTGTAGGGTTGGATTGCTTAAGGCAATGCTTCTGGCACTGTTCATAAAAGATTGCTCTCTTTATTGTTGGTGGTGGCCATAGTGGTTGAATTTGTAACCACAATAAGAATAAACTAAATATGTGCCAGGTACCTGTGGCTCATACTGTAATCCTAGTTACTCAGGAGGCTGAGAACTGAGGATCATGGTTCAAAGCCAGCCCTGGCAGGAAAGTCCGTGAGACTCTTGTCTCCAATAAACCACCAGAAAACTGGAAGTGGCACTGTGGCTCAAGTGGCAAAGTGCTAGCCTTGAGCTGAAGAGCTGAGGGACAGTGCCCAGGCCCAGAGTTCAAGCCCTATGACCGACAAAAAACAAAATAAATATTAATTATAGCAAAGTGAAATCTCGGGTTGGTAATGTGCCTCAAGTGGCAGATCACTTGGAAGCTTTGTTCTAGTATCACAAAAGAGGGAGGGAGGGAGGGAGGGAGGGAAAGTTGAATTTTCAAAAAGCATGCTTCCTTCCCCCCTACCCTCCTGGCTGGTACTAGAACATGAACTCAGGGTTGCTTCTGTGGCTTTTTTGGTCAAGGCTAGCATTCTACCACTTGAGCCACACCTCCACTTCCAGCTTTTTGCTTATTAATTGAAGGTAAGTGTTTTCATGAGGTTGGCTTCTAAAAGAGAGTCTCAAATCTCAGCCTATAGGATTGTAGGCATGAGCCACCACTGTCCAGCCAGGCCCACATTTGTCACTAGAGTCCGTAGATAAAAATAATTCTGATAAAAGTTTATGGAAGGCAGGGCACTAGTGGCTCACGCCTCTAATCCTAACTACTCAGGAGGCTAAGTTCTGAGGATCAGGGTTCGAAGTCAGCTTGGGAAAGGAAAGACCATGAGACTCTTTTTTTTTTTTTTTTTTTTTGGGTCCGGTCGTGGGGCCTGAACTCTGGGCCTGGGCGCTGTCCCTCAGCTCTTCAGCTCAAGGCTAGCGCTCTACCACTTGAGCCACCAGCATTTTTCTTTTTGCTTATGTGGTGCTGGGAATCGAACCCAGGGCCTCAGGCATGCAAGGCAAGCACTCTACCACTGAGCCACCTTCCCAGCCCAGACCATGAGACTCTTAATCTCCAATTAACTACCAAAAAACCAGAAGTGGCACTGTGGCTCAAAGTGGTAGAGCATTAGCCTTGAGGTGAAGAGCTGAGGGACAGTACCTAGACCCAGAGTTCAAGACCCACAACTGACAAAAAAAAAAAAGTTTATGGAATCCAGGCAATGGTGGCTTATACCTGTAATCATACCTACTCAGGAGGCTAAGATCAGAGGATCATGGTCTAAAGCCAGCCCAGACAGGAAACTACTCTTCTCCCTAATAAACTACTCAAAAAAGCCAGAAGTAGCATTGTGTCTCATGTGGTAGAACTCTCCCCTTGAGCAAAAAGAAGCTCAGAGAGAATACCGAGGCCCAGAGTTCAAGCCCCAAGACCAACTTAAAAAAATAAAAATTGCCGGGCACCAGTGGCTCACACCTATAATCCTAGCTACTAAGGAGGCTAAGATTTGAGGATTGCAGTTCAAAGCCAGCTCTGGCAGGAAAGTCGGTGAAACTCTTATCTCCAATAAACTACCAGAAAACCAGGAGTAGGTCAAGTGGTATAGCACTAGCCTTGAGCTAAAGAGCCGAGGGACAGCACTCAGGCCCAGAGTTCAATCCCCACAACTGACCAAAAAAAAAAAAAAAATTATGGAAATCCCCAGTTGCTGTATTTATCTCATCAAGGACAGGTAGGAGAGTTCTGTTCACAGACCCTATGTTAAGCATCACTGCTCTGCTGGTGTTCTGGGTAGAAAGGGGAGACAAATGAGCAGTCCATGGACCTTTGCCCTCAAGTACAGTTGGTAGAGAGTCCAGGGTACGTGTGGTCATATAGCATGGCAGAGAGGTCAGAGGCTGTAGGCTTCAGGGACTCTGATCTGCCCCAGCTTTGTCACCATCTCACCCTATAGCTCACAGCCCTTCTCTTCCTTCACCTTTTCATCTATAAAATGAAGAGATCATGTTGATGATTGGATTTTAAAGGTGTCTTTTTATTGCTTGAACCTACCTAAAAACTTGGTTCTAGCAGTACAGCTGACTGGGGGATGGTTGAGGAGGGAGTTGCTTATGGGTACAAAGCTTCTTTGGAAGTGGATTGTTAACTATAAGCATAGTACTAAGCGTATACTAGAAAAATTGTGTATTCTAAATAGGCAAATGGACATTATCATATATAATTATATCTCAGTAATGCTATTGGAAAAAACTATTCTCTGTGTCAGTCAAAACCAGCAAATATGGGCTAACCAGAGGGGCCTCACTGGCCCTATAGCTACTGTGGTAGATAAAATGAGTCCTCCTGTTGTATATATTGTTGTATATATAAGTGTTCTTTTAAAGAAGCTATTAAAAACATACCTATCTGTAAGTTCTCCCTTACCCCTACAGGCCTTTACATTGATTTCCTGTTATTATTTTAAGAAATATTTATTGAATTCCCCAGCCTTGCAAAGTTTAAAGTTTAGCAGAATCACCTAGGCAAATAATGACTAAATTATTAGCTAATAATATAAATTATTAGCTAATAATATAAATTCATGCCAGGCGCCAGTGGCTCACAACTAGCTACTCGGGAGGCTGAGATCTTGACGATCGCAGTTCAAAGCAAGCCCGGGTAGGAAAGTCTGTGAGACACTTATCTCCGATAAACCACTAGAAAACTGGAAGTGGCTCTGTGCCTCAAGTGGTAGAGCACTAGCCTTGAGCTGAAGAGCTGAGGGACAGCCCCAGGCCCAGAGTTCAAACCCCATGACCAACCCTGATTCATTACAGAAGAGAATAAAGTGCTACAAAATGAGAACATGATGTAGTCTGAAGAGCCTAATAGGCATCTTCATGAGCAAATGACATTTTTGTTGAAATCCCAATTGTAGATATTAGCCTGTCATTTAGCTTGATTCCTGTGGAGGGCAGATAGTCACCAAAGGGTTCCAGCACTCTAGTGGCTACTTTGGGGAATGAAGGTGTTCTGTAACATTTAATTGCAGTCAATGTGGTTGATCAGCTCTAAAGAGCTCAGAATGAGGAAATATCCTTGCTCACCCCTGGGAAAAGTTTATTTCCTCTGTCCCTGTTTCTGTGGACAGAGGAATCACTACAAGGCTGACCTGGATATGAGTGCCTGGTCACCAGAGCCCATGCTCTCCAGAGCCACCTGCCATCCAGGCACTCCCATTTCATCAAGGCCTTAATAGGCTCCAAGCAGTCCTCAATAAGGACTCATGCCTGGCTGGCATCCGGCATGAGCTCATCACCGCCAACAGTGGCAGCTGGCAGCCAAGGCTCCCCTGGGTGAGGAAGAGGTCAGCATGGGCTAGACCAGTTCTTCACTGAGTCCCATGTTCTCCTCTACCTGGACAACACCTGGAAACAGTTGAGTAGGACCCCTACTTCCCAAGACAGGATCAACTTGCCCTATGCCAGCTTTCAGGACATGTGCGATTGGGAAGAATAGACAGGAAAGGAGCCACACTGATTGAAGTGCTGCAGAATGCCAGCATATGGGCCCATCTAAGCATCAGACTCCGGGAAGAGCCAGCACCAGAGTTCCCAAACTGAGTAGCCTGATGGCGTCCTGGAAAGACCATAGCAGAATTGTTCTCTATGGGGTTGGACCACAGACTCCTTCCTAAAATACATGTTGGATATAAACTCTTTTAAATAGTATGTAAAGGAAGTAGTTTGCTATTTTAAAAACATTTCAGGGGCTAGGAATGTGGCTTAGTGGTAGAGTGCTTGCCTGACATGCTTGAAGCCCTGGGTTTAATTCTTCAGTACCACATACACAGAAAAAGCCCGAAGTGGCACTATTGCTCAAGTGGTAGTTTGCTAACCTAGAGCAAAAGCAGCTCAGTGACAGTGTCTAGGCCCTGAGTTCAAGCCCTAGGACTGGCAAAACAACTCTTCAGGGGGCTGGGAATGTGGTTTAGTGGTAGAGTGCTTCCTTAACATGAATAAAGCCCTGAGTTCGATTCCTCAGTACCACATAAACAGAAAAGTCTGGAAGTGGCACTGTAGCTCAAGTGGTAGGGTCCTAGCCTTGAGCAAAAGAAGCTCAGAGACAGTGCCCAGGCTCTGAATTCAAGCCCCAGGACTGGCAAAAAACAAAACAAAACAAAAAAAAATAAAAACCTCTTCAGAGATCCCTTTGAAATAGCAGAACCCTGTGTGGTAGGTGGAAAGTACTGAACCTGGTGCATCATCAGACACTAACTGTATCTTGTCATGGGATCTTAGGCAAGGCCTTCCCTCTCACTAAGCCTAAGTTTTCCCATCCATAAAATATGTTTGTTATGAAAACTCACATATAGATATATAAAATAGTTACCCTCTGGACTGGGAAGGTGGCTTACTGGTAGAGTGCTTGCCTAGCATTCATGAAGCCTTGGGTTCAATTCCTCAGTACCAAATAAACAGAAAAAGCCAGAAGTAGCACTGTGGCTCAAGTGGTAGAGTGCTAGCCTTGAGCACAGAGAGGCTCAGGGACAGTGCCCAGGCCCTGAGGTCAAGCCCCAGGACTAGCAAAAAAAAAAAAAAAAAAAAACCCAACAACCATAATTGCCCTCTGATTTATCTAACTCAAGTTGAAAAACACATTCTTGTACTATTAATTATTTTTCTGCGACTAAACACTACCTTCCCTATCCTTAAGCCATCCTGGGTAATTCATTTGTCACCCTTACAAAACTTAGTTCTATAGTTCCTTGATTAATGTACTTCTCAGTGATTTCTCAGTTCGTTGTAAAGGGCTTATGTTCCTAGCACCTTGTAGTGTCCTTAGCATATGATATGCTCAGTTAATATTTATTGAATACATGTTAGTTCATAAATGGACATCAGGTAGTACTGAGAATAATAGAAAAAGATGCATACAGAAAGCACCCTGAGAACAGCATTGGACTGTAGATAACAAGAGCCAGAATGAACAGCAAGTATATTGGGTAAAGAGGAGGGGAAGCCAGTGTTGTCCTGTGGATATCTTCATGGAATAGGTGGACATGGTCAGCCTAATTATTGTCTATTATTGGTATGTTGGTTGACCCCATGGTGATTTTTTTTCTTTTTTGTTGGCCATGGTGTTAAACTCTGGGCTTAGACGCTGTCCCTCAGCTCTTCAGATCAAGGCAAGTACTCTACCACTTGAGCCACAGTGCCACTTCCGGTTTTCTAGTGGTTTATTGGAGATAAGAGTCTCACGTACTTTCCTGCCCAGGCTGTCTTTGAACCGTGATCCTCAGATCTGGGCCTCCTGAGTAGCTAGGACTACAGGCGTGAACCACTGGCGCCTGACCATAGTGATTTTTTTTTAACTTTAAAAAATACACAAGTTTAAATTTTCTAGAAGTGCCAGGGGTTATAGAGAGGAAAAGAAGTCTCCCTTTCTCCATCCCTGTTGCTCCTCAAAAGCAACTTTTCTCGTGTCCTTTTATTGCTGTGATAACAAGTAACCATTTTGACTTAAAGCAACATGAATTTATGATTGTACAGTTCCAGAAATAAGTTTGAATGGATCTCAGAGTGTTGAGACCAAGGTCCCTTCAGAGCTACCTTCATTTGTGGAGACTAGAGAGAATTGTTCTCTTGCCTTCACCAACTTCTTGATGCTACCCATAGTCCATATCTTGTAACCAGCCTTTCTCCTGTTTCATCAACTTTTTTTTTTTTTTTTTTTTGTCATGTAGCTTGACCTCTGGGCCTCTAGGTACTGTCCCTTAGCTCTTCAGTTCAAGGCTAGCACTTTACCACTTGAGCCACATTGCCACTTCCGGTTTTCTGGTGGTTTATTGGAGACAAGAGTCTCACAGACTTTCCTGCCAGGGCTGGCTTTGAACCATGATCCTCAGATTTCAGCTTCCTGAGTAACTAGGATTATAGGTGTGAGCCCACAAACACCATTTTGATCCAGAGCTCCTTGCTGGTGCTAGTGTTCTATTTTTCTCAAGAGGGTTTTTGCTAATGAGTTCCAAGGGCCTTACCAAATTTGTTGTGGATTTAAGACTGCACGACAAACTGATAGTACACTGTTGAGAATCTCTGATGGCACAATTTCATAGAAGAGGAACTGGCAATAGATTACCAAAGTACACACACACTACCCTCTCATTCAGCAATGCCACCTCCAGAACTTTATTATAGACATACCTCTAATATTACAGAAATATACATGCAAAGAGGTTATATATGGCAGCATTATTTACAATTGTAGTATCCAAAAAGCTGCAGTGTCCAAGTATTGTCCAGGGGCAGCTCTAAACTATGCAACTATAAAAATGAGAAAGCAGATCTCTGTAACCAATACAAAATTATTTCCAGGAAATACTACTAAGTAAGAAAAATAAACAATGAAAGAGCACATATATTATGCTACCTTGTGTAGGAAGAAAGGCAGAATAAGAAAGAAAATTTGCTGGGGCTGGGAAGGTGGCTGAGTGGTAGAGTGCTTGCCTTGCATGCATGAGGCCCTGGGTTTGATTCCTCAGCACCACATAAGCAGAAAGAGCCAGAAGTGGCGCTCTGGCTCAAGTGGTAGAGCGCTTAGCCTTGAGCTGAAGAGCTGAGGGACAGTGCCCAGGCCCAGAGTTCAGGCCCCAGGATTGACCAAAAAAAAAAAATCAACAATAACAAAAACTCCACAAAAGCTCTGCGCCTGGGCGCCACTTCCCGTTTTATTGGATTTATTGGAGATAAAAGTCTCACAGACTTTCCTGCCTGGGCTGGCTTTAAACAGTGATCCTCAGATCTCAGCCTCCTGAGTAGCTAGGATTACAGGCATAAGCCACCAGCTTTTAGTTTTGGAAGTGGTTGCTTGGTGACTGACTGGGCATAAAGGAAGGAACATAAAACTGAACAGTTCTCACTTGGCAGCAGCTGTCCCTAAGCTCTTCAGCTCAAAGTGAGTGTTCTACCACTTGAGCCACAGCGCCCTTCCAGTTTTCTATGGTTAATTGGAGAAAAGAGTCTCACAGATTTTCCTTGCCTGGGCTGGCTTTAAGTAGCTAGGATTATAGGCATGAGCCACCAGCACCCAGCAGCAGCTTATTTTTTTGTTTTGTTGTGTGTGCTTGCAATTGCTGGTCCTGGGGCTTGAATTCATGAGCATGGATGTTATACCTGAGCTTTTGTATTCAAGGCTAGCGCTCTACACTTCGAGTCACAGCTTCATTTCTGGCATTTTGGTAGTTAATTGGAAATAAGTCTCATGGTATTCTTGACTGGATAGGCTTCAAACTGTGATCCTCAGATCATGAAGCTCTAATATAGCTCCTGAGTATCTGTAATTAAAGGCATGAACCACCAGCACCTGGCTAGCTTTAAAAAAAGTTTATGAGGAAGGTGAATAATTCCTTCACCTTAGATGGGAGGCCGAAAGTAGACATCAGCAGATAAATGGTTCCTGTGCCTAGAACCATAACCTATAACGTTGGATATTATAGTAAAGATACTCCCTCCACACTCTGATTCTCCTATTACTTAGAAGTGCAGTTAATAAAAATATTCCACTGGGTACTATTTTTGTGCACATGTAAACAAGGGTTCCTTGTCCTCTTGAACTTCCAAATATTCCTCCTCCTAGTTCAGACTCACCCACTGCTCTGATACCTCTCCCCAAAACTGGCAGCTGGACTTAGCTCTGGGAATAGACATGTGAGTAAAAGCACAAACCATCTCTTGATAATCTGACTTCTCCGGTATGGGCATTAGACTAGGGTTGGTCAGCAGACGCTTAAACATCTGGTGAGCTCAGTCCTTTGGGGTGGTTTGTGTTTTATAGACAACCCATCAAGATTGATTGGCCTCCTAACTGAATTAGCCAGATGTGTGGGCATTGTGTGCCCTGTCCTCCTTGTCCCTCAATGTTGTTAGATGGAAGCAGACATACGATTAGTATGTTTGAAGATGATGTGTTTTTAGTGCATGAACAAAAGCTGCCGCCTTTTGCAGACTGTGCTTCTGTCCCAGACATCAGCAGTATAATTACGACTTCTAAATTCAGCCCAGACCCCAGGCTAGGCTGGCTAGGTCTCAGCTGTCATTTGGGGGGTGGGGGAGGGGAAGTTGTAGAAGCCTAGGAACCCAGGATAGTGTAGTCCACTTTGAACTCTGCTTTATCTAGAGCCTCCCCTCTCCACTGTCACTTGTTCCCAGCTGCTTTCTGCTCACAGAGCCCTCTAGCACCTTTGGGGTTAGTTTACTGGATTGTGGGAAGGAGGAGGAATGGGCATGACCTTCTGCAAACCCACAACTTTCAGGAAATACCCAAGATAAAAATGAGCTAAGGATTCTCTCAGTACTATGTGACAGAGTATTATCCATAAATGAATAGGTTTGTCTTGAGCCAGAGTCCTTAGAGGAGATTTTGCTATTCCTCTCCTTACCTTACTGTTTATGAAGCATATTTGAGCACTCATACCCACACCTTACATACTCTCTCTTCCTTAACCACACTGGCTTACATATTTTCCTTAGAACAAACAAGGCATTTTCATGTATCATTAGATCTTCTGTGACATTTTCATACCCAGCCCTCTTCACACTGTCTTCATACTCATTGTCTGGTGAATGGCACCATCATCATACCCAGCCCTCCCCACACTGTCTTCATACTCATTGTCTGGTGAATGGCACCATCATCTATCATCTTCAAGAAGTACTATTAGGCTAATGACATCTCCCTTACTTTCTACCAAGTCCTGTCTGCCTGAGACCTTCCTTTCAATCCTCTCCTCTGTCCCCACTTACCCTAGTTCAGGCTTCATCATTCACTAGTAACAGCCTTCTTGTTGGTGGTCTTACCTCCCAGATCTCCTTCAAACCTAGCCCACAAAATTATCACTCCCCTGCTTTAAAGCTTTTAGCAACTCCCAGTGCCTTCAGGATAAGATCAGACATCTCCCTCAGTATGCAGTACCTCTGCATGTAGAAAAATGATACTAAAGCCAGCACTGGTGGCTCATACCTGTAATCCTAGCTACTCAGGAGGCTGAGATCTGAGGATCGTGGTTCAAAGCCAGCCCAGGCAAGAAAGTCCATGAGACTTTATCTCCTGGAAGTTGCACTGTGGCTCAAGTGGTAGAGGGCTCATCTTGAGCTGAAGAGCTCAGAGACAGCACGCAGGCTCCAAAGTTCAAGCCTCACAACCAACCAAAGAAAAAAAGGGGCTACTAAGTTCTTACCCCAGGGAGTTAAGTATTATTGTAAGTTCAGAATTGGTTACAATTTTTCCCTACAATTACTATTATTAAGCATTCCTACCTGTGGTCAGTGTCACCTGTGTGTCTGTAAAGAGATGGTAGGTGCAGGTAGCCGGGTCCTGCACCTTCTTAGCACACAGAAGACTGGCCAGGTTGCTGGCTGTGGAGTGGGTAAAGGTGTCTGAAGAAGAGACACGTGTAGAGCTTTAATTGTCATCATTAAAAATGTAAATCTTTTAGCTTCTTAAAATTACTGAGGGAAAAGAGCATGATATGATTCCCCTCCTATGGGTAAACAAGAAGATACATAGAATTTACATAAAGGAACTGGATCTTGAAGACTAAGCAGGAGGCTCATAGATGGAGAAGTAGGTAAAGTGTCCCACAGGAGAACAATAACTAAAGACAGGTTTTAGAGGCAAGAAAGACTCTCTGCTAGGGAATGAGCAGCTCATGACAGACCTCATCTCTCATTCCCACTAGCCATAGGCCTCTTCCTGTGGGCCCATCCAGCTCTGTTCTCAATCCTGAAGCAAACATCATCTCCCTGCCTCTTGTGGAGATGACTCATGAGGGACTGCATTGCTGAGGGAGACATCTGCACTTGCCTCATGGACACTAGGAGTTGCTAAGGTTTTAAAGCAGGGGAATAACAGTTTTGGAAGAAAAAGATATGCTTGAAGACCCAGGAAGTAGGGAGACAAACAAGTAGGTTCACATTAGGTTGTGTGGGGATGATTGAATGAATGAATGTTCTTCCCATTGAACTTATTTTTAGGCTTCAGAAGGACTAGCTGAATATCTGCAGCCTATGCCAAGAAAAATAGATTTTGTCTCATCACCTAATGCCCAGCTGTAGAGACATGTTCTCTCCCACCCAGTAACAAACTGCCTGGAACTCTTTCTTGGCTCATATTTACAAGAGAATGTGATAAATTCCGTATTGATCCCTCCTGTTCCACTGTAAATTTTGCAAAAGATGATTAAATAGAGCAATAGAGTCTGCAGGCATTGTGGCTCAATATGTTGTGGACTGGTGTATCGACCTCCTCTATCCAAAGGCAGCTAGCGCCTATCCCTGCTGCCCCAGACCAGTAATTAAAATCCTGTGAGACTGGGATTTAAAATCCAATCATATCTCTGAATCAAGCCTTCTAGCCTCCCCATGTGACCAGTGCAATAAGGTAACGGCAGGAGCATGTTTATGTCTGTGCTGAAGCAGTCCCCATAGGGTGGGTAAGAAATGGAGAGTTGGGTAGCCCTGCTGGCTAAATCACTTCACCCTGACACCACAGCCACTTGTAAGACAATCTGTAGGTACATAAACAAGTCCTTGCCAAAGACCAAAACTTGAGCTATAAGAGCAAAATATCATATACAGAAATTCTGTCTCACTTTGCAGTTCAATTCCCATAGCCCATATAATTGGTTAAGAAAATGATTTGGCTTTGATTAAGCTATTTGGGGCCTGTGGCAAACAAATATAAGTGTGAATTTGCTCAAGAACTTTTGGCTATACTAGAGCCAGCCTTTCTTGTGCCGAGACCTGTGATCAAAGTACATGATACTGTTGAAATATATGTGTACATCTCCCTCCTACATCATGAGCTCCCCAAGAGCAAATCAGTATCATACTTGCCTTTACATCCCTAGTGCCCTAGTACCATGCCAAACACATAGGAGACGCTCAGCGGGTATCTTTGAATAATAAATAAAAAGCTCTCGCTCTCTATTTCTCCCTCTCTCCCTCTCCCTCCTCTCTCTGTCTTTCTCTTTCTCTCTCTTCCTCCTTCCTTCTCCCTCCCTCCCTCCTCTTACCCTTTCCCTCTCCCTTTCTCTCCCTCCTCTCTTCCTTTCCTCTCCTTTATCCTCTTCCCTCTCCTTTTTCCTCTCTCTCCCTCTTCCTTTCTCCCTCTCCCTCTTTCCCTCCCTTTTCCTTTTCCCTTTCCCTCTCCCTCCCTACCCTCTTCTTTTTCCTCTCTTGTGTGTCCACTTGTACTGGGGCTTGAACTCACAGCCTAGGCATTGTCCCTTAGCTCTTTCACTCAAAGCTGGTACCATCTCTTGAACTACAGCTTCACTTCCAGGATTTTGATAGTTAATTGGAGGCAAACATCTGTGAGAAAGTCTCACAGACTTTCCTGCCCAGGCTGTGGCTTCAAACTGTAATTCTCAGATCTCAGCTTCTTGAGTAGCTAGGATTGCAGGTATCAACCACTGGTGCCCAGAGAAACAGTGACTCTTGACAAAAAAACAATTATATATAATATATATATATATATATATGTATGTATATATATAATTTGTAAAGAATGTATCCATAAGCTGAGCACCAGTGGCTCACGCCTGTAATCCTAGGTACTCAGAAGGCTGAGATCTGAGGATCTCGGTTCAAAGCCAGCCTGGGCAGGAAGGCCGTGAGACTCTTATCTATAATAAACCATTCAGAAAACCGGAAGTGGCCTGGTGGCTCAAGTGGTAGAGTGCTAGCCTTCAGCTGAAGAGCTGAGGGACAGTACCCAGGCCCAGAGTTCAAGCCCCATGACCAATCAAAAAAAAATTTAAAAAAAGGAATGTGTTCATAGTAAACCTACCAAATAGCCATCCTAGCTGTCCTTTCAGAGTTTTAGCACTTCCAAGGCTAGGAAATTCAACTGTTCCCAGGCTCAGAAAGTCAGCCACCATCTGCTTCCATAGTCTTTACTAATAAAACATTGGTTGATGTAGAATAGCTCTTCAAGCCTGAAAAATGGCCAGTATGTTCTGTTCACCTGTTCACAATCTTTTTCTCTCTTCCAAAACCTATGACTCCCCCCTTTATCTCCCATTTATTTGCATCTAATTTATTTTAGCTCTTAGTGTCAATCTTCCATCAGGTGTATTTGGTACTCTTCCTACCCTAATTACATCTATAGATTTGATGTGTAGAATCTTCCTGTGATAATCATGTCAAAACATCCTGAATATGAGCAAGCCTGTTTACTGCCACCAGAAACTTTCAGCATACCTCTGATCCATCAGTGATTCCACCTCTTGGCATTTGGTTGGTCTGGCAGTCACTTAACACTTGACATTCCTTATGGATGCTATTGGCATCCAGCCCACATGTCTTCATCGTGACCCCAGAATTGTGCTGAGACATCCCATCATATTTCTTCTTTTGCCCTAACTGAACCTGATTATCAAACAAGTAATCCTGATAAAGGAAGTTGTCATTACCAGTACTCTTTCTAAGCATTTAGAAAGCATCCTTTCTTAATAATGTCTGATTCTAAAGAATCTGAACAGTTTGTGATTAGATGAGTGCAGTAGGGCTTCAAAAGAGGAAGTGACCCATAGACCAGAGTAATGTGAGAAAATTCCAGGGCAGGGAAAGTATATTTGGCTTCATAAAACTTAGGGGTCTCAGTGGTAGAGAGAGGCTTAGTACCACTGAAGAGGATCATGGTAGCCCATGTAGTCTAATACCCCTTTCTAGTCAGTGTAAGGAAATGAAAGCCCTGGGTAAAATCACCACAGTCAGTAGAAAGATTTCTATTCTAACTATAATCCTGGGTTCCAGCTCTTTCCTACTCTCACTCCCAGACTCTGCCAGATTTTCCTTCCCCAGGCCTCTCCACTTATCATGTCTTTTTTTTCAATTGATTGATCAGTTCATTCATTCATTTATTTTTGTAGTCCTGGGAATAGAACTCAGGGTTAATGCTAAATCAACACTGTATCACTGAGCCACATCCCTGTCTCTTTTTTTTTTAATGTTTACTTACATCTTCATAGCCAATGCTATGGTTTTCTGGTCCCCAGCAACCTCATGTGGAGGTGAGGTCATCACACCCATCTCCTTGCCCCTTGGCACTTAAAACATGATATTGTCATTGTTTCTATCCCATCTGTCTCCTGCCAGTTGGGGTCCCAGAGAGCAAGGCCAAGTTGCTTCTATGTGTGCTCAGTCTCCCGGCCTATAGGCAGTGTGATATGGGTTTTAATGGAATGGCTAAGTGCAACTGATCTTTTGGAAGGGCATTCAGAAGTCCCTGAAGGGAATGAACCCATCTGGGACTTCTGAATGCCCTTCCAAAAGATCAGTTACCTGCTTACTAAATAGCAGGTGAGGTGACACCTAATTTGGGCCCTTTCTACAAAGCTATCAGTTTTTGAGAAACTTCCCTACCTTAGCCTTGGAACATCTAAGCAAACTGAGAGGGAAAAGATTATTTTTCTCATTTTTATAGTTATCAGGCCTTTGGTAGTACTATATGTTGAGGAAAGCAGTCTAGGCTTCTTTTCAAAAAAAATTCAAAACATATATGAAAGAGAGAATAGTATAATAAAATCCCAGCTTTAAATTCCAGCTTTACTGTCCATCTTCTATATGACTATGGGCAAATTATTTCAACTCTCTGAGCCTCTATTTTCTTTTTATATGGTGAATAATTCAGATACTGTATATAAAAACCTTACACTCAATAAATATTAGCTTGTCTCCATAGTCTTAATTCTTTTGCCAGACTCAGGTCATCTGTAAAATGGAAAATACAACGTTCCTCCTGCTTTTCTTCACCAAATTGGTAAAGATAAAATCATGGGTATGGTCAGTAGAAAATACAATGTATAATAAAGTGCCTAGTAAATATTGGTTACAAGGGTGCATTTCTCTAAGTGCACATGTCTGTATGTGTACTTATGTTGAACATGTCAGTAACATGTTTGACAAAAGCTAAGGTTAACAAATCAGGAGACCAGGGCTCTATTCCTACTTCCACCATTTTTCCTGCCATGCTATGAGTAGATGTCTTCTCTCTCTTAGCATCTGTGAATACACAGGAGAGTCTGACCTGCAGATCTATATAGACTCACTTCAAGGACTAACCTGACACATGCAGACCAGAACCTGAGCCTGAAGGCCAAGAGGGAATGTGTGGGAGACAAGCAGGAACCCAGAAAGGGGAGTACTGGTCACTGGGCCTTGAAAGGCTCAGATCACACAACAATATGGAGAATGATTGGGACAGGAAGGTGCACAGCTTCTCTTCTATGGTTGTCTTCTCTCTCAGTGTTTCCTTGGTGAGGAGCTCACCACCAGAAAGAATATATCAGTTCACATTGAGGTCTCTGATCATAGAAAAGATTTCTCTGGTATTAAGCAAAACCTTCTAGTTGGAGGTATTAAACAGGCTGTCAAAATAATGAAAACTCAGGTAAAGATAACAGGAGCTAGCAGTAAAAGCAGAAAAGTGATTGTGAACGCTCTTTAAAAACTCATTGTATACCTGTACAATTTTTGTAGTTTTTTATTTTATTATTAAGTAGTTGTGCAAAGGGGTTTCAATTCCAGAAGTCAAGTTATGAGTGTGGTGCATCTTAGTCAATGGTCACTCCTTCCATCATTCTCCCCTTCTTTCCCCTCAAGTTACATAGTTTCATTTTTACACAGTACACATTGAAGAGCTCACCTTTAAGGACTTTTCCATTTGGAGCACAAATAATTGTCTCAAATCAAAGGCAAGCACTGTACCAGAGAAGAGCAGTGGGCTCCCCAGGCTCCAGTGGGCCAGGCCCTCTCACCAGCACCCTTCCCACTATGAGTGAGATTCCAGCCAGCCACAGTGGCACCAACCAGCCTTAGCCTCATGACCACCCAACCCTGTCCTACTTTTCTGGCCGATCCCTATTGACAGATCCCCCAGAATCTGAAGGAATTCAAGACAAATGGTTAAGAGGATGGAGTTAATAAAATTTGAAAAATTGAGGCCTGTCACTCCACTAAACTTTTTTCAATACCACTGACAGAAACATATTTCCCCAATGAGTGACCTTCCACAGCTGTAGCAGGCAGGCGCAGCCGCAGCAGTGCTGCCAGGAAGCCAGGCTGCTATTTATCAAATATTATAAGCTGGGACAACTAATCTGAAGGAGGAGAGGAGGGAGGGGTCCTGTACCACACTGCCTGGGGTGCTCCAGGTGTTTGCCCTGGCCCCAGACAGCCAGTGGGAGGTGACGGATGGCCTGCGATTAGCTCTCCCAACCTCCGTCCAGCCCTCTCACTTGTCCCAGAGGCCTGGCCCTCTCGACCAGCTGCTTGGCCCGAAGAGGCCCTGGGTGGGAGGCAAAGGGAGGTCAGTCTAGGGCATGGGCCATCCTGATGCCCCTGGAGAGGGCAGCCGGGTGAGGCCCAACGTGGTTATTTATTGGAGTGTAATGGTTTGTGGCCGTTGGTCCTGAAGGTGAAATCGATCAGTGGTAGAAGTCAGGTTCTATCAATTATTACAGCAATTAGTCAAGTCACAGTAAGGGTGTTGGGGTGGGGGAGTAATATTGGATGGACATTATCCATGGTGCCCCTGCCTCAGCCATCCTTAAGTGGGGGCAGACCGCTGCCCCGGGGCTACAGAACCTTGGAGACCCCCAGCCAACTTCACCCTGTGAGCCATCTGACCTGAGAGCCTCTTGGGCTGGACCGAGGCCCAGCACTGCTATAAAAGGAAGCCCCTACTCTGGCTGGCCCAGGTGCAGAGATGTCCTACCTGTCCCCATCCCATCCTTTATGAGAAGTGACATGACTCCTGCTAGAAATTACTCAGTGGCCAATGTTTATAGCACACATTTTTCATTCTGTAAGCAAATATAGATCACTGACAGCACTTGTTTGAAGCAGCTAATCTCACCCTCCGTTCGTTTTTCCCCGTCAACTTCTCTCACCTTCTTCCCCCTCACCCCCCATTTTTCTCTCCTCTTGTGTATTTCTCCTCCCTTCTTTCTGGTGTTTTATTTCCCTTCCAGAAATCTCTCCCTAATCTCACTTTTCACATAGCACCTATCTACTAGCAAGGCTCTTCTTGAAGCTACCTGAGAAAGGAGAAGTCTTTTCACTACTTTATGGCTTCCTCTGCACCAGTTGTGCTGAAGAGCTTTGTGAGGAGGCAGTGTGCTCTTTGGCACTGGCCTCTTTGCTCTTACACACCAACCACAATGCCTAACACCCAAAGTAGGTTTGGGCTATCAAGGGCCATACCAGATGAATAAGCCCCTGAGTGTTGTATTCTTTCTCATCCCTCTCCCCAAACACAAAGCCGTCTGTCCCTCCTTCAGCACACTCATCATCCTTGGCCTGTGTCATGGTTGTGTCCTCATTAGCTCCTGAAGAACTGGCATTGTGCTCTGCTCGAGCTCTAGGGAGACTTTAACCCTAAAGAAAGAAAGAGCCTGCAAAAGAGACTAAAGCAGTGGTAACAGAAGACTAGAGGAGACCCCCCCAAAAAATGGTTTTACAGAACTCTAAGGAGAGAGTAGCCACAGTATCATTTGTCACCGAGTAGTCAGTACATATAAAAATGAAAACTTCATTGCCCTTGCTGGTCCCCATCCACATACAGAGAGCCCTGTGATATTAACTGTCCAGTAACCCAGTAAGATTTGAAGGAATGAGTCTCCAACTGAGCCTCTGAATTTGTGTGTGTGTGTGTGTGTGTGTGTGTGTGTGTGTGTGTGTGTGTGTGCACTTACACAGCATGCATGTGTGTATGCCAGTCCTGGGGCTTGAATTCAAGGCCTGGGAACTGTTCCTGCACTTCAGCTCCACTTCTGGCTCTTTTGGTGGTTAACTGGAGATAAGAATCTCATGTACTGGGGGGGGGGGGTGTTATGGGAAGGGGAAACAAAGGAGGAGGCTACAATGCTTGATAAGAAATGTACTCATTATCTTGCCCATGTAATTGTAACCCCTCTGTACAGTAGTTTCACAATAATAATATATATATATATATAGTCAAAAAAAAAAAAAAAGAATCTCATGTGCTTTCCTGACCAGGCTGGTTTCAAACTGTTATCCTCAGATCTCAGCCTCAGTAGCTCAGATTACAAGTATGAGCCACCAGCGCCCATCCATTGAGCTTCTGGATTCTTAAAAGACTCTATAACTTATCAGCAGTTTAAAAATTTATATTTATATGTGCTCTGTCTGTCTATATATGCTGAATTCCTAGCATAAACTTCAAGAATAAAAATAACTTTTTGCTGGACGCTGGTGGCTCATGCCTGTAATCCTAGCTACTCAGGAAGCTGAGATCTGAGGATTGCGATTCACAGCCAACCCAGACTGGAAAGTCCGTGAGACTCTTATCTCCAGTTAACCACCAGAATACCAGAAGTGCTGTGGCTCAAGTGGTAGAGTGCTTGCCTGGAGCTGAAGAGCTAAGGGACAGCTCCCAGCCATGAATATCTTCATAATGATAATTTTTGTATGTAATATTTTAATATTTTATACTAATTCCTGATAGAAAATAGGATCATAGCTTGTTAGAGGTAGCTCATGCTCATTATCTTAGCCTCTCAGAAGGCTAAGATCTGGGGATCCAGGTTCAAAGTCAGCTTGGGTAAACAGCAAAAAGGCAGAACTAGAGGCATGGTTCAAGAACCCACTTGTCTTGGAAGACAACTAGAGCAAGAGCTGAGTTCAAACACCAGTGGTACACACAGAATGGGAGGTGGGGAAGGGAAGGAAGAAGAGAGAGAAAATAAAATAGGATTATAGGGGCTGGGAAGCTGGCTCAGTGGTAGAGCACTTGCCTTGCATGCTCGAGGCCCTGGGTTTGATTCCTCAGCACCACATAAGTAAAAAGCCAGAAGTGGCGCTGTGGCTCAAGTGGTAGAGTGCTAGCCTTGAGCTGAAGAGCTGAGGGACAATGCCCAGGCCCAGAGTTCAGGCCCCACGACTGGGCCCCCCCAAAAAAATAAATAAATAAAAATAAAAAAATAAAATAGGATCATATATGAAAACCTTTTGAATTATACTTCCTACTCTGTACCTCTTTCCCCTCCTCTCATACCATGGGAGTTTATTAAGTTCACAGGGTTTTGTTTTGTTTTATTTTTTAAAAAGAGGCTTTTAGTAAGAAGATTGTTTTGGGCATGTGTGTGTGTGTGCGTGCGTGCGTGTGTGTGCGTGTGCGTGTTTGCGCGCGGCGCGTGCGCATGTGCTACTACCATAATGTTTTTGTTACTGTGACTCTGTTGTATAATTTGAAGTCTAGTTTTGTGATTCCTCCAGCATTGCTCATTTTTCCTCAGGATGGCTTTTGCTGTCTCAAGTCTTCTGTGTGAATTTTAGGATTGATTTTTCTGGAATTTGGTGGGGATTGCTTTAAATCTGTAGATAGCTTTCTGTAATACTGCCATTTTCATAATATTGTTTCTGTGTGAACATGGGAAATCTTTCCATCTTCTGGAACCATCTTCAGTTTCTTTTTCCAGTATTTTATAGTTTTTATTGTAGACATTTTTTACCTCCTAAGTTTATTCCTGGGGTATTTGTTTTTTGTTTTTGATTCTTTTGTGACTGGATTGCATTCTTGATTTCTCAGCCTGCTTACTTTTGGTACATAGAAAAACTGCTGTTAGTTTTATATGGCCCTAGGGCTTGAGCTCAGGGCCTGGGCAAAGTTCTGAGCTTTTTTGCTCAAGGTTAGGGTTCTACCACTTGAGCTATAGTTCTACTTCCAGTTCCACTTTTGTGATTAATTACAGATAGAGTCTCAGGGACTTTATTGCCTGGGCTGTCTTGGGGTCATGATCCTCAGATCCTCCTGAGTAGCAGGGATTACAGGCATGAGCCACTGGTACTCTACAAAACAACTGATTTTTGTATGTTAATTTTGTATTCTGGTACTTTGCCAAAAGAATTGTTTTAACCTCTTCTTTTCCTTATACTCAAAGTTCTCTGTGCTGTAGTCATAGGAACTAAAGGTTAGAGCATGTTTCTGCTCACATAAACACACCAGTAGAGCCAGGTTGTTATGATTCACACCCCTTTCTCAAGGGCTCATCTGACCTCCAATAGCAAGAAATACTCCTAGACAGAAAACATGAAAGGAAAGACAGCACCAAAGGGCAGAAAAGCAAAGGTCTTTTCCCTGCAATTTGGGATAATCTTTGGTATATATAAAAGAACCCTTGTATATGGCTTAATCAATGAGTAATCATCAGTATGCAGATGTGTTAGATATACACATGAATTTGTGTTTGATATATGTTTGGCTTTCTTGTTGGCATGTTCAGTTGTGTGCATTTGAGTATTGCAACATATCTATATGTGTGTAACATGTCTCTGCATGAGAAGTATGTGTGCATGTGTAGAAGTCCCCATTATCCTGTCCTCTGTCACACAGGGCTGAGAATCCTCCTTTGAGAGTAGTTTAACACATTTTTCCTGCCATTCTGCCATATCCTAAGTTTATATGGATACTCCTCAAGCTAAAATCCTTCATAGAACCACTTGAGCATTTGCCTTTCTTCTCCTGCCAGGAGCTAACCCAGTGCAGAGGAATGAAATGGGACATACTCCTATGGATTATGCCCGAGAAGGGGAGGTGATGAAGCTTCTGAAGACTTCTGAGTCCAAGGTAAGTCTTAGAGAAAGGTGGAAAGAATCAGTCATTTTACTTTAAAAATTTTTTTTTTCTGGTACCAGGGTTTGAACTCAAAGCCTAGTACTTGCTCAGCTTGCACTTACTGCTTCCAAGAATTAACCTCAGGGCTGGTATTTAGCTCAGTGGCAAAGCGCTTACCTAGCTAGTGTATCGTCCTGGGTTCGATCCCCAGCACCAAAAAAGAAAAGTAAAAAAAAATGCAGTTAAAAAAAGAAAGTTGATTTGGGGCTGGGAAGGTGGCTCAGTGGTAGAGCGCTTGCCTTGCATGCTCGAGGTCCTGGGTTCGATTCCTCAGCACCATATAAGCAAAAAGAAAAAAGCTTAGTGGCGCTGTAGCTCAAGTGGTAGAGTGCTCGCCTAGAGTTGAAAAACTGAGGGACAATGCCCAGGCCCAGAGTTCAAGCCCCACGATCGAAAAAAAAAAAGAAAAAAGCTGGAAGTGGCGCTGTGGCTCAAG
>NW_012267238.1:2215855-2225693 GCF_000151885.1 Dipodomys ordii | reverse complement strand
TGTGGCTCAAGTGGTAGAGCGCTAGCTTTGAGCTGAAGAGCTGAGGGACAGTGCCCAGGCCCAGAGTTCAGGCCCCACGACCGGACCCAAAAAAAAAAAAAAAAAAGAATTAACCTCAAATTCAGTTTTGAGGTTCTGACCTCCAAGTTCTTTTCAGAGAAGGGAAATTAGCCAGATGAAATCTTGAGTACAGGTATTCCCCAAGCCTCAGGTACCTGCAGCTTCATCAAGCATCCTTTCCCATCATCAGTCTTTCAGAATCAGTCCTTTACCTTCCCCTCCACACATACTCTAGAGCCTGGTACAGCATCTGAGCCAAAAATATATCCATCTTAATTTGATCTTTGCTACTAGACTTCTGAATTTCCTGAAAGCAATTCTACTTCTCCCCAACACAGAGCTGTTACTCAGAACTAATGAGCATAATTCAAGAACTAGAATCACAAATCATAGACCTGGCAGGCACCTGAGAAGTCATCAGGTCTAGTGATGCGAAGTCTTAGGAAAAGCACAAACAAATAATCAGAAGGAAAATGAGCTGTCTAGACAGGACCCTTTTCTTCTAAGAGGACCCCCCATAGTGGGCATGAGTTTTAAGTCTTTGAAATCCAAATAAACTGACTTATTTTAATGCTGAGAAAGCTGGAATTTGGGGCTATGATACAACTTATACTTCAGCCCCAGACTGAGTTAACATCAAAACTATGGCTTGACCACAAGGTCATGAAGTAGATTTGATAGCAGAACTGGGCCTGGCTTCTGACCCTCAGTCTTACTCCCCTGGAGTCTCTTGTCCACAAATTGGCTGATGTACCTTGAGAGGATTCAGCATGGCAGATCCCACCTAGTGGCAAATATTTTCTCTAACTTGAACTAGAATACTTGGCTCACTAGACTAAGACAGATGCAGGTAGAGTTCTGATCTCAGCTTGTATGAACCTATGAACCATTGTCCTCATTGAAACTCTGTAAAGTAACATTGAACTAAATGGTTCAGTTCAGTGTGTGATTGTGTGATTGCTGTTAGGGTCAAAGGGTTGGCTTCGCTCATAAGCACTTAGGATCCTAACTGGCAGTGCCAACTTCATCCCTAGAATGTTGCTGGTGCTTGCCAGAGGGAAAGGAACGTTCCAAAGGGCTTTAAGTCTACAGTCAAACACTCAGTCTGGAAGCTGACTTTTTTTTTTTTTTTGGTGTTGGAGCTTATTTCTCACTCAACATCTTCACTCACAGCAGGTGCTCTACCACTTGAGCCACACCTCCACTTCCAGCATTGTGCTGGTTTAATTGGAGATATGTCACTTGGATTTGTTTGCTGGGGTTGGATTTTGAACCTTGACCCTCATATCTCAGCCTCCTGAGTAACTAGGCTTGTAAGCATGAGTAACCTGGGCACAGCTCAGTGGCTAGAACCAATCCCATGATCCCCTCAACCACAAGGGCCATGATCACGTAATTTGCTGCCATTATTTGTTGCAATAAATGGAGTTAGAAAGGGTCACTAGTTTTTCACAGCCTTTCTACAAGGGAGTAGGGGGAGGTACCAGAAGGAGCTACTAAGTTCCAAGAGTCAAGTGCTTCCTTCCCTTTGTTCAGACTGTCTCCCAAAGAGCAGCCCTGAATGTTGCCTAGGGTCTGGTGTACCGGGAAGAAATCCCTAGAAGTTTCAAACTGCCTCAGGGACTGCTACTGACTCATGCTGGACTTAGTTCAGAATTCCCATAGTTTGTCAGATGGTGCAACATAGGGCCAGTGCAGGTGAAGGGGTTACTAAGGCTAATGTAAAGAATGAACAAGGTACTCTCCTGTATAGCCTGACCCTTCTGGAGCACTGAGAGCAACAGCCTGCTCTAGGTAGACTAGACCTCTTAGAATCTGAGGAGGGCAGTAGGGAAGCAAAAGGAACTGTGCCATGAGAAAAAGCTGAAGGCAACAAGGCATCTGACAGAGAGAAGAGTCTCACATAGGTTCAGTAATGGCTCTGGGTAAGGGGACAGGTACATCCACCTGCAAAGCTGGAACAAGGTCACGCTTATTCTTGTCGAGCAACTGCAGGGAGAGGCTTTCTATCAGAAATAATATTCCACCCAGTGTCACCTGTACTCTGGATCCTTTCTGCCAGTTGGAGACTTTTGAAAGTCCAAGTGTCCCCTGAGCATCTTATCTCCACTTCATTGCTCTGTTCCCATTTACCACCGTCAGCTCTCCCTGGGTCTTTCTAGCATCAGATAGCATCCACTTCTAGTCTGTATTGTTGATGGTGGTGGTTCCCCACCAAGCTGCACAAACGTCTTGGAGGCTGATTCTTGTAGGGAGAACATTGTTTTACATCTGGATTCTCTCTCCTGCCACTTACTACAAAGCAGCTGCCCCTCTTGAAGGTTAGTTCATGCGTCTGTAACCATGACTCAAGCTTGGAGGGCCCTAAGGCTTCAGCCTCAGGCCTTCCTCTCTTGACTGTGTCTATGCATTAGTTCCTTCTGCTCTGATCTTGCTTGCCTTACAACCCTGTGTTCCCCTTACTACCCAGCTCAGCCCCTCCTCCACCCTGACTTTCAATTAATTCTCTAGTCAAATTCTGTTCATAGTAGAAAGTTTGAATATTAGCATCATATGTAATCCATCAAGATTTAGGAATAGAGAAAAGTAAGATGTAGAAAATTTAAATAATACAGTTTAAACACAGAATTAAATAATGAGGTCTGTGTGCCAGGTGGAAAGAAAACAGATGAGTAAAATATTCCAGGAGCTCACAATCTGATGGCAAGATGGGCACATTTATTAGGATGCCACTGGTGATCAGGGGTATAACTTAGCAAGGAAGGCTTCCTGGAAGAGATGTCAACTTAACCCACTCTCAAGTAAAAGCACTATTTAACCCACTCAATTAAAAACATTCTAGTCCTAATGTTTTTATTTATAATACTAAATACTACTAATTTTGTACCACTAGGTACTGTGCAAGGTGCTCTAAGATATTTTTCAGTCCATGAAGTACCTCTTAATACTTGTCTTACAGATAGAAATATTGAAGCAGCAAGAAAGCAGGTGTCTCATAATAAATCAATTGTTATGCATGTGTCTACTAGATGTCCATATCTACCTATTCTCAGGACAATGACAGGGCTTGGGAGTATATAGACTCTCCAGCCACATTCCATGCAATGTTATATCCTTGCTTGTCAAGCATTTATAGTTTTTGCTTGACCCTTCTTTTTTGGATCCGGTCGTGGGGCCTGAACTCTGGGCCTGGGTGCTGTCCCTCAGCTCTTCAGCTCAAGGCTAGCACTCTACCACTTGAGCCACAGCGCCACTTCCGGCTTTTTTCTTTTTGCTTATGTGGTGCGGAGGAATCGAACCCAGGGCCTTATGCATGTAAGGCAAGCGCTCTACCACTGAGCCACCTTCCCACTAAGTATTTCCACTCAGTTTTCCACTAAGTATTATTAGCGATTTCCCCATTTAAAAGTTATCCATAGGAGCCGAGCACAGATATCAGATAGCTCACGCGTGTAATCATCCTAGCTACTCAGGAGGCTGAGATCTGAGGATCCCGGTTCAAAGCCAGCCCAGGCAGGAAAGTCCATGAGACTCATCTTCAATCGGCCACCAGAAAACCAATAGTGGGGCTGTGGCTCAAGTGGTAGAATGCTAGCCTTGAGCTCAAGAGCTTAGGGACAGCACCCAGGCCCAGAGTTGAAGCTTCACAATTGAAAAAAAAAAATCTATCCACAGGGTTTGAAATATGGTTTAAGTGATGAAGTGCCTACCTAATAAGCAAGAGGCCCAACCTTAGTTTGAACCCCATAAGAGCAAAATATTCATAAGCCCATTTTTTAAAATTTCATTCTGCATCTTAAAATATCATTCTAAGAATCTTGTTACCTAAAGTGGCCTAAAGTCTACGAAAGTCATCCTTCACTGTAGGTTCATGGTGCTCTCAGTATTCCCTGAGCCTAACACCCCTTAGCCTCTCTGAAAAGATCCAGATATGAAAGAGGCCTAGCTACTGCCCCAAGCTTGCTATCAACTAGGGGTGGGATGGGCTTTCTGAGCTCTGATACCTGCGGGCTGGTTGGTGCCTTAGGAGGGCCCCATTCAAAGCTGATGGGCCTGCAAGGTTGAGGATTCACCCGCCTTCTGGAAGAATCAGCAGAACCAGCTTTGTAGAGGAGTTGCCTGGGTCTCACTTTGAATGATTTCAATGCATGAAGAGTTTAATTCTTAATGCCTAGACCATTTTTGTGCCCTAACTAAGAGACGAAAGAGAGGTAGAAATATATTTCTGAGCACATGATAGCAGATAAAACAAAAATATGGGGAGCTATCCCATGATGAATATTCAGCTGAGGGGGACGCTCGCGTGCCAGCCCGCATCGCCTCTTTCGATGCTCACTCCACTGAGACTCCGGAGGAATTTATTGCTCATTTTAATCACACCCAGAGAATGAATTGGCAGGAATATTAGGCAGATAAGCCTATCCTATATATTTTATTTGCATATCCCAGTGACAGCCTCACAAGCACATTTTCTCTATCTATATTTTTTCATTTGCTTCAGGGTAGCTGGGGATGTGGTGCTCCCTTGGGCCCATACTCCTGGCTCAGTGCCTGGGTGCTCCCCACAGTGCTGAGCTGAGTGAAGGCTTGGAGGGAAGGAGGGGAGAGGTTCTTCCTCCTGGACATCCTCTCCCTGTGCGCCCTCCTGTACAGCCAGTGTAGGTGCCTTCTTGCCTGACTCTGCCTGTCCACGTGGCTTATCATGATGGGCAACACACTGCTGAGTGCCTTATTGGAACTTAAAAAAAAATCAAAACCTGCTTGTTGAAATGTAGTTATATAAGGTACACAAACCAGAAATGTACGGATTTTTTTGCCAGACATACTCTGCTCTTTTAGCCACTGCCCTTTCCCCAAGGGGAAGCAGTATCTTGTTTCTACCTTTCATTTTTGTGTAATTTCAGAAATTATATGGCAAGTGCCTATAAACTTCACATTTTCTCACACTTTATTATTTAAAAAGTGTAAGTAATATGAATTAGGACTTGGGGAGAAGGGCAGTGACGGAAAAAGACGCCAGGGTCCTCATGGCTTGTGCTCTGCCACTCAGCTGCATCCATCACCAGAAACATGGCAGTAACCTTGATAATAAATTATCTATAGGCATTATCCTGATCTTTCCAACTTTCCCAGTAATTCTTACAACAGAAGAAAATCTCAGAGGCAAGTTTTACTCCAGGCTCATGTTTCTGCTCCTTTATCTGGACCAGTCCTCCAGACGTGTCTTGTGGCCTCAGCATTTGAACAAGCTGGTCATTTTGTATAATGTCCTCCCTCTATTTGGATATATCAACTCAGGTAATGCTTTTCTGACAACATCCTCTAGTGTTTATTTTCAGTAAAATTATTACGTAGTCCTGTACTAGAAACAGGGATGAGAATTTTATATTTTAGGACAGAAGGCATGATTCAAGCCATAGAGCACTTGCCTAATAAACGCAGAGCCCTGAGTTCAAACCTCAGTACTGTCAAAAAACAGATTTTGTGTTTTGTCTCATCCCCTTGAATATATTGCTTCAGTGAAGGTGGGAATAGGCTTTCTTTTATCCCCAGAAAGTTGCTTGTGTGGCCTGGTGTTTCTTGTTACTAGTACAGTTTGGTAAGTTTATCTCATCTCTACAACAAGGATGGTGACACTGTCAACTTCATAGGGCTTCATCAGAACACTGGTCAAGAAAGATCCATCACTGGATGCTGAATGTAGTGAGTGCCAGTTTGAGAAGTAACAAGATAGTGTAAAAGTCTCTTCCCTACAAAGTACTTGCTAATTGAAAAGCGGAAAATAGTAGTGGTGAAATCCAGCAGACACCATTCTAGCCAACAGATCAAAGTTTAAATTAGTATCAGTAGTTATGGGATAAATCAGTATAATACACCCGTTAAACAGTGAAAAGCACGTGAACTCATTGCCTCACTGTTGCCACTTCTTGCTCCTCTCAACCATCTGTCATCAGTCTTGTCTCTGAGTTAATCTAGCTGTTTGCAAAAGTAAAACATGATCATGCAAAAGTGTTTTTCCATGGAAAAAACACAGCTCTATTTCAAACAACAAGTTGAACATGGTAGTTCGCATCTTACTCCCAGCTGCTTAGGAAACATGAGGCTCAAAACCCAAGGCTGACCGAGGCAAAAGCATATAATCCTCTCTGAAAAATAACTAAAACAAAAGGGGCTCATGTTGTAGCTCAAATGGCCACATACTTGCTAGAGGCTCTGCTGTTTGAGTTCAGAAATTAGCCTCTCCTCCTCCTCTCCCCTTCCCCCCCAAAAAATAAACTGTTCTAACAACAAAAGGAAGGACTTGAAGAAGAGGAGAAGGGATTCTAAAAGCTGATCTGGTTGTTACCACGTCTGATGAGTGCTTTGTAGGCAGCCTTCCTCTGTGGTACTAGTTCAAGTGACCTTCAAGTCCATTGGGCACATCTCATCCCAGTCTCATGTTCCCTCCAGTCTCACGCATCCTCCAGGCTCCTTTGTTTACATCTTTGTCATCCTGTTCCTGGCCCAGTAGAGGTCCTGACTGATTTGTGAGTTGAGGTGTGGATCAGGGAGTTGGGAGTATGGGCCCTGCCTGCCTGTGAGAAGCCTAACCTCCCCCTGAGAGGCAACTTCAGCTTGCTCACTCTCCCTACCCCATTCTTGACAGGGTCTTACTCTGCCTACTCACCACCCTTTTACTGCCAGCTTCATTGTTTTTTCTGTCCTCTGAGGGATTCCCAACAGTTAGAATGCCTTCCATGCCCCATCTCCCCCAAACCATCCCCCACAGAGCTACTCAGCTTAGCCACGCACATCTGAATGGAACAAGCCTAGCACCACTTTGCCTTAGCCTCCCAACCCTTTCCTGTAAATGCACTCACAGCCAGGAGAGGTGCCATATCAAATCAAGACTGATGGAAACCAGTGACTATGATTATCCAGCAAAGATGCAGCATGGGAAGCTGGTGGCTGCCAGCTCCAGGTGAGAGCTTCTGGAATTAATTGTACAAGGCTTTTATTAAGAAAATGGTTACTCCCACTCTTATTCTCCTGGCTGCCTCTCCATCCAGTGCCCTCTGCTTCTGTGGTCTGGGTTACCTGCTTTGCCTTTTCTTCCAGATAGTAGAAGGCTTGAACAAAGTTCTTTAGTCATCATCCCATCTCCTCAAAGAGCTAGAAACAGCCATAGCTTATATTTAGGGATCCCTTCTCCCTACTTCCCAAACGTATGCAAACCAAGTATTTTCCTTCTTTAACTTTTCCCACTGACGAGCTTTTCACTAAACTGGGCTTTTAAAAGTAGTTCGTTGGTGCTTAGCATGGAATTTCGGGTTGATCTCTCGCACTGCAGCAACAACTAAAAAAAGAGTAATTTAAACTTTTTTGGACAACTCTGCTTAGAAAAGAATATGAATATTAAACAGTAACCTTTTTCTGGTTTAATCTTAGTGTCCTGTATGTATCAAGGAAGGCCAGTGTACTTGCAAAGGCTAGGTGAAGATATTCAGGCCTTCAGACTGAAGATAATCAAGATGTGCTCAGAGACTGAGGCTATAGTTTGAACCTTTCCCATTAGGAACCATGCCCAGAGAAAGCTCCTGAAAAAAAAACCATTCATGGTGCATGCAGCCTTTCCCACAGGCTTACCTCCATAGTAACCGAAGACTATTTCCCCTTGCCTGAGAACTTAATAGAGATACTAAAGACTTTTCTGCCTGGGCTGGCTTTGAAGCTTGATCTTCAGATCCCAGCCTCCTAAGTAGCTAGGATTACAGGTGTGAGCCCCTGGTGCCAGGCCATCTCCATGGCATTCCCCCTCAAGGGTCCTGAAGGTGTTAGTGCTGGCCTGGCACACAATGAGATGAGTTTCCAGTGACAGCTAGCTAGTAAATGGACAAGGTGAGGTTTGTCTGGAGAGAAAGTTTTTTTCCTTCTGTACAACAGGTGAGTGAGTGAAGGTGAGTCATTCAGGTGACTATAAACAATGATAAAGTTGATAAAGTGCTTAGCATAGTCTGGTACTTCAATAAGCAAACCAGTAAACCCCGGCAAGTCAGCTTTACCTGGGCTGGCCCAACTACAAGCCAGCCCTGTCCCAGCCAGAGTACACATCTCCTCATAAGAGCCTTTCAACCTAGTGGGCTGGAGGGCTGAGCTGGCTGCTGGGCAGGGAGGAGGAAACAGCAGATATA
The DNA here is from genome assembly GCF_000151885.1 of Dipodomys ordii. Taxonomy (NCBI): domain Eukaryota; kingdom Metazoa; phylum Chordata; class Mammalia; order Rodentia; family Heteromyidae; genus Dipodomys; species Dipodomys ordii. The sequence continues at coordinate 2,217,462 of NW_012267238.1, read as the reverse complement.
TGGCTAGAGTTGGCGGAGCTAGGTGATATATGTGGCGCCTGAGGGAGCTGCACAGTGACACTCTGGATTCCAGCTGCAAGCGTCACTCCATTGGGATTGGCGCCGAATTATTGCTCCATATGAAACCCAGGACTGATGGGAGCTTTCAGTAACAGACTGATAGCAACAGCCAAAATTGGATTGTTTGCTATTTATTTTTTTTAACTTCTGTCAAGGTCACTACCATAACAGGAAAACACTTTCCAAGCCGCAGGTATTTTTCATCCACTCGGCCCACAAGAGCAATCTGCAACCACAACTTTTGTGACAGGACCTTACCTTGACAGCTCCCTTTCTGGAAAGATGTCTGTCACAGGGATTCCAGGGAAAGGAGCACACTGAAGAACTGGTCTGTCCTTCCTAGTCCAAGATTCACCTCCTCCCCCATCAGCTTCTGGCTTCTATAAATGCTTCACTGTCAGCTCTCCCTATCTAGCACTGAAAATCTTCCATCTTTTTCATGTCTCCTGTTTTCCCAGAACGTACTCTAAAATATTCCATATTCACATATCTTCTCTTCTCTACTTGTGCACCATCCCAACTAGCCATCAATTCTGTCATTAAATTGTTTTACAAACACTTACCAGATGGTGCCACTGTGCCTGGACCTGTGCTGGTTGGTGCTTGTTCTCAGTGAGCCTATGATGGAGGCAGAGGACAGACCAACAAATACTCAGCAAACTTTTGAAGTAGTAGTCCTAGTACAAGGAACAGCCTAGACTTGAGCATTTATGCTGTGGAACAATGAGGACAGTGTTTGGCTCTTTGTGCCTCGCCTGCTGCTTCCTGACTTGGAGCTCCCTATAGGGCAGGGTCTGGCTCTTCTCCCTGTGGATGACCAGACAGATGTGGAGAGAGTAAGAACAACTGGACCAGCTTCCAGCACTCATGTACTCTAGAGCCCCAAACTTGTGTTTTCCCTGAGTTGTTGGAAGATAGAGTAAAACTAGGATCCAATTGGGCCCAGGGTTCCTGAGCTCTGTGCTTTCTCTCCTTTCAGTACATGGAAAAACAGCGGAAGCGTGAGGCTGAGGAGCGGCGCCGCTTTCCCCTGGAGCAGCGACTAAAGGAGCACATCATTGGCCAAGAGAGTGCCATCGCCACTGTGGGGGCTGGTAAGTACACAGGCACTAGGCAGGTGGGAAAGAACAGGGAAACTGGTACTCTGCTTCAGTGAGGTGCACATTCTGCTGCTCTTAAACCAGAGGGATGCAAAGTTCATATCTGTTGAATACCATCTATATGTCAAGCATTTGCTGGAAGCTCTTTGCCCGTCTCATGTCATTTAGTCCGTATAGCAGCCCTGCAAGGTTGATACTGTTAAATGTCCATTTTGCAGATTGGAAAGTGAAGACACAGTACTTAAATAATTTAATGCTGCTTTCTTTGCTTAGACTTCAACTCTCAACTTTACCTTGCCTCACTTGGGGTGTATTATTTGAGATCCAAAGAAAGGTGGGAGCTAGTTTGTCATTAATAACATGGCAGCTAGGCTAGAATAGAACTTTTTTCTTTATGCAACTCCAGGGCTCCCTTACACCTTCAGAATAGCTTGTCGGGCTGGGAAG
>NW_012267238.1:2183781-2214503 GCF_000151885.1 Dipodomys ordii | reverse complement strand
CAGAAATCTAGCAACCAGAAACCTTGACAGAAAAAAAAAAAAAAAAAAGTAGTAGAATGCTAGCCTTGAGCTCAAAAGCTTATGGACAGCACCCAGCCCCAAGTTCGAGCCCCAGGATGGCACACACACACAAAAATAATAGGTCTTCCCTGTCCATGCCACACAGCATGATTAAAAGCTTGAGATGTTAGTCACAGTAGTAGGTTGGATCAGCTGTTTCCTCTCACTTGGTACTAAAACCCAGCCCCCTGCTTATTTCTTCTCTTCATTTTTGCCCCCATTTGCAAGATGGTAACTGTACCTGTCTTGTTTAGAAGCCCTGCATCTGGGATCAGGTTGATAACATCCTGAACCATATTAATTCCCTATAACCAGTTCCCAGAGCATCCTGGACCCTAGGCAGCTACATAAACCCAGGGAAAGCCTATGGCACTAGCTGGGTCAGAAATCGTAGTGGGCATTCAGCACCCAGGACCTCAGCACCTTAAAACCAAAGCATATACAGGAGAGTACATCTAAAGGCTAGGCCAGGCCTGCCTGGGTCCTCTGGGCTAGTGTCACATATGTGCTAGATGGGGATATAGCCTGGCACCCATGGGTACCATGAGGATGGGCAGGGAGAAAAGTGCTACAGAATGAATTGATTTGATAAATGGCCATTTATTACCCTCACGAATTGGCTGAAACCAATTTCGGTCACATCAACCCTTGGTAAGTGCTGGGATATTGATTTGTGCAAAGTAATACAGTGAATTTATCAGTGTGATCCCCAGCTGCAGGGCCTCTAGCAAGGCTGGTACACAGTTACTGCTGTACAAATGGAGGAGATAAAGTACCAGCCCTGTAACCCAGACCCCCACAGCCTCTGGTCTTCTAGGGTCACAGAAGCCAAAACAGGGACAGCTTGCCTATCACAAACCAAAGCCTGGGAAGAGAAGTTCCCCTTCCACAGCCCAGAGCTGCTGTTGGTCATGGGTAGAGTGAATGCCTCTGTCAGGCAGATCTGAGAGCCCGGCACCTCTTAAGTCCTTCAGCCTCCAAAGAAGGCATCCAGCTCTTTAGTCAGCACTTTCAGAACTAGACCACATCAAGACTAGATCATTGTCCCACTGAAATCCTTCTCAAATCTGGCCTTTCCCCTCTGATCCAGATACCATTTTACCCTAGCTCAGGACATTGGTAGCTCACCATGCAGTGGTTTCCTGGTCTTCCTGACTCATTCAACAAGAATTAGTTCTCCTTGTTAGCTGGAATGACCTTTGAGTACATAATTTCACTCCCCTGCTGAGTGGCCTTTGCTACTTTTACATGGCATATGGGGTGCTCTGTTCCTGCAGACCCAATTTACACTGCACTCTCTGGTCATGGCGTTCATTCAGCTTCTTCCTCCTGCCACATGGGATGTTCATCTCTTCTGCACTTGACCCTTACCCATCTCCCACATACTGGCTAGTTTCTCCTTGGGGTAACTCAGTTCAGCAGCAATGGATTGTGGGCTCCTTGAGGGCAGCTGTGATTTGTGTTTTCACAATTTCTGGCATCACACCCTACTCAAAGTAGATGTGTATAGTTTGTGAGTTCATTTATGTGATTGGCCCTTATCCCTCACTCTGGTGTACTCTGAGGGAAGAGAAGCTGCTGCTCCTTCCCTCTAGTAGCTTCCAACTACATTACTTGACCTTTGACCTACAGGGAGGGCAGGCCATTTCCCAGACCTCTGTGAAGCTTTCCTTGGGCAGCAGTTCAAGTTGCACACACCTGGCAGTTTCTTTGGGCCATTACTAATCAGGACATGTGTCAAACAGCCATTCTACTAGTTTCCTCCCGGTTGTCCTCCCTTGGGTAGCTATCCCTTACATGCCCTTCCACCACAGGGCCTGCTGCATAGTCACTGTAGCACAGCAGGCTCCTGCTTTACTTCCCTGGCTGCTCTACACCTGCCTGTGCCCTTCCTTTGAGTCAAGGTGTCTGATGAAAGAACCATATCCAGCTTGCCTGAGTTAGAACACTTCCTGCAGCTCTTGAGACCCTTTTGCACTGATATTCTTATGGCTTAGGCTGCCCTACCCTTTTATTGTCTACCTTTTACCAATATACTCAAGACCTAGGTCTTCCAAAGATGCCCTCCAGTCCCCCCGACCCTGGATTCATAGCCCTTTCCCTGAGCTTCCAGTGAACACTTTTGGCTTCATTACTACTCTTGCTATATGGTATCTGCTGCGATTTTCACTCTCAGAAGTCAAGAACCACCTTTTCTCAACTTTGTGTCACAGAGATGGGCACACAAGTGCATAAAGGTTGTTTAATTCAAGTGAATGTTGATGAAAGTTTCGACATGGTGATTCTCAACCAGGAGAGTTTCTCTGAAGAATTGGTTCTCCTGGGAGATGCCGCAGCATAAGGCCATCATGTTTCCAAGTTAGGTTAAGAAACCTCCCACACTAGATCATTAGAACTTATCAAAAAGGATGAGTCATTGCCAGACTCATCCAGCCTCAGAACCAAGACCTGCCTAGGGTAGGAAGATGCAGCTGTTTCCTCTCCTTGATTTTTTTTATACACTGGGGCCTTCCTAGAAGGTCCTGACCTCTTCCCACATGCCTAGCAGGGCCCCTAACTGTGCCTCATCCTCCAGCCCACATGGCTCCCCCATCTCATTTGGAGCCCACCATTCATTTACTCACAGCCACCTCTTTGACCTCACAGTACACCTCTTTGACCTGGCAAGAGCTTGTTGGCTGAACATATGCACAAGGGTTCCTGGAGAAGAGTCAGTAGAATAGAAGGCTTCTTCACCCAAGGGCAGTAGAAACCCCCTGGAACATGACAAGACCCTGGGTCTGGGCCGTACTCTCCTCTGTAAAATGGGAGATGAATAATCTGTCCTTAACCACTTGATTCTATGCAGACTAAGAATTCATTTAAGTCAGTGAACATTAAACCTGTGTTGGACTGGTCTCAGGGCTCCCTCAGTAATTAGGATAGCCAGCACTAGCTTTTATTTTTTATTGAGATTAGATGATTACATAAGTTTCACATTTCACAATCAATATTGTAGAATAGTGATACTTAGTTAAAGTCACAAACACATTTAACTTTCACAAGGCAAATTGGCATTATCATGGTCTATAAAGTTTGTGAATTTTATGAGCTTTGACAATACAACTATTTCTTCCACATCAGGTGATATGTACATTTCTTTCCTTTTGCTTAGTGTAGGCTGTTCCCTCTTTCCCTCTCATTCCCTCCCTCCCATCTCTGCCTTTGAGTTGCTTAGTTCATTTTCGTCTATGCTCAGTACAGCTGATGGGCCCCTCTGTTGTATGTTTTCCCGTTTCCCTTTGATTCTGTGTCCTCCTAGCTTCCCTCAGTTGCATGCATATATATACCATATATGTGGTCAAGAACATGGAGTCATTTAGCAATGATACAACAAAATGAGTGGAAGTCCTTTGTTTCTCAAGTCCAGTTTACTTTGTCATATCTCCTTGCATTTTGGCTTTAGCATCCACATATCAGGGAGACCATGTACCATTTGTCTCTTTGCTCTTGGCTTACCTTGCTCAAAATAAATTGCTCTAGTTCCATCCATTTCCCTGCAAGTGCCATTATTTTGTCCTTTCTAATGGCTGCACAATATTCCATTGTATATAGGTACCACAATTTTTGGATCCACTCATCTGTAGTGGGGCATCTGGGTTGTTTCCATATCTTGGATATTGTGAACAGGCCAACACTAGCTTGCTTTCCACCACTCCCCTGCCCACCAACCCCACCCCGGTTGTGGGGCTTGAACTCTGGGCTTGGGCGCTGTCCCTCAGCTCTTCAGCTCAAGGCTATCATTCTACCAGTTGAGCCACAGTGCCACTTCTGGTTTTGGTTTATTGAAGATAAGGGTCTCATGAACTTTTCTGTCCAAGCTAGCTTTGAACCACAATCCTTAGATCTCAGCCTCCTAAATAGCTAGGATTACAGGCATGAGCCACCGGCACCCGGCAGCACTAACTTTCAATTGAAACACAAGTTATGGATATATCTTCCTTCTAGATATGAAGGCACAAAACAAGCAAAAGAAACTCCCCGCTTTGAGCCTATGTTATATGTCAAATTGAGATAGAGTTATATCTAAAATTAACCAAACTTAACCTAGGTATGGTGGTGCATGATTATAATCCCAGCATTTGGAGGCCTGAGCTACATAGAGAGACTCAGGCTCTAAAAGAAAATAAAATTCTCTGTATATCACCTTTATAAGAAACAAAAAACCCCTGGGGCTGGGAAGTTGGCTCAGTGGTAGAGTGCTTGCCTTGCATGCCTGAGGCCCTGGGTTCGATTCCTCAGCACCACATAAGAAAAAAGGCGGAAGTGGCGCTGTGGCTCAAGTGATAGAGTGCTAGCCTTGAGCTGAAGAGCTGAGGGACAGCGCTCAGGCCCAGAGTTCAGGCCCCACAACCGGACCCAAAAAAAAAATGTACATCAATAAAATATTTTAATCTTAAGGCTGTGGAGATCAGATCACAGTTCTGAGCCAGCCTGGGCAAATAGTCAATAAGTTGGGCATGGTGGTGATAGTGATCCAAGGTACACAGGAGATTGACTTGATTGTTGGCCTTGGACAACTGAGAACTGAGTATGTAAAGTTTATTTTAAAATATATCCTTGTTTTGAAATATTTAAACACTTGGGAAGAATATTTTCAGGGGCTGGGAAGGTGGCTCAGTGGTAGAGCACTTGCCTTGCGTGCTTGAGGCCCTGGGTTCGATTCCTCAACACCACATAAGCAAAAAGAAAAAAGCTGGAAGTGGCTCTATGGCTCAAGTGGTAGAGTGCTAGCCTTGAGCTGAAGAGCTGAGGGACAGTGCCCAGGCCCAGAGTTCAGGCCCCACAACTAGACCCAAAAAAAATTTTTTTTCATTACTTTTACTTATTATCATTCCATTTTACAGATTACAAAATACAAAATGTTTTGGTGAACATTAACTCATCTCTCTTTATGTGGGCTTGATACAGAATGTATGTTCCTATTTCCTTCCATTTGGCAGATGAGGAAACTGGCTCTAAAAGAATAGATGTTTTATTCAAAGTCAGTCAACTAGTGACAGAGGCAGGACTCCACCTAGCCTAACTCCTATTGTGGCCACCCCCAGACCAGTTTGGAAATGAACATGTCCTGGAGTATACAGGCCCATGAATTAATAGGGTAGATGTACTGAGGTGGAATGAATCATAAGTTGCTGCAGGTGAATTTTCAGATGGTGCCATTGTGGCAGAAGCATATGGAAGGCAAAGGAGCCTGGTCAGAACTTGCCAGAGCAGGGCCAGATAGGGGAGCGGACTGAGCTGTGCACCCAGAGGGCCCTCGCAGCATTTGTAACCTACAAGCAGTGGTAAGGACAAGGTCAAAGGATGAGCATCCTACCTTCCTTGTACATATTTTCTCATCTATAAAATGAGAATCGAGTGCTCTTTCCTACTTGCCTCTTACTGTCCTAATGAGGCTGATAGGAAATTAGGGTTTCTCTAGAGACTGTATGTACAGTGCTGATAAAGTAACTTGCATGTTTGCTGGCCCACACAGAGAGGATCAGCACTTACAGCCACCTGTCTCAGCCTCTACCCTGGCTTGATAGGACCTTCTAGGCTCCCAAACCTTGGTCCTTGGCTATCCTGTCAGCCACACACCCTGGGGCTAACTTTCTTTCTCCAGTCCTTCCTCGCTGCTTCCATTTTTCATTCTGTCGGACTCCATCTGCTTGGCCGTTTTTCTCTTCAGACGTTATTAGAAATATCCAGAGTTGTAATTGCTTAATGGTTGGCATTTCGTCTGTTTCATGGAAGACCAAATCAAACCCACCCCCAGACTCATGCCCTGGTTCTGGCAGAATTGACCAGGGACAGCTGTGCAGTAGAGTCTGCCTGGCATTATAAAGAGTTCTCTCCCAGGTGCATTATTAGAAAAGGGGGAAAAGATGGCCCCAGGGTAATTCAATTCCACATTCTCCATGGTGTTTTTTGTATTACACAGTCCTGCAATGTTCAGTTCTTGGGCTGGGATGCTACCCCAAAAGAAAAGCCAAGATCAAATCACTGGGGGCTCATGCCTATCATTTTAGCTACTCAGGAGCCTGAGATCTGAGGATCAAGGCGGGAAGCTAGCCCAGACAGAATAATAATGAGACTCATCTCAAAATAAGCAAACAAGCCAACATGGAAGCATAGGGTAGAGCACCAGCTGTGATTTAAAAGGCTAAGTTGAGAGCATCTAACTCAGAAGTCAAGCCCCAGCACTGGCACCAGGAAAACAAAAACCCTCATGTAAATAATGATCACTGTTCCCAGGACACCTGAGTGATGCTGGGTGCTCCATGAAGCCTGAACTCAGCTCTTTCCAACCTAAACTCTAAATTTAGCTAATTTTTGGAATATTGTAGCTTCTTTTGGGAGATTCTTCTCCCTGCTCCAACTCACACACATTTTTACACAGTATCCACAAAAGCCTAGTTTTTGCCATTTTTAATAACCTCCATTTCCCCCAAATATGTTCAGCCTTAGCTCCTTTTGTCAGGACCCCTTCAAACAGGCTTGAGCTTTTCTCACTTAGTCTTCATTTTTCAGGTACCTATGAAGTCAGTGAGTTCCACACATAGCTAGCCCTTCCAGAGCATCTCCGGTTACTTAGAAATCTGGATCCTAGCCCAAGGAAGAAGACTCCATGTTTTCCCATGCCTCTTCATAAGTTTAGAGAATATCTGGATGGTCAGAATGGCCACCTTTACATCCGTGAGGTTGCAGTTTCCATCTGGTTCAAGAGAGTAGAAAAGTGGCAACATTAGAGATTGAGACAAGAAAGGTCCAGGCCCTTCTAATTTCATCCTACCTACCATTCCTCAGATAGTGAGCAGTTTTCTGTTTTGTTTTTGCCAGGCCTGGGGCTTGAACTCAGGACCTCAGCACTGTCCCTGAGCATCTTTTGCTCAAGGCTAGCACTCTACCACTTGAGCCCACAGCACCACTTCTGGCTTCTTCTGTTTATGTTATACTGAGGAATTGAATCCAGGGCTTCATGCAGGCTAGACAAGCACTCTACCACTAAACCACATTCCCAATCATAGTGAACAGTTTTTGCACCTCTGTCCTGCCGGCCATCTGTCCCAAATCCATCTTAGCTTCCATGATCTATCATCAAACATGCCTTTTCCAAAGAGCTATCCATGGCCCCTGCAGCTGCTTCTTGGAAGCCCAGTCCCACAATGTAGTGTTTAGGAGCTATCTCCTCAAAACTGGCAGATACAAACTAAGATTGTCAATTATTTCTCCATTGAATAAATCTTCAGGCCTTGTCCACTGACAGATGTCCCTTGGCTAATTTCCCCTGACACTCTGGGGACCGGACCAGACATGTAAGTTACATCTGCACACAGCCTTGACATTGCACAGTGCTCTTCCATCCTTTTCCTGCTCCTGACAGTCATGTTTCCATTAATGCAACCCACATGGATATTCACTTGCTAAAGAAACAGTATGTGAGCCAGGCACCAGTGACTCATGGCTATAATCCTAACTACTCTGTTTGGCTGAGATCTGAGAGTCACAGTTCGAAGCCATCCCAGGCAGGAAAGGCTGAGAGACTCTTATGTCCAATTAACCACCAGAAAACCAGGAGTGGTGCTATGGCTTAAAGTGGTAGAGTGCTAACCTTGAGTTAAAAAGCTCAGGGACAGTGCCCAGGCCCTGAGTGCAAGCCCCACAATCAAAACAAAAAGAAAGTGAGGTTTAGAAAAGGTAACTCTACAATTATTATTTGTGTAACTATGATGCCTCAGTTTCCTGTTCAGTATAATAGAATACTGAGATAGAATGCTGAGAATACGTCCCCCTCTGAGTGTCTGGGTGTAGGTACTGAATTAAATACATTGTTGGTAGATTTTCCAACTAAATCTAGCACATGACGCTTCTGGTTTTGTGTCACTTGAGCAAAGCTTCTAAGTCTAATTCTCCTACTTGATAGTCCGCCATGGAGTTTCCTAGCCTTGAGTGACCCTTGACCAGTTTCTCCTCTTGAAGAACAATTAAGGCTTCCTACAGCAGAGTTTGAACCCCAGGGGGACCCAGTACAGTTCCCTTCCTCATACCCCACCCCCACTGGAGGCCATGGTTAACAGAAAGGTTAACCATGTGACACTTCCCCTCCCATGCATCAAGCTTCACACTACAGAAAATACATTTGGCTGTTTTCACTTCCTAATCCAGACAGCAGACCAGACTTGGTTTCCCCAAATGGGAAGAAGCACAAAGTGCATACCCCAGGTCCCCAAGACCTGCCATGGGTTTCTTTCTCTCCACATGCATAGTGAGTGGAGGGGTAACTAGCCAGAGCTAAAGTTTCTCTCCAATTTCTCCTTCACCAATCCTCTACCCGCTTCACCTCCATTCACCATCCACCCGCCTTTCAGTTTCCCTGGCAACGCTGAGTGCTCATCCTGGAAAACTTTATCCGAAATCTGCTCTGGGCAGCTTTCCAAATCCATGCTAACCTGATTAGGTGTCTCTAGGGCCCTTGCCAACTAATCAGATTAGGCAGCACTAATGGTAGTGAGGACTTTGAGTGGGCGCAGAGCAGTAAAACATATTGTATACTTAGTGATAATTATCCTGCCTTTTGTGTCATTGATTTATCTGCCTCCCTCCCTGTCCCCCTGTGTTGTGTGTTTGACCATAGCAATCCGGAGGAAAGAGAATGGCTGGTACGATGAAGAACACCCTCTGGTCTTCCTCTTCTTGGGATCATCTGGAATAGGTAATTGGCAACAATCAGCCAGTGGGGAAGGAGAGCCGGGGAGTGCCTTGCCTGATGAGCCTAACATCCCCAGCTGCTGTGGGCCAGGGGTCACCACCCACCTCACTTCAGCTGCAGAAGCAAACTGCCTCCTAGTTGCATAGTCACCAAGAAAGGCAACTGAACAAGAGAAGCTCTGGTGTGAGAGCTAATTTACCTGGAGGAACTGATTTTTAGGGACTGTTAGCCCAGGTCCAGGTGCTCTGCACCCTTAAGCCTGCCCTCTGAGAACACTGAAACACCTCCACTGCTGAGTGCACTAGCTTCATTCAGGGCAGCCAAGTTTTAGGAAGGTTAAAAAGAAGCCCCTGTGACAAGCACCATGCCAGGCGTACAATAGAACTGGTCACAGTAAAATAGATTGCGTGTTTTTCTAACAAGTCTGGCCAGGTTTTCCAAGGCATTCTCTGTCTTCATAGACCCCTTCTCTTCTACTCTCACCCACCACTATTGTCTTAAAGAGGATTTTGAGGGTTGGCTGCTGCCACTAACACCTTCATGAACCTAGCTCTCCTTTAGATGTCAAATCCCAGTAGGTTACGAACCCATGACCATGCTACTGTATATACTGTACAGTGACTTGCAGGGACTTTTACCATCATTCCAAATGACCACTGGCACTGTCATTCCTTCTTTGTCACAAAGACTTCACAGCCAGTGGAAGTTACTCTCACTTGATGTTTGAGACAGTCTTATTCATCCCAGCCTGGCCTCAAACTCAACAGTCTTCCTACCTCTACCTTCCAAAGTGCTGAGATCACTAGTGTGTACCACCATACCTGGCTGGAAGGTACTCATCCTTCCCAGCCCCTACTTGGCAGTTCCAGGGCCTGGCTTAATGGCAAGGCCTGGTTGATGAGGGAATTGAGAGAAATGTAAGGCAGTGAGGCACTCCTGGGAAGACCCTGATCCTCAAAGGATCATCTGGTTGTGTATTATAACAGCCAGCCCTGCTGTTTGGATGCTAATACAGAGAAAAGGCCTCGGTCCCTTCACACACACACACACACACACAAATTCAGATGCAATGCTGACTTTGACTCAGGTCCCATCTTCACTGTTCATTCCCTGTGTGATTCTGGGACAGTCTCTGAGCCTCAGCATTCCATCCATAAAATACATGCTTTCCAATACCCCCACATAGCTAGTGTTCTTTTACTCCAGCAGATAGTCCTCTGGTCCTAACCCACTTCTCCCTTCTTTCTTATTAGGAAAAACAGAACTGGCCAAGCAGACAGCCAAGTATATGCACAAAGATGCCAAAAAGGTAAGAGCTAGGCCCAAAGCCCATTTTCTAGCCATAGAGGGAGACCTTGCTATGTTCTGGCATCAAAATCCCAGGCTCTCTGAATCTGGTGGTAAGCCAGTCAGAAAGATGGTCCCTGACCTAGAAAGCAACCTCAGCTTTTGCCATCTATCATTCCAGGAATTTAGGCATGTTGTCCAACCTCTTTTTTTTTGTTGGTCGTGGGGCTTGAACTCTGGGCATGGTCTCTGTCCCTCAGCTCTTCAGCTCAAGGCTAGTGCTCTACCACTTGCCACAGCGTCACTTCCAGTTTTCTGAGTGGTTTATTGGAGATAAGAGTCTCACAGACTTTCCTGCCCGGGCTGCCTTTAAATCATGATCCTTAGATCTCAGCCTCCTGAGTAGCTAAGATCACAGGTGTGAGACACCAGCGCCCGGCTATGCAACCTCTTTGTGCCTTCATGTCCATATCTGTGCAGTCAGAATAATCATCCTCTACCTGGCTAACTCTTGGAGCTCTTGGGAGAATCCATTGCAATTTATCCAATACTTGCCCTTTGTCAGGCACTGTGCTAGATGCACTAACCATTAAAGCAGCCTTTAGTGAGGGCTGCTTTACAGTAAAGGCTTAAAGCCTGGGGTTTAGGCAGAACAGCTGTCCAGAGCAGGCAGGACTACTTAAAAGAGACCATGGGGCTGTCAGAGAAAACAAGTAGGAATAGGGAATGCCTGTTGCTTCTGTCTCTCCTGCCTGAGCTTTTAAACCTGGTGTCTTGTGTCTTCTGTTTGGGCTGTTTATAGTACTCTTTCCTATAGCTCAGAGTCCTGAATTCTTCCAGAAAGGGCCACTCCATCCCATTTGTTTACACTCGTCTTTCCAAGGTCCTTTCAATTTGACTTTAAGCTAATAGGCACTGCTTTAGAAAGAAAGAATGTGAAACATTTCAAGAAAAGCTAACTACCTCTTACTGGCCTTCCCAGTATAGAAGCTAAGGTCCCTTGCCCTACCACCAGCTGAGAACCTCGGTATGCTTGCCTAATTCCTATAGAAAGTCTTTCTAACCACCCCAATGAAGTACCATGGAGTTGCTTAGGACTCTGTAGGTCCAGTGGCCCAGCCACACACTGCTAGCCTTGTGTTCTGCTTGCCACTTCCCCAAGATCCTAGCCACCACAGTAACAAGGAAGATAAGGTTGAGTCTCCTGAGCTGCTTCCTACCTAAGAACTGGAAGAAGTTTCTCAAGCCTGCTAGACTATGCCAGTACTTTGCTTTTGCCTCAGCCTAAGGCAGAGCAGACCCACTTGGTAGGTAGGCAGGCAGGCAGGCAGGCAGGCAGGCAGGCAAGCAGGCAAGCAAGCAAGCAACAGCACATAGCATGCTAATGTGCTTCAACCAAATAGCGAACAGCATTTGGAAGACAATTCATCAGGTTGGCAGCGATTGAAACAATTAGCACTCTGGAAAGGGCCATAAACTAGCAAGACTATTAGGGAAGATGCAGTTACGGGCAGGAACCACCTGATTAGGGATGAAGAATTTGGAGTGGTTTAATTTTAATACTGTCAGAAAGGTTAATATTTAATTACAAATTATAATCTCCTTATCCAAGCTGTCTTAATATGTCTTCATCCACTGTGGAAGTAGAAGGAAAATATCTGCTGACTTGCTGGTGTGGAAAGGAGAGGGACTTGGAAAAGACTGATGATGCAAGTAATTTTTTAGTTGGTGCATCTGAATGGGAGACATTTCCCTAGGGCAGGGGTCCCACAGGCACAATGATGGCTTACTTTCTCCACAACTCACCCAGAAGGAAGGAGCACCATCACCTGCCCTCACCCTCTGTTGGAGACAGCAAGCTGTCCTGGGCAAAATCTCTGGAGCCAGCCTTTTCTTGACTCAAGTTCCATTTCTGCTTTCTCCTGGCCCAGACAGGCATCTACCCTAGAAATTTCAGCTCTCTTGCTTTAGTTAAAGCTATGCAGTTCTGCAGCAGGGATTATGGTGGAGACCATAGGAGTTGTGGCTCTCTTGGGCCCTAGCACTCAATGAATGCCATCTCAGTTGACATGTGCTATTCTTCACTCCATAGCAGTGCATCTTCCACTCCTACTGATTTTGTGAGGAACTGTAGCACAGATGCTCACCTAGACCCACTTTCCAGATGAGAAAACTGAGGCCCTATAGCATAGTCTTGACCATGCCACTTCTTAGGGACAAAGTAAAATCAAAATCCTGTCTTGCACTGGGTACCAGTAGCTCATGCCTGTAATCCTAGCTACTAAGGAGGCTGAGATCTGAGGATCAAGGTTCAGAGTCAGCCCAGGCAGGAAAGTCCATGAAAACTGAAAACTGAAGTGGCCCTATAGCTCAAGTGGTAGAGTGCTCGCCTTGAGCTGAATAGCCTAGGGACAGGGTCCAGGCCCAGAGTTCAAGCCCCATGACTAACAACAACAACAACAAAATCCAGTCTTCAACTCTCTCTCAATACCTTTGTTCACAGCTGCTCAAGGAGGCTACATTGCAAACTTGTCAGTTTGTCCATTTTACATAGGGAGATAGGAGGCATGCCAGCTCCCCTCCCCCACCAAAAATAAGTAAATCTTTTTTTTTTTTTTTTTTGGAGTCCTGTCGTGGGGCCTGAACTCTGGGCCTGGGCGCTGTCCCTCAGCTCTTCAGCTCAAGGCTAGTGCTCTACCACTTAAGCCACAGCGCCACTTCCAACTTTTTTCTTTTTGCTTATGTATTGCTGAGGAATCGAACCCAGGGCCTCATGCATGCAAGGCAAATGCTCTACCACTGAGCCACCTTCCCAGCCCAATAAGTAAATCTTTAAATTATGGGCGAGTCCTCTGTAAAGCTTCTACTTTTGCAGGCCTGTGGGACAGCTCACTTCAGAATATGTTTAAAAGGTAATTTTGGCCAGATTTGGGCCTTCCCTTCAATATCTCCTGGACTGTAAGCTGTGTAAATCTGTGCATGTGATACTTCCAGGACCCAAGGAGTATGTGAGGAAATTGTCAGGTTCAGAACTCTTATCAAGCTCTTATCAAATAGGGGCTCCCTTTCATTTGCCTCCAAGATACTCGTGAAGTGAAATGAGCACTTGCAAGAGTCTACTGACTTGTATCCTAGTTCTGGCTCTGATCCTTAGTTTCCTCATTTGTAAAGAGACTGATAACTTCAAACCTCCCCCAACACATTCTTTGCACTTTTTTTTTTCCAGTCCTGGGGCTTGAACTCTGCGTCTGGGCACTATTACACAGCTCTTCAGCTCAAGGTGAACACTGTATCACTTGCCCCAGCGCCACTTCCAGTTTTGAGTGGTTTATTGGAGATAAGAGTTTCACAGACTTTCCTGCCCAGGCTGATTTTGAACCATGATCCTCAGATCTCAGCCTCCTGAGTGGCTAGGATTACAGGTGTGAGCCACCAGCGCCTGGCCTTTGCACCGTTTTTTTTTTAAATTATGAGATTTTTTTTCTCTCAATCTCTGTACCATTTTTCCCAGATTGAACAGCTTTGTTAACATCACTAAGTAGAGTTAATAGTCCTTGAGGGCTGGAGATGTACTCAATGGTAGAGCATGTACCCAACAAGCTCAAATGTCCTAAGTTCAAACCCACAGTGGAAATAGTCCTTGAAAAGAAGTTTAATGTTGTTATGTGAGGTGGTCATGAGGCAGGCTAGCAGCTACAGTGGTAGTGCCAGCTCTGTCCTACTCGGTAAGATTGGCATCTGCTTCTGGTTACATCATTTTCCTTATTTCTGAAATAATTTTTATAATGTCTCATTGGATTGTTAGGAAGATTAAGTGAAGTTAATGATGGAAAATGTTAAGTACCCTTCTTAGTGCATAAATAGGTAATTATCCACATTTTCTATTCCTAGAATTGTCATTAGCTCACATTGTAAGTACACAATGATTCCAGTGCAGAAAACCAAGCCCAAAGAGTTATCCAAATCTATACTGCAAGTCTCTAGGAGAAGTAGGGTGAGAAGTCAAGTCACATGCCATCAGTAAGCAGTAGAATCTATACTCCTTGGACATGGAGCCTCATGGCCAAGCCCGCATGACATCATAATCTATGACTTCGTGTCCTCATCTGTAAACTGGGAATAATAGTACTTACCTCACAGACTTGTACTTGATCTAAGCTTTTTAAAAAAAAATATTGTTATTGTTATAATAAAGGTGATATACACAGTTATATGTCAGGTAAAGAGTACATTTCTGTTTGGATAATGTCACCCCTTCCCTTGCTCTCTCCCAGTTTTGATCCAAGCTTTTTGTAGAAGGGTAAGAAGCCTTTTCTCTGTCAAGAGCTATATGACTATTTCTAACATCATTTGCAGGCCATACAAAATTATCAGTATAGACATATGGCCAGAAGTAGCTGGTGAGAAGCATACACATCTAGCCCATCATGTACTAAATTATGTCACCAGTCTTAGACATGGGCTGGGCATTCCTATCCCTGCTTTACAGCTTGCTTAAAACATTGGTAGAAACATAGTGAGCAACACTGATTGACAGCTCTTACCTGTCAGATTTGTCTGTGACTTCCATTGCTCCCTCTGGACAGCGCTCCAAACTTTTTCATGCCCATCTTCTACCCTTGTAGAAGCCTTTAGTGTCTCATGGCTGAGCTGTAGAGGGACCCTCAAGAAATGCTGGGTCATGCCCCATGCACTGATAGCAGTGCTTCTCCATCATGTGCCCTTAATTACCTAAGTCCTTCCTTACCTTTCGGATTAGGTCTGCAGGCTCCCAGAGCCTTGTGTTGCACAGGAAGAAACTAATTCAAGGGGGTAGGTAGCATGGCCAGAGCCACACAGGCAGTGCAGAACTGAGACTGAAAGCCAAGCTCCCTGACTCCCAGCCCAGGCTCTTCCCACCTGCCTGTACCATGGGTATAGAGTGACAGAACAGACAAAAAATTAAAAGCTACATCTCTGATTGCCTTTTGGACACTAGCTGAGCCCTACATTTCAGACATAAGTGTCTGCCTTCCTTGGACAGTCTTGGTGACATGTCACACACAGCTCTCAGGAGCAAGAGGATTCAGTAAGGGCTATCTCTCAGATGGCAGCATGTGCCAATAAGACTAGAA
Source organism: Dipodomys ordii (assembly GCF_000151885.1). Lineage (NCBI taxonomy): Eukaryota > Metazoa > Chordata > Mammalia > Rodentia > Heteromyidae > Dipodomys > Dipodomys ordii. Next base: position 2,199,308 of record NW_012267238.1, on the reverse strand, counting down.
CCTCACTACTGAATAGCCAGGGCACATGTGGATACCTTCACAGCCCCTTGAACTAGCTCTCTATGAAATGGAAGGGCACTTCGCTTGTATTAAACTCTTCAAATCACATGCTGCTTCCCTGGAAATCACCCTAAAACCCAGTTGTGGAGAGAGGATGGCCACATTATAAATAAATCTTTAAGTGAAATTTAAGTGGAATGAAGAAATCAAACAAATAAGCAAACTAAAGCAAAGGGATGTTGGTCCCACAGACTTGGAAGGTTAAGGGCACTGTGGAACCTTCCCGTCCATGTCACTGCCAGCCACATTGCTAGTGCTGACTTTGTCCGTGATTGACAGCACTCAGGATGAGATGCTTATGAACAGAAGCCAAGTAGTTCACAGTTGTAACCTGGCACACACAGAATGCCCTCTAGAAAGTGGAGTGATCTGAGCAGTAGAAGCCTACCTGAAGGAAGGGACACCTGAATCACATACAGAAGAGAAGAGACATAATTTACTTTATTACAGTTGAGAACAAGAGAATTAATGTCCGGGGGGCGGGGGGGGCAGGGAGTTAAGGGAGAGGGAGTTGAAGGAAGGATGAAAAGGCAGAAGAGCAAGGACCAGGAAAAATGTATAATGAGGATTTGATATAAAGCAGCTCAGATTGGTGTGGCCCAAAGGCCCAAGCAGGGATAGTGGGGTGCTCCCTTCTGTGCCCTTCCCGTACCTCCTACCTCCACACAGACTTACAACCTGCTTGTTTCCACACAGGGCTTCATCCGGCTGGACATGTCTGAGTTCCAGGAGCGACACGAGGTGAGAGACTATTCTCCGGAATTACGGTTTGGAAGTCCTGTCAACATAACCACCTTAGCATTTTGTAGGATGGGGCTTCTAATGATTCCAGCATCCCTGGGATTATGTCCTGGGAGGAGAGGGAGGAACCAAGAGACATGCAACAGGGTCACTGACACATGTTGCAAAGGATTTACTCTGGAGTCTAGAGGGATACTAGCTCTGCCTGCCTTCCCATGAAGAAATGGCAAGATTCCTCCACACCAAGAAGGAAACAGCCAGAGTCCTTGTTTAAACAGGCAGTCTTAATAGTTTATAAAGCCATCTTTCCACAGAAAGAACTTCCTAGCATATTTCCTTCCTTCCACAAGGTGGCCAAGTTTATTGGGTCTCCACCAGGCTACATTGGCCACGAGGAGGGTGGCCAGCTGACCAAAAAGTTGAAGCAGTGCCCCAATGCTGTGGTGCTCTTCGATGAAGTGGACAAGGCCCACCCGGATGTGCTCACCATCATGCTGCAGCTGTTTGATGAGGTAAAGCCTGGCCATGTGGAGGATACATGATGTTATCAGTGGCTGTCTGATCTTCTCATGGCTTCCTATTCCCCCCGCCCCAGTGTGTGCACTCAGTCACCTGGTAGATGTAGTATGCTGGCTGGTCCTTCAGAGCTTACGCATGCAGTTCCTTAGGTACTCTGAGGACCAAGTACACAGCTGTGGACTACATCCAACCCTGCTTCTGCTTAGGAGACGTGATGGTAATTTTGAATTTCATATGCCACACACTTCTTAGAAATGTATATGTATCATCCCACTGTCCCAAAGCCCCTCTAAAGGAATGAGGTAGTTTTGATTACTGTCTCCATCTAATATGTGGACACTTAAATTAATGAAGCAAGAGTAATCTGCATGTGGTCACACAGCTGGGAAGGCAGAATTGAGGATTCTAACCCAGGGTGCTCTTTCCTAGAGCCTATAGTTTAAATGACAACCATGTAACAAGGGCAAAAGAGCAAGGCCAGTCTGCAAGGAAGCACACAGAAGGGGAAAACTTGGCTCCACGGAGGTGAGCCCAGCAGTCTCTGTGGCCTTTGGCCTCCCTGAACAGGTACCGCTAGTGGCATCATTGACTCCCAAGAGAGGGAAAGCAATGCCAGTTGTAGTGTTGTACACCTGTTAGCCCAGCACTAGGAAGCTCAAGGCAGGAGGAAGCAGTAAGGAACAAATGTCAGACTTAAAGCAAGTAACAGGCCCTTGGTTTAATTTCACAAGATGCTACAGGCAACGATGTAGAGAAGGAAGGAGGCCCTGAGGTTTAGGATTGCTCAAAGTTCCTAATGGAGATGCCCAAAAGTTACATCCATTTTGGAGTGGCCTAGGAAGCATCTGACTGAAAGTCACAATTCAAGAAGCTAAATAGAGGTATAGTTCAAGTGGTAAAGAGCTAGTCTTAAGCAAGAAAAGGGACAGTGCCCAAGGATGACAGGGGCAGACTGGCAGCTAGAAACTGGTTCCATCTTCCGAGGTAGAAACTGCATGCACCTCAGGCCTGAAGCAGTTAATTACAAGTGCATTCCCATGCAGGAAGTCCCTGGGCCCCTCACCAAACTATCACACAGCACCATGGCTGGGTCAACTTCTGCTCGACTCCAGAGCCAGCAGCCCAGCACAGAAGTACTAAGTAAAAGACTGGCCCCCTGAGATTCCACCCTCTCGTTTCCCTTTAATTCTTCACACGTGAGACAGTGGGTAAGCAGCCCCCTAACCCTGGGTGAGCATTCAGGCCCCACCCCCAATGTCCACACTGGTTGCTGGTGGCAGGAGGGAGAGGAACACGTGTTAATTGCCAAGGAAACTGAGAAAGAGACACGAGCACTGAAAGTCATCCTTTGGGTCAGTCATGCACTGCACCTGCTCCCCTCATCCACCTGGGACCCATCCTGGAGCCCAGTTATGAGCAGAGCCTTGATCTTGTAGAATGAAATTGCTGCTAAGTTATTGCTCTGTCCAGGATGGCAGTGTGTGAACTTGGTCCTTGGAGATCACCTGTGTGAGGTTGGTATGGATGCATACTATGCCATATGCCCATGCCCAGGCACATCACATAGCACCCAAACAGTGCCCCAAACTAGACCTGCCCCCAGTGAGTTCTGTTATGGGAGAGTTTATAAGCAGGGGTGAGAATGGAGAGCTGGGGCCAGAAGCTCAAGGCATCTACTTGCACCTGCTTCTCCTTTTATCACCTCAAGGCAGGGACAGACCTAGGCCAAAGGTGCTGGTAAAACAGGGCTGGAAAACATACCTAGTGCTCAGGAGCTGCTCAGCTATTCTCCCTCCTTGCCCACCTCTGTGGTGGAACTGGCCTTGTTGATGCATGGACTATGGACGCCAAGGCCGACCCAGAGTCAGGCCCGTGCCATCAGGGAAGGGGAAGGTTTGAGAGATAGTACATGACTGAGTAAGGCCTGGGCAGGGCCCAGCACCGCTGGCACGGTCAAGCAAAAGCCAGCAATTGCTCAGTGGTCTACCTCAGAGTATGTCTTTTGGCTCTGCCCCTGTCCCAGACAGCCTAGGAAGGTGCTCTCTCCCATCCTTCCCAAAGTCTGCAAAGGATGCAGACTGCATTTAGCCTGATTCTGAGAAAATACCATAATAGGGAAAGAAAATGGCATGAGGCACCACTGGACTACCCTTTGTAGCCTGGTACAGTGGGAAAGGAATGGTTCTGGGACCAATCAGAGACCTGAACAAAGTACTAGACCTCTGCACCTTAGTTTCTGGGGCTTGACCTCAGGGCCTGAGCGCTGTCCCTGAGCTCTTCAGCTCTTGAGCTACAGCACTACTTCTGGCTTTCTGGTGGTTAATTGGAGATGAGTCTCACAGACTTTATCCTGCCCGGGCTGGCTTGAACAGTGATCCTCGATCTCAGCCTCCTGAGTAGCTGGGATTACAGGCATGAGCCACCAGTGCCTAGCCAAAATGTTATACTTGTATAATTCTTCTGTCTCTCCCTCTGCTGTGTGTTCCCTTTCCTTCTGTGTGCTCCTGTCCACGCCCTAGATGCCTTTTCCTGAGTCTTGTCTAGACTTTATCCCTGTCAGGATGGAGGATGGCTTCAAGCTGTATTTTCTTCCATGTCATCTGCTACACTAATAACCACTCTGGCCATTTGTACTTGCTTCCTGAAGCTCGTTCACCAGCCCAACCACATCTGGTCTTCACAATCACCCGCTCATGTACTGTCCTCTGAACTCCTGCAGAAAACAGCTTCCCTTCATCATCATTGGCACTGCTCATTACTTGGGTCTTGCTGCCCCTCTAGACTAGAACTGTGATGAAGGCTCAAGTGACATCCCAGTACCCCAACCCAGAGTCCCACCTAGTATAAGCCTTGAAGATAGTATCTTGGGTAAGGCCTCTGACTGTCCTTTGGACAATGGAGATCACTGTGCACCCTGAGGTAGTACCAAGTACAGTTGCTGTGTCATGTGGAGAACTCTGTCAGTAGAGCTGTTGGGTCTAGGATGCATCCTGTAGCCAGGGGCAACAGTATAGAAGGATTTGGGCATTTGTCCTGGAGAATGTGTGTACCACGAGTGCTGAGCTTGCTCAGCCACAGATCCCTGACGTGCATCCCCAATCTTTATCAGGGCCGGCTGACAGATGGGAAGGGGAAGACCATTGACTGTAAGGACGCCATCTTCATCATGACCTCCAATGTGGCCAGTGAAGAGATTGCACAGCATGCGCTACAGCTGAGGCAAGAAGCTTTGGAGTTGAGCCGTAACCGCATTGCCGAAAACCTTGGTAAGGTGTATGACCTGAGCTGTCTCAGCAAGTGATTGGGCCCCCAGCCTCCTGGGGACAGATGCTTTTAGTGTCTTGGGCTCAGGTGAGGTCCTAGAGCAGACACCAGGCACCATACTAGAGAGTGGAGGGGACAGACAAGTGTTCCCCTTTCTCAAGAAGATAGTACCCATTCTGTGTACAAACCTGCTAGGTGACAGAGCCACTCAAGTATTTTGAGGATGTACACTCAGTAGAGACTCTGAGGGCATGGAAGGTCAGAAACTAGATGTACTTTGACAGTCTTTTGAGCAGGGAGGTGGCTGGCTGGCTTCCTGTGTATGTGGGCCCTGGAAAATGGATCATGTAGAAGCTGTCTCTGCCACCTTTCTGCTCAGGATGAGCCCTTGCAGCCCTTTTCCTGCCAGGCTTGACTCTTCTCCCTATGAGCCCCAGCATCTGACTGAGGAACTGCAGGTTCATGACACATGAGAGCTAGAAGGACATTAGTAGTAAAGTAGTAGTTAAAAAGCTAAGGCCGAAGGAGGAGGCTGCAATGCTTGGTAAGAAATGTACGCATTATCCTGCCCATGTAATTGTAACCCCTCTGTACAGTATCTTCACAAATAAAATAAAATAAAAAAAAAGCTAAGGCCGAGAGAACTTCAGATCACAACAGGACTGGAGCCCAGGATTTCTCCATGGGTGGAGCAAAGCCATAGGCACAGCTCCTTGTACATGGAGAAAGCAGTTTGTGATTCCGTTTCTTTAGGGGACGTCCAGATGAGTGACAAGATCACCATCTCAAAGAACTTCAAGGAGAATGTGATCCGCCCCATCCTGAAAGTAAGAGTCCTTCTTGGTGAGAACTTAGCCATCCTAAGCATAAGCCCCAATGGGGTCCGGAAATTTCCCTCCTCTTCTCTCACCCCACCACTGCTCTGGCCCTGCAGGCTCACTTCCGGAGGGATGAGTTTCTAGGAAGGATCAATGAGATCGTCTACTTTCTTCCCTTCTGCCACTCAGAGCTCATCCAGCTAGTCAACAAGGAACTGAACTTTTGGGCTAAGAGAGTAAGAAGGGACTGCCCATGGGAGGGGCTGGGACATGTGTCCACTAGACACATGAATTCTGGGCTGGGAACAATCCTCCATGAACATGGACTCCCCCCCACCCCAGGGTTGGGGACACTGCCCCGACCACTCATAGGCCCAGTCCTCAGGCCAGTAAGAGATGGAAGCACTGGCCCCATGCAAACAGGCCTCTCTCTAACCTGTCTCAGGCCAAGCAAAGGCACAACATCACATTGCTGTGGGACCGCGAGGTGGCAGATGTGTTGGTTGATGGCTACAATGTACACTATGGTGCCCGTTCCATCAAGCACGAGGTGAGCACAATTACTAGCATCATAGGTACCTCCACCCCTCCTCACTGGTGCCCTGAGACCCAATTCCTCAGCTCCTACTCTGCCCGCCTATAATTTGGGTGCTGAAACTCCCACTTCAGAACCAAAAATACAAGGTGATCAACTAAAAGCACTGTCTGAAGGGTAACCCAAGAATGACCTCTTTCTGGAATAAGAACTGGGCTGGAGACTTCAGAAATGGACATTTAGAGCCTTTAGCCTAATCCTGAAAGCTCAGTACCATTAACGCCACATTGGGGATCAAAACAAGGGTCCAAGTAGCAAGTGACAGAGGCTAGCTCCAGGTTCGGGCCAGTCAGTGATGACCATGTCATTCATCCTCCATCCCCTGCAGGTAGAGCGCCGTGTGGTCAACCAGCTGGCAGCAGCCTATGAGCAGGACCTGCTACCAGGGGGCTGCACCCTGCGCATCACTGTGGAGGACTCAGACAAGCAGCTGCTCAAGAGCCCTGAAATGCCCTCACCCCAGGCTGAGAAGCGTCTGCCCAAGCTGCGGCTGGAGATCATCGATAAGGACAGCAAGACCCGAAAACTAGACATCCGGGCACCACTCCATCCTGAGAAGGTGTGCCACACCATCTAGCTACCACCTGCCCGTGTGTGCCCTGAACACCCAATAAAGGCCCCTCACTGTGGCATGGCAACTGACCTCCCTTCCCTGTGCCTTCCCTAAGCGCTGCTGCCCTGCTCACAGCCCCAGTGGAGTGCGTCTGACCTCTCCTATCTTGGTTGTTGGCCCATTGGGTAGCAGCCCCAGTCTCCAGGAGAGGAGCTACTTCTTGGCCCTCCAAGCAAAGAACAGCAAGGTCCCTGACCTGTGCTTCTGCATGGTTCTAGTGCCTGAAGCCACTGGAACTCACTCTATCATGTTCCCAGATACTCTGTACAGCAGCTAGGCCGAGATCTGGCTGGAAGAAGACGGACCAGGCCAGGACACACCATCCTTGCTGTTGCTCATGTAGTAAAGACCCAGGTGTCATGGGAGTGGGGAGTTGAGTACAGAGGCGCAGGCACAGAGTTCTCTCATTTTGTCTTTAGCTACCTCTGTGCTGTGCCCTAACATTCGGAGGCAAAGGGACACACAGAGCTTCCCCAGCCCTGAGATGCGGCCAGCCTAGAGTACCTGAGCCGCCCGCCTAGGTTGTTACCCCATGCTGCTCGGCTGCTAGACAGCAGTCCCACAAGACCCAGTAAGCTCAACTTTGAGGGGCTATCAGGCATGTGGGAGTGGGGAGGGAAGGGGAGAGGAGGGGGTGGCCAGTGGATCGGGATTTGCGCAGGTGGCCCTTGAGCTGCCTCAGTACTGTCTGAACTGCCGTCCCAGCTCAGGGAGCCACTATGTTAACAGTTTTGGACACCATGGTCCATAAGGAAGGCAGGACACAGCAAGGCCTGGTGCATCCCCGGACACCACCCACAGTGGCCTCCGCTAACCATTCCATCCACTCTGTGTGGTGTCAGCTAATCTTTCAGAAAGCAGAGAATGGGAGGGAATTGGTGCCTTGTGTGGAAGAAGACTATCAGAACAGGGTCAGGGCAGTCAGAATCCAGGACATGGCCTATAGACAGGAAGAGTCTGGCTCAAGTGATAGAATGCCAGCCTTGAGGAGAAAAAGTAAATCACACATAGAAAATTACAAAAATAGCCAAATGCTGGTGACTCACGCCTGTAATCCTAGCTATTCAGGAGGCTGAGATCTGAGGATGACAGTTCAAAGCCAGCCCAGGCAGGAAAGTCCGTGAGACTCTTATCTCCAATAAACTACTAGAACACTGGAAGTGGCGCTGTGACTCAAGAGGTAGAGCGCTCACCTTGAACTGAAGAGAGCAGGGACAGCTCCCAAGCCCAGAGTTCAAGCTCCACGACCGACCCAAAAAAAATACAAAAATAGTAGAGTCTTTGTAGACCTTTCTCCAGTTCCTAAGACAAACATTTCATAAAGCCACACTGTAATGAGAAAACCAGAACATGACATACTGGCAGTACTGCTGACATGCAGGACTTGAATTTTGCCCAGTTTTCCCCTTTTTGTTCTTTCTCTGGTCCAGATTGGAGCCAGGACACCCGATACTGCACACATTGTCACGTTCCCCTCAGTGTGTCCATCCACTTGTGGCAGTTCCTTCTGTCTGCTCTGGCCATGGTGCTGCTGAGGAGTCCGTGTTGTGCTGCAAGGCCCCTGCCCCCACCATTTGGATTTGTCCAGTGTGTTCACATGTGTAGACTGGGGGTGGGGGGCTCTGCCCTTGGTGCCTCACAGCAGCCAGTCTGCTCATGTGACCCTCAACGTAAGCTGGGGGTGCTAGATCTACCACTGGAAAGCTGCAAGTGTTCATGTAGCGCTCATGAGGCCCTGGGTTGATCTGGGGAGATACTGAAGCTGTTCTTTGTTCACCTTACTCTGGGGTTTGTCCTCAAGCTTATTAGGCAGGCACACCCCTACTTGAGCCAGCCACATCCCCAGTGTGAAACTGTTTAAATGTTGTATATTACCTAACCTACAAAGTCTCATATCTCAGTGGCTCTTGCTTTCAAGTGTATGTGTTGTATTTATCTAATGCTGGCTTTCTTGTTCCTTATGCATCTGTATTCATTTGTATCCTCCAATGAAGAAGAGCCTTTTCCTTTATCTATTCAGTAATTTATATTAGTTTGAAAATACTAATGTTACTCGGTGGGTTATAATTTGGTACTAGCAGTTCATTTTGTTGCTCAGATTACCCCACATTTGGCTAGTGTGGACTCTTTCAGCACTGCTCCCATTATTTCTTGAACATCTTCTCACTTCTTCACCTCAAGATGTTTGAGGTTCTCCCACCTTTCCCTGCCCTGGCATCACCCATTTCTCCCAGAAGATCCTAGTTCCTTTTATTGAATAGGCCGAATGACTTATTGTTGCTTAGAAAGCAAGATCTGGACATTAGATACACTCATTGATACTTAAGCATTGTTATTTCTGGGCCTCTGAGCAGACTGAGTCAGGAAATAAATGTGTATGTTAACACACACACACATACAGAGTTTTGTGTGTCCCTCTAAATACTGGTAAAAGCCAGGAGTTCATATTGATGCCTACCGTCTAGTCTAAGACCATAAGCCTTCACTGCATTTTTCTCCTGCTGTCTCTTCTCTGTGGTAGGCAGACTTCCCTTAGAAGTTTTGAGTCTTAGATCTTGAAGATCTAAGTAACAGTTACTTCTTCCAGAATTGCCTTGCCAGACCTCCCAGGTCATGTTTACCCATTTCCTGTGCTTCCATCACATCCTGGCATTGCTCAGCTCACTTGCCCTATGTCTGTTTTTGTCAGTAGAATATAAGCTCCAAGGAGCCCAAATGCTGAAGCACTGAGCTTGTTTTTCCCAGTGCCAGCACTGATAGATGCCCCAGGAGTACTTGGATGGATTTGGGGCAGGGGACCTGCAGCTTGTATACATTATACAGTGGCTCTGAGACAGAACAGTGTCATTTGTTTGCTTAGAATACTTATATATGGGGCTGGGAATGTGGCTTAGTGGTAGAGTGCTTGCCTAGCATGCATGAAGCTCTGGGTTTGATTCCTCAGTACCACATAAACAGAAAAAGCCAGAAGTGGTGCTGTGGCTCAAGTGGTAGAGTGCTAGCTTGGAGCAAAAGAAGCTCTAGGCCCAGAGACCAAGCCCCAGGGCTGAGGGGGGAGGGTAGGGGAGGGTGATTGTATTTATCATGTGCTTGTGGCCAGACATTGGGACCAAACAAGATTGGAGCTCTGAGTCCCAGAACCCTAGAGGGTCCTAAGACTTAAATATAACAACCTTTTTTTCCATCTGCCCCGCCCACCTCCCCCCCACAACCTTATTGTTCAAAGAGAAAATCTTAAACCAGGCATGGTGTGGTGGTACATGCTTAAATGTAAAAATATTATCATTGTCCAAAGGAAAAAACCTTAGCCACCACACATGATGGTAGATAGCTGTAATCCTGGCTCTCAGGAGGCTAAGGCAGGGAATGCTGAAGTTCAAGGCCAGCATGAGCTAGAAAACAAAAAACAAGTGTGTAGTGATTTTTTTTCTCCTAAATTTCTAAAACAACTATTGAAATCTCAAGATAATAGAAAATGAGCCAATCAAAATGAGAAGCTAAAATAGGAAGAAAAACTATACAAAAGATACTTTTTTTTTAATTATCAGAGGCCAGATATTAGGAGAAACGTGGGAAAGTAAAAGGATGACATTGTCCAAAAAGAATTGTCCCCATTACCTGACTTTTGAAACGGTAACTCCTCTGTTCATCACTTTAATAGCAAAATTATATTTTAAAAAATTACCTGAGACCAACCATGAATAGTTCACCTGTAATCCTAGCTACTCAAGAGAAAGTTCAAAGCCAACCTAGGCTGGAAAGGCCATGAGACTCTTAGCTCCAATTAACCACCATAAAACTGGAATTGGAGCTATAGTTCAAGTGCTAGAATATAGCCTTGAGCAAAAACAGCTCAGGGACAGCATCCAGACCCTAAATTCAAGCCCCAGTGCTGGCACAAAAAGAGAGATTGGTAGGAAGCATAGTGGTATATCCTTATAATCCCAGCACTCAAGGCTGAGCCATGAGTTCTAGGACAGCCTGGCCTACATAAGTAAAACCTTGTGTCAAGATTGTGTTCTCAACCCAAAGGTATAGCTCAAAGGTATAGCACAGCGGTTCAGCAGTTGCCTAGCACTAGGCACCACACGTATATAAACTTCAGACAAAGAAAAGGATGGGCAGAGAGCTGGGCGCTGGTGGCTCACTCCTGTAATCCTAGCTACTCAGGAGGCTGAGATCTGAGGATCATGGCTCAAAGCCAGCAGGCCAGGAAAGTCCGTGAGACTCTTATCTCCAATAAACCACCAGAAAACCAGAAGTGGTGCTGTGGCTCAAGTGGTAGGGCACTAGCCTTGAGCTGAAGAGCTGAGGGACAGCCCCTAGGCCCAGAGTTCAAGCCCCATGACTGACAAAAAAAAAGAGAAAAGGATGGGCGGAGTCCTACTATAGCTCAGCTGGCCTGGCTCTCAAACTCTTGATCCATCTTCCTCTGCCTTGAAAAGTGCTGAATCTCACCATACCTAGCCACTAAGTGGATCTGGTTTTTAAAGTGCCAAAAAAGATTAACCCAGTCCCACCTATGTTTATAAATGCAAATTTTCCAAATAAAAATCAAGCTGAACTGTATCCTGTTTTCACATAAGGTTAATTCAAGCCATGCAAGGCTCAGTGTCAGGAAATTACTGATATGATCCACATCAAGAACATATTAGTTAAATGTACAGAGACTTATTAATGTTCTTATTTTTATAATTCTGATTACTGGAGAACCTTATTTTAGACAATATAGAGGTTAAAGAATTTGCAAGCCAGGCACTGGTGCCTGTAATCCTAGCTACTCAGGAGGCTGAGATCTGAGGATCACGGTTCAAAGCCAGCTTGGGCAGGAAAGTCTGTGAGACTTTTATCTCCAATAAACCACCAGAAAACCGGAAGTGGTGCTGTGGCTCAAGTGGTAAAGCGCTTGCCTTGAGCTGAAGCGCTCAGGGACAGCACCCAAGCCCAGAGTTCAAACCTCATAACCAACCAAAAAGAAAAAAAAAATTGCAGATTTCAGGAGGTTTTATATATTCACACACGCACACACACATGCACACGCACACACAGCAAAAGTAAACATTGAGGAAATCTGAAGGGAGGATGTACAGAAATTCTTTGTATTTTTAGGACCTCTGAGTCTAAAATTGTTTCAAAATAAGTGTGTGTGTTATGTTACTGGTGATTGAACTAGGCTAGTATTCTAACACGAGCTATACTTCAAGACTAAAGTTTTGAAATAAAAGATCAGATATATCAGAAAATTCTGAGAAGACATTCTATCAAGTTCTGTGGCTTTATGTGACTTGGTGAAATTAAAGCTCTGAGTTAAAGAAAAATTATTTGAAAATGATAGCTTATCAAACACTAAGATGTAGCCAGGCACTGGTGGCTTACACCTGCAATGCCAGCAGTTCAGGAAGCTGAAATCTGAGGATCTTGGTTCAGAACCAGCCAAGGCAAGAAAGTCCAATTAACCACCAGAAATCCAGAAGTAGAGCTGTGGTTCAAAGTGGTAGTGCCCTAGCCTTGAAAAAAGAGCTCAAGGATAGCACCTAGACCCTGAGTTCAAGCCCCATGACTGACCAAAAAAAAAAAAAAAGGTCCTAAAATGGGAGCTTAGCATGGTAAAGCACACCTGTAATCCTGCACTCAGGATATCAAGGCAGGACGACTGCCGTGAGTTCAAGGGCAGCTTGAGAGTGGCCTAGTGAGACCCTGACTCGAAACATTTTCAATCCCAGCTACTCAGACTTTTCTCAAAAACAAGCACAGTGTAATCTCAGCTATTCGAGGCAGAGGTAGGAAAATAATCCATGGCCAGACCTGGACATGACTCAAACACAAGAGCAAAAGGACTTGGAGTATGGCTCAAGTTGTAGAGTGTTTGCTGATGCCTAAATTCAATCCCCAGTACCATCAGCAAAAATAAAGATTGAAAATTATATAAAGTCTAAAGTATGACAATTCAAATTAAAGATTCAGATGAAAACAATTAGGGAAGAATAATGAATTAGTATGAATAGTGGAAAAATTGTCTTGTTTTGCTGATAAATGATTGTGTATTAAGAAAATCCAAAAAGCAATTATCAATGGAAATTAGCATTATCAATGGCATTTATAAGTGGCTGAATAAAACTAAAATGTACAAATAGTGTTGTTTTTGTTTATTCTACCAGTAATTAATGAGACAGTAAGAAAAGGAAGGCAGATCTATTTGCTCCTATATTCATAAAGTACCTCAGGGAGGGAGAGAACCATGCATCTGGGGACAGCAATGGAAGGAAAACTGCAGATCCATATACTTCTTAAAAGTTGTGACACTATGCTATCTACTCAGGATTCTAGAATAGTTAAGAACAAAAGATGCCAGCCTGGGCAGGAAAGGCTTTGAGCCTCATCTCCAATTAACCACCAGAAAACCAGAAGGGCTGTGGCTCAAAGTGATAGAGCATTATCCTTGAGCTAAAGTACTTGGGGACAGTGTCCAGGCCCTATGTTCAAGCTTCACAACCAACAACAACAAAAAAAATTTAAACAAACCCCAGCACCACACACACATACACACACACGCATGCACGCACACACACACACACACACACACACAAGTCCTCTGAAGAATTATATGCCCATATAATACACACACACACAAGTCCTCTGAAGAATTATATGCCCATATAATAGGGTGACCTATTGAATGAGGAGACTTTTGTTCCCCATCAGGCTGTATAAAGCCCAGAGATGCTGGGAATGTGGCTTAGTGGTAGAGTGCCTGCCTGGCATGCATGAAGCCCTGGGTTTGATTTCCTCAGTACCACATAAACAAAAAGCTGGAAGTGGTGCTATGGCTCAAGTGGTAGAGTGCAAAGCAGCTCAGGGACAGTGTTCAAGCCCTAAGTGCACACCTTACGATTGGCAAAAAGAGAAAAAGCCCAGAAAACCAATTTGTACCTGATAGGACAGACACATGTATTGCTGCACGTGTTGATGATTGTATATGTAATAGCACCACAAATGTTATAAATAACCAAATGGCTATTGGCAAGACAAAGGTTCCTACTCCAGGCCCTAGGTGAAATGGATAAATTGCCAGAAATATAAACCTGCCAAGACTAAATAATGAAAAAACAAAATATGAATAGACCTATAATGTGCATTTAATTTCACATTGTTAATAACAGCGGAGACAACTGAGAAAAGGTTGCCACCACACCTGTAATCCAAGCATTCAGGAAGATGAATCACAAGATTGAGGCCAGTCTGGATTAAATAGCAAGGCTGTGTGTGTGTGCAGGTGTGTGCAGATGAGGGGGTACCAGTAGGACTTGAATTCAGGGCCTTCTGTACTCTTGTTCAGCTTTCTCCACAAGATGGTGGGAAAAAAAAAAACCCTTTAGACACACATTGGTGGCTGACACCTAAAATCTTAGCTATTCAGGAGGTTGAGATCTGAGAATCCAGGTTCAAAGCCAGCTTAGGCAGACAAATCCAAGGGACTCATCTCCAAACAAGCAGCAAAAATCCAGAAGTGGGAGTGTATCTCACCCCCACTTCTGTATCAGCTGTTAGAGTACAGGGCCCTGTCTTTGAGCCTCAGTACCAGCAAATTATTAAACAAAATTTTACTTGGCTCACAATTGGACGGTCCAAAGGTATGGCACCTAAATCAGCTCAGTTCTAGTCAAGGAAGGGTGATAAATAGTAGCACATCATGGAGCAGTACATCCTGGAAAGTGCAGCCATCCTGAGCCAGAAAGGAAAGGACTGGGCTCTACCTCCTCTTTCAAGACGTGCTTCCAATGACCTAAGGAATCTGCATAGGCCCCCCCCCATAAAGTCCATAGCACCAACAAGTGGATCTCAATAGTAAGGAGACTACCTGAGCTTCCAGTGGCTCACACCTGTAATCCTAGCTACTCAGAAACCTGAGATCTGAGGATCTCAACAAAGCCACTTATCTCCAATTAATTAGCAAAAAGCCAGATGTGGTAGGCTCAAGCAGTAGAGTTTAAAAAGCTAAGAGACACCATCTAGCTCCTGATTTTAAGCTCTAGTATCAGCAAAGAAAAAAAAAATCTCTTAAACCCCTGCCAAGACCTGACAGATTCACTGGTTAATTCTATTAAAAACTTAAAAGAATTAATGCCAATCCTCAAACGGTTTCCATAAAATTGAAAAACAATACTTTCTAATTTATTCTATAGGGGCTGGGAAGGTGACTCAGTGGTAGAGCGCTTGCCTTGCATGCATGAGGCCTTGGGTTCGATTCCTCATCACCACATAAGCAAAAAGAAAACAAACCGGAAGTGGCGCTGTGGCTCAAGTGGTAGAGTGCTAGCCTTGAGCTGAAGAGCTGAGGGACAGCGCCCAGGCCCAGAGTTCAGGCCCCATGACCGGACCCAAAAAAAAAAAAATTATTCTATAAAGCTCCTGCCTGTTTGTTCTTTCTGTTGTTATTGTAAACTTTTTTTTTTGGTCAGAGACTAAGACTTGAACTTGGTATCTGATGCTTTTGCTCACTGGCGGGTGTTCAACCACCTGAGCCATGACTCCACCTCCACATGTGAATGTTTTTCTAATTGTTAGTATATAGAAATGCAAGGAAGGCTGGGCACTAGTGCTCACACCTATCAACCTACCCACTCAAGAGGCTGACATCTGAGCATAGAAGCTCAAAATCAGCTCAAGCAGACACATCCAAAAGACTCTTATCTACAATTAACCAGCAAAAATTTGTAAGTAGAGGTGTGGTTCAAGTGGTAGAGCACCAGCTGTGAGAGAAAAAGTTTAGAGAGTTTTCAAGGCCCTTATTTCAAGTCCCAGTGCCCGTAACCAAAAAAAAAAAGCCGGGCGCTGGTGGCTCACGCCTGTAATCCTAGCTACTCAGGAGGCTGAGATCTGAGGATCTCGGTTCAAAGCCAGCCCGGGCAGGAGAGAC
>NW_012267238.1:2161221-2179451 GCF_000151885.1 Dipodomys ordii | reverse complement strand
TTGAGCCACAGCGCCACTTCCGGCTTTTTTCTTTTTGCTTATGTGGTGCTGAGGAATCTAACCCAGGGCCTCAGGCATGCAAGGCAAGCGCTCTATCACTGAGCCACCTTCCCAGCCCCTCCATGACATTCTTATCTCTAATTTACCACCAAAAAGCCAGGAGTAGAGCTGTGGCAAGTGGCAGCGTGCTAGCCTTGAGCAAAATAAAGTTCAGAGACAATGCCCAGGCCCTGAGTTCAAGTCTCAAGAGTAGCATATACACAAAAAATAAAGTTACCAGTGAAGAAATAGGTCTGGAGGTATGACTCAGTGGTAGAGACCCTGAGTTCACATCTCAGTACAAAAATTTGTCTGGAACTACAAAAGACCCCAAAAATACCAAGAAAAGCTGGGCAATAAAGCAGTGCTGGTGGAATCACAACTCTAGACTTCAAACTTTACCACAGAGCTATTATAAGAAAAAACAAGCTAGGCACTGGTGGCTCATGCCTGTAACCTAGCTACTCAGGAGGCTGAGATCTGAGGATCAAGGTTCAAAGCCAGCCCAGATGGAAAGTCTTTGAGTCTCTTACCTCCAATTAACCACCAGAAAACAAGAAGTGGCGCTGTGGCTCAAGTATTTGAGCACTCACACTGAAGAACTCAGGGACAGTGACCCAGAGTTCAAGCCCCACCACACACACACACACACACACACACACACACACACACGCCACACACACACACACACACACGCCACTGAAGAGCTACAACATGGAGGAAGCTGAAGCCTGGTGCAAAGGGCAACATGATAAAGAAAATCCAAACACTGACACAACCAAATGATACTAAGGATAAGAAGCAACAAGAGGGCTGGGAAGGTGGCTCAGTGGTAGAGCGCTTGCCTTGCATGCTCGAGGCCCTGGGTTCGATTCCTCAGCACCACATAAGCAAAAAGAAAAAAGCCGGAAGTGGCGCTGTGGCTCAAGCGGTAGAGCGCTAGCCTTGAGCTGAAGAGCTGAGGGACAGTGCCCAGGCCCAGAGTTCAGGCCCCACGACCGGACCCAAAAAAAAAAAAGAAGCAATAAGAACTCTCAGTGGTTGCCAACTGAAATAACAAATGGTGCTTCCACTAGGAAAGACAGCTAGCAGTCACTTATAAAATTAAGTTGTACTGCTGGGTGCCAGAACTCCTATCTGTAAACCCTAGTTACTCAGAAATTGAGATCTGAGGATTGCAGTGCAAAGCCAGCCCAGGCCGGAAAGTCTGCAAGACTTTGATCTCCAATTAACCGTATGAATCTGCACGTACACGCATGCACACACACACGTAGGGCTATGGCTCTATGGTAGAGCACTAGCCTTGGGAAAAAAAAAAAGTTTATGGACAGCCTAAGCTCTGAGTTCAAGCCCTAATACAGGTGCGCGTGCACATACACACACACACACATACACACACACACACACACACACACAACCTAACAATAAATTTTACCATAATTTCCACAGTTTTTACCTTGTGCTATTTTGTATTAGCTTAAACATATTGAAACAGGTATATGCCACATACCTGTGGTTGATGCCTGTAATTCTAACTAATCAGGTGGCTGAGATCTGAGAATTGTAGTTCAAAGCCAGTCCAGGCAGGAAAGTCTGAGAATCTTGTCTCTAACTACCAAAAAGCCAGAAGTGGAGTTATGGCTCAAGTGGTAGAGCACTGGCCTTGAGCAAAAATGTTCAGAAACAGTATCCAACCCCTGAGTTCAAGCCCTAGGACCAACACAAAAGAAAGGAAAAAGGAAAAATTAAAAAAAGGCCAGAAGTAGAGCTGGGGCTCAAGTGGTAGAATGATAGCTTTGAGTGCAAAAGCTAAGGGACAGCATCCACGACCTGAGTTCAAGTCCCAGGATCAGCTAAGATAGCTTAGAGAGGGGAATATGGTATCCAAAAGTAGTAGAAGTCTGGTTTTTGTTATGTCTTCATGTTTGTAATCATACACATTTTTTTTTGTCAGTCAGTCGTGGGTCTTGAACTCTGGGCTTGGGCGCTGTCCCTGAGCTCTTCAGCTCAAGGCTAGCACTCCACTGCTTGAGCCACAGCGCCACTTCCAATTTTCTAGTGTTTTATTGGAGATAAGAGTCTCATAGGGCTGGGAAGGTGGCTCAGTGGTAGAGCACTTGCTTTGCATGCATGAGGCCCTGGGTTCAATTCCTCAGCACCACATAAGCAAAAAGAAAAAAGCCGGAAGTGGCGCTGTGGCTCAAGTGGTAGAGCGCTAGCCTTGAGCTGAAGAGCTGAGGGGACAGCACCCCAGAGTTCAGGCCCACGACCAGACCCCCCCCAAAAAAAAAGAGTCTCGTGGACTTTTCTGCCCAGGCTGGCTTTGAACCTCGATCCTCACATCTCAGCCTCCTGAGTAGCTAGGATTACAGGCGTGAGCCACGGGCGCCCGGCTAAATCATACACATATTAATTTGGCACAATTAATAAAATGCGAGTATAAGTCATAGGCCTAATATAAAACTCTTAGAAGTTAATACAAGAGAAATCTAAGGATCATGGTTTGAAGACAAAATCAGGGTTATAATCTTGGGCAATTATGAGTTTTCTGGCTGCAATCCCAAAAACATGATTCATAAATTTCTTGTGTTTATTTTTTGTTTTTGGTCCGGTCATAGGGCCTGAACTCTGGGCCTGGGCGCTGTCCCTCAGCTCTTCAGCTCAAGGATAGTGCTCTACCACTTGAGCCACAGCGCCACTTCCGGCTTTTTTCTTTTTGTTTATGTGGTGCTGAGGAATAGAACCCAGGGCCTCAGGCATACAAGGCAAGCGCTCTACCACTGAGCCACCTTCCCAGCCCCAAATTTCTCGTGTTTTTGTTGTTGTTTTGCAGTGCTAGGACATGAACTCAAGGACTGAGCACTGTCCCTGACCTTCTTTTTCTCAAGGCTAGCACTCTACCACTTGAGCCACAGCGCCACTTCTGGCCTTTTCTGTTTATTGAATTGAACCCAGGGCTTCATGCATGCTAAGCAAGCACTCTACCCCTAAACCACATTCCCAGCCCCTCATAAATTTCTTCTTTGTTTTTGTCTTAGAGGTCATGCTGGGTTTGAACTTGGAGCCTCCTGTTTGCTAGGCAGGCGTTTTACCACAATCCTTAAACCTTACCTAGTGCTACATAGCCCTAGTTCCATCCCTCACACCCCCAAAAATAAGTAACACACACTAACAAAAATGTAAGTTAGACTTCATTAAAATTAAATTTTTCTCCTCTGCAAGACACACCAAAAAAAAAATGAAAATACAAGCCACAGACTAGAAGAAAATCCTTGCTAACCACACATATCTGATCAAGAACTGGTGGAAAATATACAGAGATCTTGTAAAATTCAACAATAGAAAAACCACCTCCCTCCTTTGAAAATTGATTCAAGACCCTGTGAAGTGGCTCAGCTTAGATAGAAGCTGCCCTTTTGAGTTTTTAACTCCTATTTTCTGCGTAGGGAGCGGGAAATGTCTCTTTTTTTTCTGTGTCTCCCTACATTAACCCTGTTACACTAAAATAAATCTTTACTAAGTCTTAAACCTGGTCAGCCTCAGGCAGAGGGCAGAATAAGTAGCAAACAGCACTCGAAAATGCTGGCAGCTAGGGCTGGGAAGGTGGCTCAGTGGTAGAGCGCTTGCCTTGCATGCCTGAGGCCCTGGGTTCGATTCCTCAGCACCACATAAGAAAAAAGAAAAAAGCCAGAGGTGGCGCTGTGGCTCACGTGGTAGAGCCCTAGCCTTGAGCTGAAGAGCTGAGGGACAGCGCCTAGGCCCAGAGTTCAGGCCCCACGACAGGACTCCCCCCCCCCCCAAAAAAAAAAAATTCCCCAAGAGAGAGGAAGTTCTAAATAAAAGGGATTGTTTGGGCTCACCATTCTGGAGTTCTGAGAGCAGAGCATGGCTTGTGCTTGGCTTCTTGTGAAGGCCTCGGAAAACAGAGGACTTGGGTTCTGTGAGCTCCGTGGGTTCCACAGGAGACAGGTCTCAAGGTAGGAGAGAGATAGGGAAAAGGCGCCAGGTTCCGTTTATGACCTGCTCAGGAATTAAGTCACGTCCCCTAGACCTCATGCCCAATCCTTAAAGGCCCACTTCCCAGCACCGCCATATTGGCAACCAAAGGTCAGCATTTAGTGAAGATGAGTCGAATGGAAGCCACACAGTACCCAGCATTCCCCTTTTGACCCGCATTTGGTCCTCAGGGGATAGGTGAGAGGTCTTAGGGAACCCTAAACTGAAGAGGATGCTGAGGGCTAAATTATAGGGCAGAGGATCCATAGCAAGGTCGTGAAGGCAGACTTCCACCCCAGCCAGAACAGACGAAACCACTTAGGGTTTTCTTTTGCTCAAATAGACAATAAATCCAGGTGCTGTGGCTTACTCTCGTAAGTTATTTACTCCTGCAGTTACTTGAGAGGAGAGGCAGAAGGATCTGGAGTTCCAGGTGCAGGCAAAAAGGCAACTGGACTCTGCCTCAAAAACAAAATAAACCCACCCACAGGAACAGACAGCTGGAAGCTCATACCTTAAACCCCAACTACTCCGGGAGGCTCAGATCTGAGGATTATGGTTCAAAACCAGCCAGAGCATGAGTCTTTTTTTTTTTTTGGTAGTCATGGGGCTTGAACTCTGGGCCTGGGCGCTGTCCCTGAGCTCTTTGGCTCAAAGCAAGTACTCTACTACTTGAGCCACAGCACTACTCCCAGTTTTCTTGTGGTTTATTGGAGATAGGAGTCTCACGGTCTCTCCTGCCTGGGCTGGCTTTGAACTGTGATCTTCAGATCTCAGCCTCCTGAGTAGCTAGGATTATAGGCATGAGCCACCACGCCCAGCTAACGTGAGTCTCTTATCACCATTTAACCATGTAAAAGCCAGACATGGAGCTGTGGCTCAACTGTTAAGAGTGCTATCCTTGAGGGAAAAAAAAGTTCAGGCCAGTGCCCTGGCCCAGAGTTCAAGCCCCAGGACCAGCACACACACACACACACACACACACACATACATACACATACACACACACACACACACACACAAATAAATAAATAAATACAAAAGGGCCAGGGCCATAACTCAAGCTGGTAGAGCTCTTGTCTAGCATGGACAAGGCCCTACAAATCGTCAGGATCTTAGTGAAATGCCCAGGTTTTCAGACTTAGGAACTCAGTGGGTACTGCAGGGTCTCTCTGCAGAGGAGGGCACCCAGAACAGCTGGCAAATCTCCATAGCCATGCCCAGCGTGCCCAGGCACAGTTAAGCACAGCTACCCCATCTTTATGACTCCTGGAAACCATGAGCCCTCACGCAATGTCTCCCCACCATCCCAGGTCTGTAGAAACCAGTCACTGAGTGCTTTCCAAGCCCCACTCCCTCACAAGCAGCGCTCTCAGTGCCTGGAAACAGAGAGTCCTGGGGTCCTGGCAGGATGGAGTCACACTTCTAAACTCATGCCTACCTGCCCTCGCCCTACCTCTTTTGGATTCTTTCTTCTACAATATACCAAATAAAATCTCTATTTCACTTAACTTCATCATGAAGTCCTAGTTTCAACTGAAAAAAAAAAAAAACACCATATACAACAGAGTGGGGGCTGGGAAGATGGCTCAGTGGTAGAGCGCTTGCTTTGCATGCCTGAGGCCCTGGGTTCGATTCCTCAGCACCACATGAGCAAAATGAAAAAAGCCGGAAGTGGCGCTGTGGCTCAAGTGGTAGAGCGCTAGCCTTGAGCTGAAGGGCTGAGGGACAGGGCCCAGGCCCAGAGTTCAGACCCCACGACCGGACCCAAAAAAACAACAACAACAACAACAAAAATACAACAGAGTGAATGAGATTAAAAGACAAATTTTTTTTTTGCTGGTACTGAGATTTGAACTCAGGGCCTCAAGCTAGCTCAGCTTGCTTGCTCCCATCTGACACTCCCATCATTTGACCCATATCTCCAGCGCAGCATTTTGCTAATTAGAGTCTAGGGGACTCCATTGCTAGCTTCCAGATCTCAGCCTCCTCAGTAGCTAGGATTACAGGCATGAGCCACCAGTGCTTGGCTGCATTGATACCTGTTTTTCAGTTCACAGTGCTGTAGGTGGAAAGTCCGGGAGGGCGTGGTTGGCTCTCACCTATGAGGAACTTACAGAAGGAAGAATCCCTCTTTGCTCTTGGCTGATTTTTAGCCCTTCAGTTGCACCCACTAGGTGCCATTTTCTTAGCTGTGTCCACTGGAGGGCGCTCTCAAACTCCAGAGGTCAGCCACATTCTTTATAAAAAAATACCCATCCCTGGGCTGGGATGTAGCTCAGTGGCAAAGCGCTTGCCTAGCAAGTGCAACGTCCTGGGTTCGATCCCCAGTACCAAAAAAGAAAAGACAAAAAAAATACAGTTAAAAACAAACCCAAACAAAAAAATACCCATCCCTGTGCCAAATCCTCCCTGTGTTTCTGATTTCTGTAGCTTCCATGTTTCTGACATCTAGATGCTCATGTCAAGAGCTCATATAATAATTAGGTCAGGCCCACCTCACTACTTTTCCTTTTATTGTTTTTGTGCCAGTCCTGGGGCTTGACAGGGCCTGGGCACTGTCACTGAGCTGCTTTTATGATCCACATTAGCACTTTACCACTTGAGCCACAACTCCACTTCTGGCTTTTTGGTGGCTACTTAGAGATAAAAGTTTCAGGCCAGGTGCTGGTAGCTCAAGCCTGTAATCCTAGCTACTTAGGAGACAAGACCTGAGGATCACAGTTCAAAGCCAGCCAGGGCAGGAAAGTCCATGAGACTTATCTCCAATTAACTACCAGAATACTGGAAGTAGCACTGAGGCTCAAAGTGGTAGAGCACTAGCCTTGAGTAAAAAAGTTTAGGGACAGCTCTGGGAATGCGGCTTAGTGGCAGAGTGTTTGTATAGTGTACATGAAGCCCTGGGTTTGATTCCTCAGTACCACATACACAGAAAAAGCCAGAAATGGCACTGTATTCAAGTGGTAACCTTGAGCAAAAGAAGCTCAGAGACAGCACCCAGTCTAAGTTTAAGCCCCAGGACTGGCAAAAAAGTGTCACAGACTTTCCTGCCCAGGCTGACTTTGAACCAAAATCCTTTGATCTCAGCCTCCTGAGTAGCTGCGATTACAGGTTCTCCGCCTCTCTCTGTCTCTCTCTCTCTCAGTCATGAGGCTTGCACTCTGGGTTTGGGCACTGTCCCTCAGCTCTTCAGCTCAAGGCTAGTACTCTACCACTTGAGCCACAGCGCCACTTCCGGTTTTCTGGTAGTTAATTGGAGATAAGAGTCTCACAGACTTTCCTACCTTGCCTGGCTTTGAACCACAATCCTCAGATCTCAACCTCCTGAGTAGCTAGGATGACAGACATAAGTCACCAGCATCTGGCCTATTTTCTCTTTTTAAAGTCCATACCTTGCTGGTGCTGGCCCAATGCTCACACCTATAATCCAAGTATGAGGAGATAGAGATTGGGAGGATCATAGTTCAGCCTGGACAAAACATATAAGGAGAGCCCATCTCAATCAATAAGCCCTGTGTGGTAGTGCATGTCTTTGAACTCAGTGATATAAGGTTATAAGGTAGGAGGAACACTGTACAAGCCAGCCTAGGCAAACATGTGAGACATTATCTTAAAAAGCAAACTAAAAGCAAAAAAGATAATAATAAAGAGACTGGAGGGGCACCTGCCTCACAAGCACCAGGCCTTGAATTCAAACCCCATACCACCACCAAAAAAGCTCAAACGAAAAAACGGTGGTGCTATCTGACACAACCTAATCTTGGGAGTGCTAGCACTACAAGTGGAGATTCCTGGGTTACACATGGCAGGCACATTAGGAGGCGGGAGTCTTGGGTTTCATATTAGAATCCTACCAACAGAGGAACAGTCATCTCAACATCTGGTCATTGATTAAAAAAAAAAAAGTAATGTGGTAGGTATGGGCCTGTGGCTCATGCTGTAATCCTAGCTTCTCAGAAGGCTGAGATATGAGGATCATGATTCAAAGCCAGCCTGGGCAGGAAAGTCCATGAGACTCTTATCTCCAATTAACCACCAAAAAGCCAGAAGTGGAGCTGTGGCTCCAGTGGTAGAGAGTTAGCCTTGAACACAAAAGCTCAGGGACAATACCCAGGCCCTGAGTTCAAGCCCCAGAACCAGCACCAAGAAAAAAAGTAATGACTAATCTATCCACACCAACCTGGGAAAGTATGAAGACCATGGATGGCACTTATGCTAGCACACAGAAGGAAAACCAGGCAACACTAAGCTTAATGAAGAGAATTGGAACAGTGGTCACTGGTGAGGGAGCATAGGCTGAAACTAGACTGGAAGATGTGTGAGAGAACTTTCTGGAATGGTAATATGGTGTTGAATGGTGCACGTGTTCATCTCAAGGCAAACATGGTGATGTGTGCTTGTAGTCTCAGCCATAGGAAGGCAATGGTAAGAGGATCTATGAATCCACAAATTTAGGGCCAGTAGGGCAACAGAGCAAGATCCAACCAGCTAAGTGGGGGGGGGGGGCTCAGGCAGAAAAGAGTTTATTGCGGGGGGGGGGGGGGGGGGAGGGTAAGCTGCCAGCCCGCAGAAGACACAGAGGTAAAGGAGGAAAAAGAGAGGAAACCAGATTTACATTTCATCGTAAAGAAAATTATAAGTATTTTCTTTACTTATTGGCATGCATACGGAAGTTTGTGGATGGCTGCGACTCACTTTGAAATGCATCCAGAAAGTGCAATGGATCAACAGTTCAATGGATTCCATTCTAATGAATGTAAATGGAACAAAATGCTATCACACACTGTACTTAACCCAGGCACAATAGCGCATGCTTCTAATCCTGGCTAGTCAGAAGGAGAAGATGAGAGAAGTGAGACTCAAGGCCCAACCTCTTGAGAGCCTGCCTGCATGCTCTGGTCCTCATGGGGAAGTCTGAAACTGAGGAAGACCTCTGCGCAGAATACAGCAAAGAACCTGAGCTCTTCCAGTCCAATAGAACATGGTGTCCTGAGGTCTTACAATAATCCTATGGGTGAACTTAGAAGCAGACCCTGCCTAGCCCAGCCTTGCTCTGAGACGGCAGGCCTGGGTCATACCTTTCGAGAGTCCCTGCCACAAGGGATGGGGGAGCGTGGATGATAAGCTGGATTCCTACCTCAAGAACCTGGCACAACACATGTAGACCCTGAAAGCTAATACAGGAAGGGTCTTTTGTTATCCAGCTATAGTACTACACCCTCCTGATACCCATTCTCTCCGATTCCTCAACAACCAAGATCCTGTTTGGGGAGAAGACACTAATGTGCCCTGTTCAAATTCTACCTTTTTCTAGACTCTCTTTTGGGCTGATGTGACTATATGGCTAAAAACAGAGAAGTAGAATTTTGCATGGCTTCTCTAGGAAATTTCCTAGCTACCTCACTGAGAGATGCACCTTTTGTTTTCTACCTTCCTGTAGGTACTGCTCAGGATTGGATGTGGTGGTTGGAACACCAGCAGCCATCTTAGAACACTAGAAGATAATGTTGAGGAGAGAAACGGTCCTCTAGAAGGAGAGAACAAAAAGAAGGATGCCCATACAACAGCCAGTCTGCACTGCACTGTCTCCCGCTTATTTTTTGGTTAGTTGTGAGGCTTGAACTCAAGGCCTTGGGGCTCTCCCTGAGCCTCTTTGAGCTCAAGGCTAGCACTCTGCCACTTGAACCACAGTGCCACTTCCCCAGTCTTATTTTACAGCACATAATAATAATAACAACAACCTGTTATGTGGGGTTTTCCCTAATGGGTACCCAACCTAACCAGAAGTCACTCAGGGTTCATAGTTCTCACCTGTAACCATTCCTCCAGGCTCCTCTTCTAATCCACGTGCTAATTCTCACCCAACAGCAAGCTTGGAGCCTGTTTTTCTCTTTCATGCTCTCTCTCTCTCTTTTCTTTTTTTGTCAGTCCTGGGGCTTGAACTCTGGGCCTGGGTGCTGTCCCTCAGCTCTTCAGCTCATGGCGAGCACTCTACCACTTGAGCCGTAGCACCCCTTCTGATTTTTGAGTGGTTTATTGGAGATAGGAGTCTCACGGACTTTCCTGCCCTGGCTGGCTTTGAATAGTGATCCTCAGATCTCAGCCTCCTGAGTAGCTAGCATTTCAGGCGTGAGCCACCAGCGCCCGGCTCTTTCATTCTCTTTAAACTGTCCCCACTGCTGCACAATCCACATGTCCCTCTCTCCCTTAGGCTGATCTCTGACCCCTACCCACAGCCTCTGGCTCTCATGGAGTCTTCAATCCAGGCCACCACAGTAAGAAAGCAAACTGTTTTGCCTCTGATACCACTTCATTTCTGGCTTTTCTCTACCTCTGCTCCTAACCAAGCTGCAGGACCACCCCCCAATTCCAGCCTATTCTCCTGACAGCCAGGGGCTTTTAGATAATCTAGTATCAATTCCTGTATTTCAAGAAAGAGCGACTTGAACTCAGGGCCTTGCATTTCTACCATTTGCATTCTACCACTTGGGCCATCCCTGCTGTCTAGCTTTTTGCTGGTTAATTGAAGATAGACTATTCTACCTGGACTGGTTTTAAACTGAGACCATTCAGGTCTCAGCCATCTAAGTAGCTGGGACTACAGGCAAGAGCCACTGGTACCCTGCAAAGAGAACCAAACTCTATCTTAGTTAAGTAAGATAATGATAATGTATTAAATGCTTAATAATAATAATTTATTAAATTTACAAGACTCATAGACTTACTGGAAGGACTGAAGAACCTGATGCAGAGCCATATAAAATTAAAGCAGGCCCTAAATAAGGCTTCAGGGTCTCCTCCATGAGTTCAGCACAGCCAACAAGCTAAGCAGTTACCTTGCCACAGTCTGGCCTCCATCTGCTCATGTATGGGACTGGCTGACAGAAGGCAAGTTCCTGCCCTCTGCGAGTGAAGAAATTTCTTCAACTTAGAAATGGTTTCAGATGCACACAAAAAAATAGTCAATTCCTTTCTTGCTGTCAGGCCAAGGTGCTGAAGGGAACCAAGACAGAGTCACTTCCTTAATTCCCTCAGATCTTCCCAGAGAGCCCCACCTCACCAGAAGACCACTGCCAGCCCCCAGCCAATGAACTATGACTCCAGGACATGGGGGGGGGGCTTGACTAGGGGTGGTCTGCTACAAAGTCCACAGTCATCCTGCTGCTGAAACCTGAGGTGCCAACCAAGGCAGAGGCTTTGGGAGTTACCCATTGTCCTGCCTCTCCCTCTTCCTTAATTTCTCCCTCTCCTTCCCTCCCCTCTCCCTCTTCATCTCCCTTCCAACGCCTTCTCCTTTTCTACTCCTGTCCTCTCCTCCCATACCATCTACTTTAGATTCCCCACACACACCGCCCCCCACTGCCAGTCCTGGGGCTTGAACTCAGGGCCTGGGCACTGTCCCTGAGCTTCTTTTGCTCAAGGCCAGCACTCTACCACTTGAACCACAGCACTACTTCTGGCTTTTTCTGTTTATGTGGTTCTGAGGAATCAAACCAGAGCTTCATGCATGCTAGACAAGCACTCTACCACTGAGCTACATTCCCAGCCCTCCACTTCAGATCTTTGAAGCTTCAAAGAGGTAGAGCTGAGGGACAGTGCCCAAGCCAAAAGTTCAAGCCCCATGACCCACAAAAAAAAAAAGAACAACTTCACAATAAATGATTTAAGTAGCAGTGAAAAGGAAAAATTTTCAAACAAGTTCAAAAGATAATCACAAAATAAACAATGAGCCAGCACCAGAGGCACCGTAATCCTAGCTACTCAGGAGGCTGAGATCTGAGGATCATGGTTCAAAGCCAGCCCAGGCAGTTAAATCCATGAGACTTTTATCTCTAATTAACCACCTGAAAACCCAAAGTGGCTCTGTGGCTCAAGGTGGTACTGAAGAGCTCAGAGATAGCACCTAGGTCCAAAGTTCAAGCCCCATGACTGATCAAAACAAAATAAAACAAAACTAGCACATAATAACCAATGAAATTCAGGAGATGACATATAAACAGCTGAACAAATTCAAAAAGGATACAAACAACAAGAGAATACAAATATCTAACAGAGGGGCTAGGATGGTGGCTCAGTGGTAGAGTGCTTGCCTTGCATGCATGAGGCCCTGGGTTCGATTCCTCAGTACCACATCAGCAGAAAAAGCCAGAGGTGGCACTGTGGTTCAAGTGGTAGAGAGCTAAGCTGAAGAGCTGAGGTACAGCACCCAGGCCCAGAGTTGAGGTACCACAACTCACACACACACACACAAATACACACACACACACACACACATGACTGAAAAAATATGAAATATGAAAGAGTATTAAAGAAACAGAAATATAGAAAAAATAATAATTGGCACTGGATTCCAGTGACTCACGCCTGTAACCCTAGCTACTCAGAAGGCTGAGATCTGAGGATCTCAGTACAAAGCCAGCCCAGGCAGGAAAGTCTGTGAGACTCTTATCTCCAATAAACCATACAGAAAACCAGAAGTGGTGCTGTAGCTCTAGTGGCAGAGCGCTTGCCTCCATGTGAAGAGCTAAGGGAAAGCACCCAGGCCCAGATTTCAAGCCCCAGGACTGATCAAAAGAAGGAGGAGGAGGAAGAGGAGGAGGAGGAGGCGGACGTGGTGGTGGAGGAGGAGGAGGAACAAAAATTGAAATGCTGGAAATGAGCCTCCATAGCTCAAATAAAAGAACCTCAATTAAAGACCAATAAAACCAGGCTGGGAAGGTGGCTCAGTGGTAGAGTGCTTGCCTTGCATGCTTGAGGCCCTAGGTTCAATTCCTCAGCATCCCATAGCAGAAAAAGCTGGAAGTGGCACTATGGCTCAAGTGGTAGAGCACTAGCCTTGAGCTGAAGAGCTGAGGGACAGCACCCAGGCCCAGAGTTCAGGCCCGACAAAAAAAAATTTAAATAAAGACCAACAAAACACAATAAAATACCCAGCAATAAAAAACACACAGCTACAACTAGCTAATTTTCAACAAAGGAGCCAAAATTTTAGGCTGGAAAAATGATCTACCTGTAAGAGACTAAAACTTGACCCCCTAATCTCTCACCCTATACAATCATGAAAGAACTCAAGGTAAAACCTGAAACTTTAAACTTTGACAGTTACATACACAAGTGATTATTTTCTGAATAGGACTCCAATTGCTCAAACAAGAACAAAAAATGTAAGAATAAAAACTGAAAAATGAGACTACATCAAATTAAAGAATCTTTGCATAGCAAAACAATAACCAGTACCAAGAGCCAACCTACAGAATGGGAGAAAATCTTCAAGCATTTGACAGATAAAGGCTTAATATTCAGAATATCTAAAGAGCTCAAAAAATTAATACCAAGAGAACAAATAATCCAATTAATAATCAGGCAAGTTATCTGTTCTGAGAACTGAACACAGAAGAAATATAAATGGTTATTAGATCCATGGAAAAATATTCAATACATTAGTCATAAAGAAAATGCAAATCAAAAGGGCATTGGGATTCCGTCTCACTCCAGTCAAAATGGCACTGATCAAGAAAACAATCAAGATACCTGGCTCTGGTGGCTCCTGTGTGTAATCCCAGCTGTTCAAGAAACTGAGACCTGAGAATCGAAGTGTGAAGCCAACTCAGGTAGGAAAGTCATGAGACTCTTATCTTCAATTAAGTGCCAAAAAAGCTGAAAATGGTGCTGTGGCTCAAAGTGATAGAGCACTAGCCTTGAGCACAAAAGCTCAAGGAGTGCCAATGCCCCAAGTTTGGACTGGCACCTAAAGAACAAAGGAAAAAAAAGCCTGAGGAATCTCAGTGCACACTGATTATCAATAGAAGACGGGGGATGAATTAAGAGAAAGCAATAGATAGGATTGTTGCAATCAAAACATATGAATTTCTGCAATCCCATGGTTAACTCTCGTGATACAATCCATACACACCATTTTTTTCTTTAAAGGAATGGTAGGAAAGTAAACCA
This sequence comes from Dipodomys ordii, assembly GCF_000151885.1. Classification (NCBI taxonomy): domain Eukaryota; kingdom Metazoa; phylum Chordata; class Mammalia; order Rodentia; family Heteromyidae; genus Dipodomys; species Dipodomys ordii. Next base: position 2,165,465 of record NW_012267238.1, on the reverse strand, counting down.
GACTCTGTTGGCGGGGACGGAGACCAGTGAGAGTGGGTAGGGATATAGGGAGGGGAAAATGAGATTGAATCTGCATGTATGAAAATGGAACAATGAACAGGCACCAGTGGCTTACTCCTGTAATCCTAGCTATTCGGAAGGCTGAAATCTTGAGGATTGATGTTTGAATCCAATCTAGGCAGGAAAGTCCATGAGACATATAGCTTGAGTTGTGGTTCCAGTGATCATGCCCTAGCCTTGAGCAAAAATAATGCTCAGTAACTGCATCTACGTCCTGAGTTCAAACCCAGGACCGGCACAAAATAATAAATAATCAGTGCAAAAGAGGAGGGTCTGGAAGCGTGGTTTAGTTACACAATATCTGCCTAGCAAGTGTGAGATTCTAGTGGACTAGGTTCAAAGCACTTGTATGTGTGGTATGTGTGTGGTATGTGTGCATGTGCATATGTGTGTGCCAGGTTTTCCCTCTCACTAGGCTTTTTTGCTCTGGGCTTGGTGTTTTACCATTTGAGCCATACCTCCACTTCTGGCTTTTTGTTGACTAACAAAGAGGCTTGTGGATTTGTCTTCCCAGGTTGACTTCCAATGGAGACTCCTAGCTCTCAGTCTCCTGACTAGCTAGGATTGCAGACCTGTTCCACCTGTGTCAGGCTTAGGATGACATTTCTAATCACCACTATTTGCTTGAATACCTATAGAGGTATCAGGTTTTAGAGACTATTACTATTGACTACAAGGATTACAAACCCAATTCAAAGTAGTTTAGACAGAAGAGGATTCATGGGCTACAGGATGGAACTATAGGAATAACAATGTGGGGGGAAAGCTGGTCTCTGAGACAAGTGGACCTAGGACCTTATCCACATTGGGCTTCACCATCCTCATCTGAATGCCTGTCCCTCCACAAAACCTGTGGCTGCTCCTACTGCTGCCAAGTTTGTCACTAGGGAAAGGCTACCATCACTTAAAAATCCCTCACTGAGGGAGGACTCACTTCCAGGTGGGAAGAAGCTTCCTGTCCTGGGGAGAAGAGGAATGGCAATAGGAGCTTGGAGTAGGAGTGGGGGACGAGGACTGTTTCCCTGAAAGCAAGGGCAGGACTTTTTTTTTTTTTTTGAGTCCGGTCGTGGGGCCTGAACTCTGGGCCTGGGCGCTGTCCCTCAGCTCTTCAGCTCAAGGCTAGCGCTCTACCACTTGAGCCACAGCGCCATTTCCGGCTTTTTCTGTTTATGTGACTGAGAAATCGAACCCGGGGCTTCTTGCATGCTAGGCAAGCACTCCACCGCTAAGCCACATTCCCCAGACCCTGTCCCTGAGTTTCTTTTGCTCAAGGCTAGCACTCTACCAGCCACAACACCACTTCTGGATTTTTCTGTGTATGTGGTACTGAGGAATCAAGCACAGGGCTTCATGCATGTTAGGCAAGCACTCTACCACTAAACCACTTTCCCAGCCCAAGGGCAGGACTCTATACAACCATCTCAGATTAGTCTAATCAGTTTACTATTCAGATATGGGAACACTATGACAGTACCATGATGCACCATGGTACAGTGTGATAAACCTCGATTCAGCTTTAAGACCTTAGACTCTATTGCCAAGACCTCCACAAGGTAACTTGGGTAAACCAAAGAAATAGTGGCACCATGGGGCACAGTAGGTACACCTAGCCTACTCTAGGCATGTCAGGGAACAATTCCAAAAGCCAATGAGGTCCAAGTTGAGACAATGGATAAATAATACAGGGTGTCTTCATTGGGTGAAGGGGGTATAGAGAATGGGGTCTGTTTTCCAGCCCAAGAGAATATCTCTGAGCAAAAAGATGAGTGAGTGATTTTTGCAAAGAAAGCCAAAGTGAGAGGGAGACAGACTAGAGCACTGGCACCAGATATTGCGCACCAAAGTGACGCTTTAGTCATGTGGGCAATGGAGAACCATGGGAAGGCTAGGAAAGTGGAGGCCCCACCCCATTTCTCTATGCCTTCCCTTGGGCTCACTGTGGATGTGTCCAAGGGAAGCTAGGTACCTCACACCACTGAGGAAGACTTGTTGAGCTGAACTGTTAGGTCTCAACTCCTAGAAGCTTAGTTCTAAAAAAGAATTTGAGAAATATAGAAAATCACAGGCATGGGGCAGGGAAGGTGGCTCAGTGGTAGAGCACTTGCCTTGCATGCCAGAGGCCCTGGGTTCTATTCCTCAGCACCACATAAGCAAAAAGAAAAAGCCAGAAGTAGTGCTGTGGCTCAAATGGTAGAGTGCTAGCCTTGAGCTGAAGAGCTGAGGGACAGTGCCCAGGCCCAGAGTTCAGGCCCCACGACCGGACCAAAAAAAAAGAAGAAGAAAATCACAGGCATTGGCAGGGATGTGAAAAAATTAGAGCCCTGGTATTGCGAATGAAAAAAAGAAAAGGAAAACAGTATAGCAGCTTATCAAAAGACAAAAGCACCATAGAGCAACCATAGGATCCATTGAGTCTGCTTGTGGGGTATATGCCCACTCCCTAAAAATGAAAGCAGAGGCCCCAGGAGCTACAGTCATTGAAGCATTATTCAGAGTAGTTAAAAGATGGAAGCAGACTAAGTGTCAATCAGTGGATGAATGCATAAGAAAAAAGGTGTGCACACATATACATCAGAACATTATTCTGCTTTAAAAGGGAGGAAATTTGGCATATAATGCAACATAGATAATAACAATAACTTAATATCCTTGAGGACATTATGCTCATCAAAACAAGTTAATCATGTATGTGCAAGGTACCTAAAATCCTAGCTGCTCAGATAGCTACTGAAGCTAGGAAGAGCATGACTGGAGGCACACATGACTGGAGGTAAAAGTGAGAGACCCTACCTGACATATAAACTAAAGCAGAAAGAGCGGGGCTGGGGTGGGGTTTAAAATGGTAGAGTGCCCAGGGTGCCCGTGGCTCACGCCTGTAATCCTAGCTACTCAGGAGATTGAGATCTGAGGATCATGGTTCAAAACCAACCCCGGCAGAAAAGTCTGTGAAACTCTTATTTACAATGAACCACTAGAAAACAGGAAGTGGTGCTGTGGCTCGAAGTACAGCATTCACCTTGAGCTGAAGAGCGCAGGGACAGTGCCCAAACCCAGAGTTCAAGCCCCACAACTGACAAAAAAAAAAAGGTAGAGTGCTTCCTAGTAAGTACAAGGCTCTGAATTTAAACCCAGTATCAAAGAAGAAAGAAAGAAAGAGAGAGAGAAAGAAAGAAAGAGAGAGAGAGAAAGAGGAGGGACAGATGGAGGGAGGGAGGGAGAGGAAGAGGAGGAGGAGAAGCTAGTTACAAAAAATGACAACATTAGGCTGGGAAGGTGGCTCAGTGGTAGAGTGCTTGCCTTGCATGCATGAGGCCCTGGGTTCAATTCCTCAGCACCACATAAGCAGAAAAAGCCAGAACTGGTGCTGTGGCTCAAGTAGTAGAGTGCTAGTCTTGAGCTGACAAGCTGAGGGACAGCACCCAGGCCCTGAGTTCAGGCTCCATAACCGACAAAAATAAAAAAAATAACAATAATGCATGGCTCCACTAATTTTGAGATAGAGTAATAAAAATCATAGAGGCAGCAAGTAAAATGGCAGTTTCCAGGAACTTATTGTGTAATTGGCATAGAGTTTGTAAGAAATGTTGTAGCTGGTGGCTCATACCTGTAATCCTAGCTACTTTGGAGGCTGAGATCTGAGGGTCACAGTTTGAAGCCAGCTTGAAGAGGAAATTCTTTGAAACTCTTATCTCCAGTTAATCACCAAAAAAGCCAAAAGTGTGACTGAAGTGATGGGGTACCAGCTTTGAGGGGGGAAAAAAATCAAGCAAGGCCCAGAGTTTAAGCTCCAGGATCAGCAGATGTGTGCATATGCACATGCACACACACAAAGTTGTGGAGATAGTTTTGGGGCCAAGTGCTGTTGACTCACATCTGTAGTCCTAGCTACTCAGGAGGTTGAGATACGAGGATCATGGCACAAAGCCAGTTGGGGCAGAAAAGTCTCTGTAAGACTCTTTTTTTTTTTTTTTTTTTTTGGTTGTGGGGCTTGAACTCTGGGCTTGTGTGCTGTCCCTCGCTCTTCAGCTCAAGGCTAGCGCTCTACCACTTGAGCCACAGCGCCATTTCCGGCTTTTTCTGTTTATGTGGACTGAGAAATCGAACCCGGGGCTTCTTGCATGCTAGGCAAGCACTCCACCGCTAAGCCACATTCCCCAGACCCTGTCCCTGAGTTTCTTTTGCTC
>NW_012267238.1:2138220-2161056 GCF_000151885.1 Dipodomys ordii | reverse complement strand
TTTTTTTGGTCGGTTGTGGGGCTTGAACTCTGGGCCTGGGCGCTATCCCTTAGCTCTTCAGCTCAAGGCGAGCACTCTACCACTTGAGCTACAGCACCACTTCCGGTTTTCTGGTGGTTTATTGGAGATAGGAGTCTCAAGGTCTCTCCTGCCCGGGCTGGCTTTGAACAGTGATCCTCAGATCTCAGCCTCCTGAGTAGCTAGGATTACAGGCGTGAGCCACCAGCGCCCGGCTCTGTGAGACTCTTATCTCCAAATTGCCACTCAAAAACTGGAAGTGGCTCAAACTGGTAGAGCCCTAGCCTTGAGGAAGAGAGCTCAAGGATAGTGCCCCACCCCAAAAAAAGGATAGTGCCCAGACCCCCAAGACAAAAGTATAAATAAACGAATAAGTAAATAAAAACGGTATTGAGAATTGTACAACCCAATGCATACACTTTAACAACACAAAAGGACAATCAAAATTAGTTACAATGGCACATTTTATGCTTATATTTTGCAACAAAATTTTTGAGAAAAAAGTCACCAAAGAAGACACCTGCAATTGCAGTGATCATATTCAATGTACATTATAGAAAAAATGAAAAAAAGATATATTTAGAGTCCCAACTACCCCCAAAATATAATCCCCTAACATGGAGTACTTACAGAAATTGAGGATAGCCTGTCCTTGTCTCAAGAAAAAAAGAAAAAAATCGAAGGAGGGTATGTATGGTAAACTTGGGGGACAGGAATTCCAGAAGTGCTTTCCAAGGATTTGTTTTCTCCTTGGACCTCTGATTCCCTTCTAGGGGACCTCTAGGATCTGCCAAGCTTGGGGTACAGAAGGCTGGGGGTGGGGGACGACTCAGGTCTCCCATCCCTCAGAAGTGGAAGGGTTTCTATTCATTCTCTCGGTGGATTCTGCGCCCCGTTATCCCACGGCGCGGTGGCAGTCCATGGGGCCCGAGGCAGACTGAGACTAGAAGAAAGCGCTGGGGGAGAGGAGAGACTGAAGAAGGGGAAAAGGGGCGCTGGGTTACTTGTGAGCCAGAGGTCACACCCTGCTGTGGGTAGGGAGGAGGATGGAGCAGAGGAACCCGGAGGTGAGACCGGCTGGGCTGGGGGGGGGGTGCTCATGTGGCCCTTGGGACCAGTGTGACCAGAGACCTCGGCCCGGCGACCCCAGCCCCAGCCCCCCGATCCGGCGGACCCCCAGCTTCTCCGCAGCAGGGCGATGCCGGGGCCGCTGGCAGGTCTCCTCCAGTCTGTCCCTGGCCTGGCGGCTCTGGGGCCGACCCCCTGTGTGTGTCCCTGTGTGTGCTGAGCACCGTCCTCATCTGGTCCCAGCCCTCTCCCGCCGCTCTCCATCACGGTCCTCACGGCCGTCCATGTCTCCTCCGCATCCCGGCTGCACGCCGGTCTTAGGCCGCCCTTCTGTCTTCTCATCCTCGCCTCCTGATCCCGCCTCGTCCCCATCTCCACCCCAAGGCTTCATCCTTGTCTCCATCCGTACGCCCATGCGCCCCCCGTCCCGGTCTCCACCACCGCTTCGGCCCGGCCTCGGCCCCTCTCCGTCCCGGTCTCCCCTCTGTACCCACGTCGCCCCCACCCCGTCCAGGTTCCAGGCTCCGTCCCTTCTTCGTCTGGGTCTCCATCCCCTCCCCCTCTCCCCCCTTTCCCCTCCCCCCCCCCCGGGCAGCCTCCGCCGGGACTGGACCTCGCTGGGGGCGGGGCGGAGGAGCCGGATCGGAATAACTCGGTTAACCGGGAGAATTGAATTAACTTCTTCACACCAGCGCCCCGGGGCCTGCCTGGCTCGCTCCTGCGGGGCCGCAGGTGGGGAGGCCCGGGAAGGAGGTCGGGACCCTCCGGCTCGGCTCGTCATGTAGACACCGAAGGTCTGGGCTGGATTGGGACGGGATGGGGGACGGGGAACGGGCCCCGCGCAGCCCCGCCCTGCACCCCGGGAGGGAGCTCTGAGCCAGGGCGGCTGGGACCCTGTGGGGCTGGGGTGGGGGTCGGGGAGGTTGGGGGCGTGGCCTGGACGGCCCAGGCCCCGCCCCGCGGAGCTCGCCCCGCCCCCTCCGCGGGGTCCTGCGCGTTAAAAGGCGCGCGGGCTGGCGGGGCTGCACTTGCGTTGCACCCGGGCAGAGTGTGCCCGCGACGGGGCGGGCGGACTGTCGGCGCGCAGAGCCGGGGTCAGGTCCTTCGCGCCTGGAGCTCCACCCTCCATCCCGACCTCTTTCCAGGCCCAGGACCCCGACCCTGACCCGGCCTGGCCCCCGCTCCTGTCCCCCCTCCCGGGCCGATGGACTACTCCTACCTCAATTCGTACGACTCGTGCGTGGCGGCCATGGAGGCGTCCGCCTACGGCGACTTCGGCGCCTGCAGCCAGCCCGGTGGCTTCCAGTACAGCCCCTTGCGGCCTGCCTTCCCCGCCGCGGGGCCGCCGTGTCCCGCGCTCGGCTCCTCCAACTGCGCGCTCGGCGCCCTACGCGACCACCAGCCCGCGCCCTACTCCGCAGGTGAGCGCAGTCCGGACCCTCCCTCCCTTCCAATCCTGCGAAATCCCCAATGCCTGCCCTACTCTTGTAAAGGAATACGACGGGACCCACAGCCACCCCATCCCTGCCCTGGTCGGTCCTTCCAATGCCACCCCCACCCCACCCCAGACCTCCAGCAACTCAGGGTTCCTCTCCTCAGGGGTAAGCCGCACCCTTCACATCTTTCCTGTTCTGCTTCCTCCCTTCCAAATCTCAACCCCGTGCCCTTCCGGTCAAGGAAACATCCCCTGGCCATCCTCAGGCCCTTCAAGAGGCCTTCCATTCTACGCCTGCAGAGTGACCACCAAACCTCTCCATCCCCTGTATCCTTGGATGGAGGCCTCCAGCTCAGTCAGTCAGATCCACATCCGTGTCACTCCTGCTCTACAGGATGCACGGTCCCCACGAAGGACCCCTGAACAAATGGGCACTTTCCTAGAACCCTAGCACCTGCAAGCCCTTCCTGCCCTGTCTTGGGGACTGGTCCCACCTAGGCCCAAACCCTTGTGCATCACCAAAACCAGTCCCATAGTCTCAGAAAAGGGGCCCAAGTAATTAAGTCATTTTCGTTCTCCCCCTACTTTCCCTCTTCAGACTCTTCCAGCTAAAACCCTGAACCCCTGCACCCCTAAATCCTTTTATCCAAGAGGTCTGCTGTGGGAAACGTCAACCTCACTGGGTCTCTCCGCCACTTCTACCCCTTCAATTAGAGTATCAGCGTGCCCCACCCAATCCCTTTTCCTACTAGAAAACCACGGGGGAAGGTGCAAATTGAAAACTGGGGACTGGTGGTGGTGGGGATAAGTACCACAATTTGGGTAAATAGGAACCAAAGAGATGTGACCAAAGAGTAAAACAGGGAGGGGAAGACTGGCTACTCTGGACCAGATGAGGGTGGGGATTGAGGAGACAAACAGGAAAGGGGAGGATAAATTCCTAAAAGATGGGGCTCTGAGATTATGGGGATACGGGAAGAAGGTTGTAGAAATGAGAGGAAAAATGGGAAGATTGGCGATCCTGACAAAAGTGGGAACATGGGGTTGAGAGGTGATGGAGAGAAGAACCAAAAGATACAGGAATTTTGAGACAGTGACCCCAAAAGATTGGAAACAGTGATAAAGGAGCTGAAAACAGAAATAGGGTATTGGAAGCAAAGGTCGGAAGAAATGGAGTCCTACATAGTGGGGCAAAGATGGAGACTGGGGACCCCCAGGAAAATTTGAAGCCTTCAACCAGGGCCAGAGACAGGGATGCTGAGACTGGTTGAGGTGCTGTCTATGGGGCAGTGGAGGTTGAGACTTGGAGAGGGAGTGGTTGGGGTAATATAGTATTAGAGGAAATGGGAGCACAGAAGATTCTGAGAGGTGGTGAGGTAAGAGAAGAAGACAAAACAAAAACAAAAACCTAGATGGAGGGTCTCAAGTGGGTGAAAGAAGAACCAACCCTCTTCAATGAGCAAGCACAAAGAGAAGACTGGCCCAGAATGGGGAAAGTTGAAGAGAAATTCAGGTGAAGGAAGATGAAGATGAGGAGAAGGGGGAGATACCAGGAAGGGGATGGGGACCAGGGATATGAGGCAGGGCTGAGGAAATAAGGCCTGGTGATAGAAATACACCGGCAGTGGGGGAGGGTTGTGAAAAAAAAGTAGACAGGGACTGGATCTGTACATAGCAGAGAGCCTGTGGCAGGGACTGAAGTCGACTATGACAGGAGAGTTTCAATGGCAAAACCAAAGCTTAAGACTGGCTAGTGGTGTACTACTGATGCTGATGCTAAAGACACCTGACACTTAAGGCTAGTGTGGAGAGAGCAGTGTGGTCAGTCTAGGAGCCAGGCTGAGATACACTGACAGTGTGAGGTATGAGGATAGGGGCAAAATGACAGGGATTTGGGAGGTGGAGGAAATCGAGTGAAGGACCAAAGATAGATCCTTAGCTGGACAGATCCTGGTCTACAGGTTTCTGATGGCTCTTGAGCCCCAGGTCATTCTTTATACCCTTGCTGACTCCGTCGGCCAATAGGAACCCTTGGAATGGGGGCTATGTGGGAACAAACCGTGGGAGGGAAGGGGTGCGCCATTCTCTCTAAAGGTAAAACGTGGAGGGCTGAGCTCAGCATCTCACTTCTGCCGCCCATCTTCGTTGCCTCTACCCTCCCGCACACGCCCGCCCCGCAGTGCCCTACAAGTTCTTTCCGGAGCCGTCGGGCCTGCACGAGAAGCGCAAGCAGCGGCGCATCCGCACCACGTTCACGAGCGCGCAGCTCAAGGAGCTGGAGCGCGTCTTCGCTGAGACCCATTACCCGGACATTTACACGCGCGAGGAACTGGCGCTCAAGATCGACCTCACCGAGGCTCGCGTGCAGGTGCGTGTGTGCTCATGTGTGCATGTGCCCGCGTGGAGGGGGCTGCGGGAGGGTAGACACCTGAGGGCCAGGGACAACTGCAGCTTGGACGCGGAGAATCTGCGGTGGGGAGGGGGGAGGGAAGGGAGCAATGACGAGGACGCCATGGGTGGTTCGAAAGCCAGGGGAGGCCACGGGGCCAGAACCTGGATACCCTGTCTCCACAATGCTATTTGAGAAGCTAAGACGGAGGAGGCAGAATGGGTAGAGGACTGGGGTCAGGCGGGTCCACACGTCTAGGTGTTCCTTCCCAGCGCTACAGCTCTGAACCCTTAAGCCAGGAAAGCCAAAGCCTGAGGCCAGGGCAGGGCCAGGGAGCCAGGGCGGACAAATCCCGGGTGCTGACAAATTCACCTGGCTGATTTTAACTGAAAGCCCTGGACAAAAAGGGTTCCCTAGCACCCCAGCAAGCGCTTCAAAGCCCTGGGACGATTCCAGCGCAAGGCCCCGTTTCCTAAAAAGGAATTGAGGGGCAAGGCTGAGAATTCTGAGAACCAGACCAGAGTAAAGGCAGAAAGCACCCCTGGAGACTCAGGACACTGGGGCAGCGGGGCGAGGTCCAGGAATGAGCTAATCCTAAAGGCAAAAATCCCCAGGACCTGGAGGACAAGGGTGAATGGAGGAGAGGATGGGGAGGGAAACTGGCCTAAGGGCCGAGCGCTGTGAACCTCTGGGACCCGTAATGGTCCCCTCCCCCGACCCCGCCCCGCCCGCAGGTTTCTGAGGGACCCTGGTCTCTGCACCTGCGTCTGGAGGCCCAGGCTGGCCTTGAGCACTCTCTGACCCTTGCGCCCGGCTCACTGGCTGCTGTGCCCACAGGTCTGGTTCCAGAACCGCCGGGCCAAGTTCCGCAAACAGGAGCGCGCGGCCAGCGCCAAGGGCGCGGCGGGCGCGGCGGGCGCCAAAAAGGGCGAGGCGCGCTGCTCGTCCGAGGACGACGACTCCAAGGAGTCCACGTGCAGCCCCACGCCCGACAGCACCGCGTCGCTGCCGCCGCCGCCCGCGCCCAGCCTGGCCAGCCCGCGGCTGAGCCCCAGCCCGCTGCCCGCCGCGCTCGGCTCCGGGCCCGGGCCGGGGCCCCAGCCACTCAAAGGCGCTTTGTGGGCCGGTGTGGCGGGCGGCGGGGGCGGCGGGCCCGGCGCGGGAGCAGCCGAGTTACTTAAGGCCTGGCAGCCGGCGGAGCCCGGGCCCGGGCCCTTCTCCGGAGTTCTGTCCTCCTTCCACCGGAAACCCGGCCCCGCGCTGAAGACCAATCTCTTCTAGCTGTGGGCCCGTTCCCCCCGCCCCACCCCACCGCAGACACCCCGTGCCCCTGCAGGACCTGGCAGGGCCCCTCCCTTTCCCGGCGCCCGCCTGGAAGCAGCCCGACCGTCCCCGCTCCCCACAGTGTCTCACCCCTAAGTGTGCCATCCCCAGCGTGGAATCGTCAGGTCCTCAGCACCCACACGGGCAGAACTCTTTTCACCGGGATCCCCCCTCCTGAAGAGCCGGGAGCCCCCTGTAGCTTGGCTTTCTTTGGAACCAGGACCAATTAATGTCTGTCCCTAACACCGGGCCCACCGGAGGGGCCCCGTGATTCTGCAGAGAGCTGGGGTCTCCCCGCCAACCTCCACGACGAACACAAGCGCCCACGCAGCTCAGGCCCACCTGAGGCTGCTCGTCGCTGGGACGGGCAGCTGCCCTCCGGAAGGGTCCGCCACCCCTGGCGGTCCCGCGGAGGGGGGACTCCCTAGCGAGGGGAAAGGGGGGGCGGCCCGGGGACGACGGGACAGAGGGGTTTCCTCTTCCCTGATTTTTTTTTTGTGGTTGTTCTTTTTCTTTGGGAACAAAAAAGAAAACTTGTAATTTATTCAGGTGATTTTGCTCAATTCAAATAAAACTTAATTTATTGAAGACATCAACCCTTCCAAGTGCCAGGCTGGGGACAGACTGCAAGAAACGGGTCTCCCCTCCTCCCCTCCCCCGTCGCGACCACCAGGAGGACATTTCTTGTCTACAGCCGCCACTCGTTCCCAGCACTGGGCGGTATGGACCGGGAGACAGAACTAAGCAAACTGGCAATATATAGCCCACGTCCTGCGATCCTTCCCCCCCCCACCGCCCCAGTGACCCCAATAATATTAAGGTACCCTCCCTCCCCAAACCCACACAGAAAACAAAACTTATTAAATAAACCCCAGCCCGGTCCTCGGGCTCTTCCTTCATTTCCGGACGGTTGCCCCTCGGAGGAGGAGGAAAGTGACTCTTCCTCTGTGGTTCATGGGGGTAGACGGGCAGAAGTGGCCGTGGAGGTGGTGGTGGCGGCCCAGGTGCTCCACAGGGAGGGGTCTGCACCAAAGCAACCCCCTAAGTGACTGGGAACCGCTGCAGGCTACTGCCATCAGCAGCGCGGAGGGGAGAGGCAGGAAGTACTGATTAAGGCATCCCAAATGATTGGGCAGTGGGGAACGCAGATCCCCCAATAAATAAGTAGAGAGGCGCTGCCCCGCCCCTCAAAACTTTTCAAGCTCCGGCTGTGTGGGACCTTCAGAGAGGAAAGGCACTAACTGATCCAAGCTCCCCAGAGCCTCCGCTATCACTTGCTGAGCTGCAGGGTGTCCAGAAGAAGGCGCTTGTGAGCTGGGTCCTGCACCCCAGCCTCCTCCAGGTCCTCCTCCGTGATGTCACTGGGAATGAGAGGCTGGGAGATGAGCTGGAGGGTGGTGACTGACAGGGCCCCTAGCTCCACCCTAAGGTCGAAGACCCGCCCCGCCTACCCCCTGCCCCGCCCCCACCTGAGAAACTCCAGGTCGTCCCAGCCGTTGTGTACCAGGCCCTCCTCATAGCGCTCCAAGCCGATGGCCCGCAGCCAGGCACCCATGCCCGCCTCGCCAAGCCCGCTGGCCCGCCCGCCCTGCGGGCAAGGAGCCTGAGGATATAGGGCATGTTAGGGGAGCACTGAGGGTAGAAACAAACACCTGCAGAGCAGCCACATTTAGCACAGCCCTGGGGAGAAAAGGGGGCAAGGGCTGCTCCATGTGTCCCAGTCAAGCCACCAGGGTCAGACTCAGGGCATGCTCAGTGAAAGAGTCCCACGGTCTGTGCTGATCCTCCCACCCCCCCAGGTACAGCCAGCCCTGGTCCACACACCTCCTCTGCCAGGTCTTCCTGGATGCTCTCTCGAATGCGAGGTGGAGGAAAGCTCAGGGGCCGGCCATAGTCTGAGGGTAGTCCTCGGGGCGGCTGCAACTCAAGGGGGCTGGGGAGGAGTGCTGAGCGTCCAGGCCCCGCAGGAGCATAATCCACCTCGCTGAGTGTCTTGGCCATCTGGAGTACTGAGCAGGACCGGTCATCCCCACTTGCTATCTCTCCCAGGAAGGTGCTGGCAGGTGAGGGGCCTGGGGGCAGTGGAGGCCTTGGATGGGCCTTGGGTGGTGGGCCACGGGCCTCACCCCCACTGCGGCCCCGGACCACTGGCATTGACAAAGGATCCAGACTGGGAGGCAGGAAGATGGCTGAGTCCGGCAGTGGTGGGGGTGGGAAATCTGGAGGAGGCAGTGTACCTCCAGAGTCCTCATCTGATGAGCTCCCCTCTCCTACGCGAGGGGGCCGGTTGCGTCCAAGCTGTGGAGCAGGCACTGTTATGGCCACTTTGTTCTTGGTGGCAGGTGGGACAGGGGCCCTGGCAGGTGAAGGTAGCTCCAGGGGCAGCAGCTGGTGCGGGACCCCTTCAAGGACGTAGTAAGCAGGGTTATTGAAGCTGTTCTTGGGTGGGAGGGCTGACATCCCTTCTGGCTCAGTAGCCCCTTCTGGCTTCAACCTGGGTTTGAGAGTAGTATAACTAAACCAGGCCCCCAGAAACCCAAGGTGGAGGCAATGGATGCAGAGAAGGAAAGGAAGAAAAGTCAGAAGACAGACTTGCACGTGACTTGGAATGCATCACTTGCCTTCTCCTGCCCTTAGATTCATCTCGCTGAGGTATTGAAGACAGAACCCAAATTCTCTGTCCTGCTCAGATTCTTACATCTTTATGACGCTAACTGAAATATGAGGTTCCAGAAGGCAGGAAGACGAGTGTGAACAGAGATCTGGATAGCCTCCACCAGCATACAAGACTGGTCCACTCTGGCATCTTACTCAGAGGCTCAGGGTAGTTTTTTTACCAAGCTGGCTGAGAAAAACTGAAGATGAGTGGAAAAGCACCAAACTATACCTAAACACATTTCCTTTAGTTCAAACAACTAGATAGCATTACAAAGCAAGCTGGCCTTCCCAAAGATTGAGCCACAAAACACTAGGTTCCTAAGAACATTGGTTATTATGTAGGAAAGAAGTCTCCCTGGCCCATTATATTTGGGAAATGATTCCAAACAGTTTGAAAAGAGATCTCTTCCTTGTCCATATGCTTGGAGCCTTTGCTAATACTATCATGTACTGAGAGTTAACTTAAGATTACAATCTAGAGGCTGGGAATGTGGCTCAGTGGTAGAGTACTTGCCTAGCATGCATGAAGCCCTGGGTTCGATTCCTCGGTACCACATAAACAGCAAAGACTGGAACTGACACTGTGGCTCAAGTGACAGAGTGCTAGCTTTGAGCAAAAGCAGCTCAGGAGGGCTGGGAAGGTGGCTCAGTGGTAGAGTGCTTGCCTTGCATGCATGAGGCCCTGGGTTCGATTCCTCAGCACCACATAAGCAAAAAGAAAAAAGACGGAAGTGGCACTGTGGCTCAAGTGGTAGAGCGCTCGCCTTGAGCTGAAGAGCTGAGGGACAGCGCCCAGGCCCAGAGTTCAGGCCCCACAACTGAACCCCCCCACAAAAAAAAGCAGCTCAGGGGCAGTACAGTGCCCAAGCCCTCAAGCCCCAGGACTGGCAAAAGAAGAGGGGTAGGGGGAGGAGAAGAGGGAAACGAGAGAGAGGAGAAAAGAAAAAGGGAGAAAGAGATCTAGCAAGAAGCATGGTCCAAACCCCTCTGACCACATACCCTTTTCTAGTGGACTTTCTTGAAGAACAGTGCCCCACAGTATGCTCCTGGGAAATCCTGTGCTAGGCGTGAGCCTTCTCCAAAACACAGGGCTCAAACTGGTCTGCTTACACGGAGGCAGCTGTTCTAGAACCAATTACTTTCTTTCTTTCTTTTTTGCTGGTCGTGGGCCCTGAACTCTGGGCCTGGATGCTGTCCCTCAGCTCTTCAGCTCAAGGCTCTACCACTTGAGCCACAGCACCACTTCCAGCCTTTTCTGCTTATGTGGTGCTGAGGAATCAAACTCAGGGCCTCATGCATGCAAGGCAAGCACTCTACCACTGAGCTACTTTCCCAGCCCCTAGAACCAATTTCTTTGAGGGAGTCTCATGCTCACTTCAGCAGCACGTATACCAAAATTGGAAAGAGACAAGACTCTTGATATGTAGCTCAGGCTGGCTTTGAACTTGTAATCCTCTTGCTTCAGCCTTTCAAATACAGGGGCGATAGTTATGCACCACCACACCCAACTTTAGAGCCATTTTCTACCTGCATTTTTTTCAGGCAAAACTGAGAGGAAAGGCTGAGTATGTTCCCTCTGACTCAAGAGCCACACCTAAGGAAGTCTGGACTGGCCATAATCACCACAGGGTAGCATAGCACCCAAACAGACAAATCCCCAGGCAGGCTGGCCCTGAAGGCCACACCTAGTGATGGGAGTGAGCAGGGGGGTGACAGGTTCATCCTCTCACCTAGGATTCAAGGGCTCCTCCCGGGGACCTGCTCGGGGCGGGGCTGGAGGCCTCCCAGTTGGTGGTGGTTTCTCTGGCTCTTCAAACAACTTGGACAGTGGGCAGGAAGCATCTGTGGAGACTGGCTTTCGACTCCCTGATCTGTCATTGGTGCACCGGAGAGGGGAAAATGGAGTTGGCAAGGGGCACCCCGTTACATTACCCCTCACGAGACCAACATACCCAAAGACTGCAGTAGCTCACCTGGAATCCTGACTGCTTCGGGACACAGAGGGAGCCTTGTTCTTGGTCCCTGCCTCATCCTTATCAATGCTGATCCACTCTGGGGAGGGCAAGGAAGGAACAGTGAAGAGAGGACCTGAGGATAGACAGCCTCTAGGCCTGCCCACCCTTTTCCAGCTATTCCTCGGGGAAAATCGAAACAGTCATAGCTCATAGCTGTAGAACCTCCAGCGGCCCAGAATTCCACCCAGGATCCCTCTCTCCTTCACCCGTCCTCACCAACCCCATCCAGTGTCCCAAACCCTTCCCGATGAAGCCCCTACCATAGAGCCGCTCACGGGTGCCCAGGCGTTCTGTGGGCACCCGCACTTTCATGGAGCCCCGGATGTTGCCAGTCTCCTCGCCGCGGTGTGACAGGAAGGTCAGGAACTGCTGTGCTGTACTGCCAATCATGGATTTGAGTGCAACCACACACTCCCCTGCGGGACAGATAGGACAGACCAGCAGATAGTCAAGCCTTGCTGGGACCCTGCTTAGTTTTTTGTACCCCTCAGCACCTCTCATCCCTTACCATAGGATTCATAGCCATCCATAGACTTGACTGTGAGCAGGAGATGCTGGTCCTGCAGGTATTCGATGTCAGCCAGAATGGGCTTGAGCTGGAGAGCAGAGAGGCACAGTGAAGACCAAAGCTCCAACCCCCTTGGGCCCTCTCACATGCTGCTCCGGCCCTCAGGCTTGTCATCTTCACTCTTAGGCAAAGTCCCCAAACCCTTATTGTAAAAGACACAGTCCAACACGGTCTTTAATCCCAAGAACTGGTTTTTGGTTTTTTTAATTTTTTTCTTCTGTTGATCATGGGGCCTGAATGGGCCTGGGCACTGTCCTTCAGCTCTTCAGCTCAAGTATAGTGCTCTACCACTTGAGCCACAGCTCCACTTCTCCAATAAAGTCTTTATAACCCTGGAATTAATTATCTGGGTCCTCAATGACAGTACAGGACCTGACATTTAGTAAAGACTTTAGAAGTATTTATTGAATACATGCATGAACAATTGGGCTCCATAGTCCCTTATAAACACAGCAAATGTCCTTATTCCGGTTCAAGTGCATGGGTGTGAGCATGCAGGCCTGTGTGCAGACTCTCCAGAACCCACCCTCCCTCCCAGGCAGCCCTGTCCCTCCCCATGGGACCCTTCACCCACCAGCCTTGGCCCTGCCCGCAGCCTCACCGTGGGCAGCTGGCGCGAGGACCACTGCACTTTGAGGAAGTTGATGTTATCACTGCTCTGGGCATCATTCTCAAAGCTCTTCTTGTACTCTGAAGTGGGGGTGAGGAACACACAACAGAGACTCATCTCCCAGCTTCCCCTCTCTCTACATTAAGGGCTGACTATTCTGGGCAGCCTCTAGCCTCCCGCCCAGCTTGGCCCACAGCCAGCCCTGGGCCCCCTCTGACCCTCCAAGCAGGTGGAGTAGAACTCAATGAAGAACTTGGTACGGCTGGCTGTCTTCACGATGGCCTCAATGCTCT
The DNA here is from genome assembly GCF_000151885.1 of Dipodomys ordii. Lineage (NCBI taxonomy): Eukaryota > Metazoa > Chordata > Mammalia > Rodentia > Heteromyidae > Dipodomys > Dipodomys ordii. Next base: position 2,148,679 of record NW_012267238.1, on the reverse strand, counting down.
CAAACTCGATGTAGGCCTGGTCCGAAGTCTTTGAGAGCCCTGAGGAGCAAGGGAAGAATTACAGGCAGAAGTGCTGAGAGAGCCTGAGTGGATCCCAGAGGAATGAGACAGAGGCTGAGCCTGGGACAGTAAATCAGGAGTCCTGGCAGAGCAGAAGACAAAGCCAAAAGGAACTTCCAAATCCTAACCCAACAATAAGAGATGCCCAAAGCCCAGATCCTGGACTAGGGCAGAAAGACAACTCAAGAATAAAAGATCGGGGCTGGGAAGGTAGCTCAGCGGAAGAGTGCATGCCTTGCAAGCATGAGGCCCTGGGTTCGATTCCTCAGCACCACATAAACAGAAAAAGCCGGAAGTGGCGCTGTGGCTCCAGTGGTAGAGTGCTAGCCTTGAGCTGAAGAGCTGAGGGACAGCGCCCAGACCCAGAGTTCAGGCCCCATGACCAGACCCAAAAAAAAAAAAAATAATAAAAGATCCTTATCAGGAGCATCTGGGGACCCTGTAGAATGCCTGCAGCCTTGCCTGTTAATAGTACAGCACACTTCCCAGGCACACTTGGAGACACAGATAGGTTATACTTGCATATATCCAACCAGTCATGGGTTCAATGCATGATCCAGACGTACAGACATCCTTACACGTCACATCCCCTAAGCCATCCTTTGTATGTATTCTATATGCCGTATCTATGACCACATCTAAAATAATCACCTTTCTTGGAGATAAACTGTGAAGTAACTCCAACCTCAAATGTTCCAAACACAGGGGAATGGTCGCTGGTGACAATGTCATCAGTACAACCTGTGCAGGGGGATAGAAATGGGGATCCAGGTGAACTGTCTCTCCCCTTCTCCCCCTCTCAAAGGAAGGCAGAGACAAGAGAGTGACACCAGGCATCTTCTAGCACCCTGTCTGGGATGCTCTCACCATAGGAATTGCATATGATGTGGGTTTCAGGGTAGGACTTCCACAGAATCCGGTCACACCATGAGGGCACATTGGTCCGCACCTGAGGCAAGAAGGGGCAGCCTGGTCATGGTTGACAGCTGGGAGTGTCTCAGCAGGGGCCTTACCCAACAGCTGATGCCTTAGGCCTCAGCACCTATCTGTCTTCTTGGATCTCCACAATACCCAGAGTCACCCAGGGATCCTGAGAGAAGCCACATAAGGGGAAGTGGCAACCGTAGAGGCCTACACCACAACCCCCTGACCCTACACTCTGACCCACTGCAGGCTGGAGCTCCCTCAGCCCTCCCTATTTTCTCCACTTACCCCAGTCGGTTTCTGCTTATGCCAGGCATATGTGTCCCGAGAGCCCCGCTCATAGCGATAGGTAGGTGGGAAGGAAATCTCTTCCTCACCTAAGGAGAGCAGAGGACATATGGGATTCAGTGTCCCCCAAGCCCAAAAATACCCCAGGCCCTCTGGAGCCACCTGGTAGGCCCCCACTCACTGAATCGAAGGAAGACCTTGTGCTTCTCCCGTTCCAAGTTGAGTTGGTCCACCCTGAGCAGGGGCTCAAACTCCTTCCTACTGATGTAGTTTAGGATCTCCTGGAGTATAGGATGCACAGTCCGAAGACTTGTCTCCTAAGCTGAGCCAGAGTGAGAGCCCTCTGGACCCCATCTTTCCTACAACCACCCATCCACAGGGCCCTGCTCACACCTGGATGTCCATGTCTAAGCGGTAGTTGAGGTCCCCAAACCAGAAGAGGTGAGTGAAACGCAGAGAGATGTCAAAGGCACTGAGCTGCCGGTCGCCCAATGAGAGCAGACGAAGGATGTCCAGGTAGTTCTGGTTCCGCCTAGGATAGGTAGAGGGGTAGGTCCCTATGCTCAAGCATCAAGATAAGAAGTCAAAGGGGTAGGGACTATAAGACAGAGACAGAGGAAGGAGCTGGAGACAAGATCAAGGTCAGGAACAGACAAGAGGAGTAAGGAAGGAGGAGTGGATGGGGCTATGGGAGAGGGAACTGGTCCCAGGTAATGAGGGCTGGGATTAAGAAAGCAGGAAGGTGCCTCTCACCGGGCAGTCTTCTCATTTCCTGAGGTGAGATGGCAATTTACAAAGCCAAACGAGGTGCCATTGAACATGAATGAGACACCCACAGCTCCCTTGTTCCCTGTCAGAGCAAGCGAAGGAAGAAATCCCGGGTCGTACAAAGGGCTCCCAACTCCCCCCTGGTACCCCTCAAAACAACAGTGACAGGGCTCTCTCCCTAGTCCAGAACACTTGGAGGCAGGCAGGCCCCTAGAAACACCCATTCCTCCCTGAGGGTCCTCCTGGCACTATTCACTGGCTGTGTGAACGTAGGCTAGTCATTCAACCATTCTGGGCTTGAGTTTTATCATCTATCAAAAGGAATAATTGGTGGGCACCAGTAGCTCATGTCTGTTATCCTAGCTACTCAGGAGGCTAAGACCTTAGGATCACAGTTCAAAGCCAGTGCAGGTGGGAAAGTTCATGAGAATTTTATCTCCAATTAACCACCAAAAGACCGAAAGTAGAACTGTGGCCTTGAGCAAAAAAGTTCAATGACAACTCCCAGGCCCTGAGTTCAAGACCCAGGACCAGCGTGCGTGTACAGGCACATGCACACACAGGAGATAACTGCTTTTGGCCTTCTTGATGGGGCTCAAAAAATTTTAGAATATTTATTAAGTTCCAAGTACCCTATGTATAGGGAAGCCAAGACCACTAACTAGGAAGACCTTGGGCTAGAGAGAAAACCGAAGGCAGGGGTGGAGGAAGCCCACCTGCCCCACTCACCTAGGGTGTTGGCAATGCCAGTCTTCACGCTGGACGTACTGACGTGGCTGATGCGGTTCTCATGCTCTGGCTTCACCAGCACAGCCACCTTAATGTTCCATAGTGACTGCATGGCAATCTGCATAGAGGGTCAGAGGTCACCTCCTCTGCTCTGGGCTAAGACCCCCTTCTGCATTCCTCTGCCCCTTTTCCTGAGGGACTAGCGAGGATCAGGTCTCTGGTGGAATGAAAGGCTCACCAAGGACTCAAGTTAGATGGAAATATCAGAGGTCACCGGGAAAGCCATTAAAAGTCAGACAGGGAAGTCTTGGATTTTGTTTGTGAGAACAAGGAAGGGACTGGGTGAGATGACCCCTCACCGGGCGGTAATCCAGATCCGTAAGATCCTTGAGGCCCCCTCGAAGCAGGTCTAGCCACTCTCGGTCACCCACTGAGTTCTCCTGGGTCCCAAAGACATAGATGTCGTGGGGGATGGTCACTGTGACTTCGTCCAGGGCCTTCCCTAGACCCTTCGATGTGAACCAAGACGTCACATTTTTGGGAGGCGGCACACTTCCTGGAGTAAGGATGAAGGAAGGGTGGGAAGGTCAGACCCCTACCCAGGAGACATCACCTACCACACCCTAGCCCCAGCTTAGGCCTGACCCATGTTCCAGGTGCCTATGAAGACAGAGATCATGTCAGGCTCGTCCTGTTTTGAGTGTTTGTTCTTCATGAGCTGCAGCAGCTGGCAGAAGGCCTCCCGTTTCTGTGGAAACAGCAGCCAGTCAAAGGCAGGTGGGCAACAAGGAACACCCCCTTCCACAGGGACACCCCATCAGATGGGAGGTTCTCACACTCTACACTACTACTTAAGAATATTACACAAGCTGGGTGCTGGTGGCTCACGCTTGTAATCCTAGCTACTCAGGAGTCTGAGTTCTGAGAATCATGGTTCAAAGCCAGCCTGGGCAGGAAAGCCCATAAGACTCTTATCTCCAATTAACCACAAGAAAACCAAAAGTGGCACTGTGACTCAAAGTGGTAGAACACTAGCCTTGAGCTGAAGAGCTCAGAGAGCACCCAAGCCCAGAGTTCAAGCCCCAGGACTGCCACCAAAAAAAAAAAACAAAAAAAACAAAAAAACACACACACACAAGTTCAGTAAGTTTTAACTGAATGGGGATTTGAATCCACCTTCAGGTCACCCTCTCTATTCGGTAGAACTGGAGTTTGTTTGTCCATTGTGATACTGTGGCTTGAATTCAAAGCCTCGAGATCTCACTTGGCATTTTCCACTCACACCTGGTGCTCTCCCACTTGAGCCATGCCCCCAGTTCCAGCTGGAGATAAGTCTCTCAGTTTTGTCTTTGGCGTCAACCTGAGATCCTTCTATCTCAGCCTCCTGAGCAGCTAGGGTAGTATAGTCATGAACCCCTGACTCCCTACCAGTACTAGGGTTTGAACTCAAGGCCTCATACTTGGCAGGTTCTCTACTTGTCACTTGAGATAAAAGCTCAGTTACATTCCAGAAAGGGTTTCAAACCTTGCCTGGGGCCAAAATTCACCATGCCTAGTTTATTAAGAGGCCCAGGCTGGGGCTGGGAAGTTGGCTCAGTGGTAGAGTGCTTGCTTTGCATGCATGAGGCCCTGGGTTCGATTCTTCAACACCACATAAAGAGAAAAAGTCAGAAGTGGCACTGTGGCTCAAGTCATAGAGCGCTAGCCTTGAACTGAAGAGCTGAGGGACAGTGTCCAGGCCCAGAGTTCAGGCCCCACAACCAACCAAAAAAAAAAAAAAAGAGGGCTGGGCAGTTGGCTCAGTGGTAGAGCACTTGCCTTGCATGCATGAGGCCCTGGGTTTGATTCCTCAGCACCACATAAGCAGGAAAAAAAAAGCCGGAAGTGGCGCTGTGGCTCCAGTGGTAGAGTGTTAGCCTTGAGCTGAAGAGCTGAGGGACAGCGCCCAGGCCCAGAGTTCAGGCCCCACAACCAGACCAAAAAAAAAAAAAAAAAGGTTCCCAGGCTAGGCTGGGGGGGGACGTGGCGGGGGGGGGATAGGGGGGAGGGTGTTGGTGGCTCATGCCTATCTATAATCCTAGCTACTCAGGAGGCTGAGATCTAAGGATTGTGGTTCAAAGACAGCCCCAGCAGGAAACTCTGTGAGACTCTTATCTCCAATAAACCACTCAGAAAACCAGAAGTGGCACTGTGGCCCAAGTGGTAGAGTGCTAGCCTTGAGCTGAAGAGCTGAGGGATAGCGCCCAGGCCCAGAGTTCAAGCCCCATGACTGACCAAAAAAAAAAAAAAATTCCCAGGCTGCCTTTAAATAATCAATCCTCCCAATCTCTGTCTCCCAAGTAACTTAGAGCCACCATGCCTGGCTCTCAATGCCTGTCCCCCGACACCCTCCCCCCCCCCACACACACACCAGGAGGGAAAACAGGCCTACACCACACATCCCCTCTCTTCCCATTCAATGAGGACTCTAGCAACCCCCAGTGCCCTGGCCAAGACTGTTCCTTACCCGGGCACTGACAAAGATGAAATCCTTGCGTTGGGTACGGTCCTTCTCCTTTTCAAACACAACACCAAGTTTGTTCTGGACACGCTGGGACTTAATGAGCTGACGAACTAGAGAAAGTAGGAGAGATCACATAAGCCTGTGCCTCAAGGCCAAGGGGCTCCAGGCTACCTAATTTGCCCAGGTCTGGCCCTGGCTCACTGCGGTCGTGCGTGAAGGTTGTCCAGTCCTCCTGGGAGTCCCGCTGTCTCCGCAGCAGCACCAGCCGCCCTCCCTCCACATCCACGCTCAGCGTGAACTTCTGGGACTTCCCAATCTTGGTAAGGTCACCCAAGGTCACATCCAGCTTCACCTGCAATTCAGGAGGTTGGGAGACTGCTGACAAGCCTGGGAGGGCAGGGAGGGGCAGGCAGCACCCGCTGTACCTCCAGCTGCCCTTTGTTCCAGGAGGCCTTATCCACTGTGTACCTCAAAGGCCTGCACAGGTATGGTCTTGGCCTTGCGTGTGGAGGGCTGCAGTGGGGCTGGGGGCCCTGTGGAGCTCATGTCCTGCAGAGCCTTCAGGGCCTGCAGAGGGCAAGCATAGAGTAAGTGAGGAGGACAGGCTGGGTGGGGGGAAGAAGGGGCACTGCTGATGTTACAGTGAGAACTGGGCTTTGGCTTCAGGGTTGAAATCAGGTCAGTGACTAAGGAGGGGTGTGCGGGAGTCAGTCCACCTTCTTTTGGATGCCTGACAGGAAGTCCTTCAGCACTGACAGCTTCAACACTAGGCTCTCCAGCTCCTGCTCCCCAGTCTGTGGTGGGCTCTGTGGGGAAGAGAGAAAGACTGGTACATGAGGCCCCCCCAAGCAGCAGCTTCACCCCACCCTCCACTCCTGCCCGATGATCCCACCTGCTGCTGCAAAAGGCGGGTCACCATGGGTGAGCTCTGCTGATCAAACACCTTGGACAGGATCTCCAGGCCAGACAGGACCTTGTCCACCTCGCTAGGGGAGACACCAGGTCAGACTCCCACCCTGACCTAAGTCCTGGGAACAGGATGTGGGGTGTGGCACTTCCATCTGAAGCACGGAGGCACCAGGGCACAGGGGAGGAAGTCAGAGGTGGTGACTGGCTCACGGATGAGGGGCCAAGCCAGGGAGTCGTGTGTGCGCAGCTGCCACTGGTACCTGTGCAGCCTGCGGCATGAGGTGGCTAGGGTGCGGGTGAGGTGGGGCAGGTTGCTGGCTCCGCCCCGCACGGCCTCCAGGTCCAGTCCGTAGCTGCCCTTCAGATACTCATGGGAGACAGTGCTCAGCCCATTGGGAGTGCTTCGGGAGAGAGGTTTGGAGTCAATAGAGGCCCCTTGTCCCAGAACCCCAACCCATCCCTCTGGGACCACAGCACTGGTAGCAGGAGTAAAATGGGGCGGAGATGGGATGGGGGTGGTCCAGCAGGAAGGGCTCAGAAGGCATCTCCACCTCTTGTGGAAAACCACTCTCAGAGGAGAAAGGGATTCAGCAGATGGGGTGGGGGATACTCACCTCTCAGCGGCTGGAGTGGTGGGGGTCTCTGGGGGTGGCAAGGAGCTGCTAGGCCCGATGGAGGCAGAAATGCTGGTGGAGCCGGAGCGTGGGGGCAGAGGGGGTTTCTCATCCTCCACATCTGTGGACAGGGTCAAAAGGGCACATACTCAGTGGGATGATGGCTGCGGGTGCCACAGCTGTCAGACTTCCAGAGAAAAGGGTAAAGGGCAGGGGAACGTGGGTAGGGGGATAGGGGGCTTCAGGCGAGGCCAGGCTGAGAAGAGAGGCTAGGAAGAAAGAGAGTCAGGGGACAGGGCAGTACCTGAGGTATCTCGGTCATCAGGCGGGTCTGGTTCTCTCTCCCCCTCTACAGGCAGTAGCAGGGCACAAACCAGGCCCTGGTTGGGTTGGGCATATAGGCCAATGAGCTCACCCAAGGTCTGGAAGCGGCGCACAGGTACACCCTGTGAGGTCTGTGGGCCGGGCAAGGAGGGAACAAAGAGTTAGGCCAGAGGTCCTCAAGCCCGGGGCTGGATCAAGGTCAAGACTTAAGGGTCTGAGCTCCCACCTGCACAGCCAGGAAATCTTCTCCATCAGGCAGAATACGGTATGTGTGCACATGCTTCTGATACCTAATGGTGAGGCAGAGGTCAGAGCCTGTCACCCCAAGCTGGGGACTAAGCCCCAAGGCAGCCATTCTTCTTATTACCATGCTTACTCCCACCCACACCCCAGCGTGGTCCCCTTAAAACTACTTGCCAGGCTGCACAGGGTTAATGATAGGTTAGTGAACTTCCATCCCTTTAGTGTTCCCAATAAGAGTAGGAATGGTGGGGGGGGCAGGTGAATAATGCAGTTATCATGTCGATACATAAGCTATAAAACTAGGAAAATTAAAGGAAGGGGTTAAGAGGAATGGGGGAGAATGAACAAAGGAGTGACATGGATCAAGATGCAGTGTACTTATAAACTGACACATTGAATGGTAACCCCTTTATAAAACTACTAGAAGATAATACAAATATAATTTTCAAAAAAGGAGCAAGAATGACCAAATTCCCTCCCTGTGCTCAGACCTACAGAGACTCCACGTCCACCACAGGGCCTAGGAAGCAACAGGCAGCTCTTTTGTGGCCTCCACAGCTGTCTAAACAGCCCCTCTGGGGCTGTGGTACCAGTCTGGGCCCCCCGCCAAAGTAAGAGTCCTCAGAAGCCTGGCTAGCCCTTTTGCATGCATAGGCAATGTGCTCGTACACGTGTGAGCTTCTGTCTGTATTTATGTTGGTGTCTAGTTCTGCTGGAGTTGGATGTGTCTGGGAAGTTTGGCCATTACTCCAGGCCTTTACCTTCCTCCTCAGACACTGGGAAACTAGGATGACACAAGAGGACACTTTATGGGGACCCAGCCTGGAGGGGGAAGAGGGGTGCTGACAGATGGCATAGCAGCTGAGCAGGTGACAGCTGAGCCAGGCACACACTCAGTGGGGGATGGAAGGCTTCCTCTGTTTACACACCTTAGAGGCCCCTGGGGTCTGTGTTGTATGCTAGGTAGGAGGGCCACCCCCTTTCCCCCAACAGGCTCACTCTGGAGCCTCTGCTGGGTATTGGGGCTGGGTGTGTTACTTTGTGGGTTGTGGACCTGTGTTTATAACAATAATAGCAATTCAGGAGCTGAGCCTGGTTCCATGTCAGGCCAGATACTCAGCCATCCTACAGATCTTTCAATTCTCACCCGTTTGAAGCAGATATTATCAACATTATCCCCATTCTCCAGAAAAGGAACTGAGGCTCAAAAAGATAATAGGATTTTCAAATTTACAGAACAAGTAGAGGCAGAAAGAATTAGGATTTAAGGGCTGAGACTATGGCTTAGTGGTAGAGTGCTTGCCTAGCATGCACGAAGCCCTGGGTTTGATTCCTCAGTACTGCATAAATAGAAAAAGCCAGCAGTGTGCACTGTGGCTCAAGTGGTGAGAGTGCTAGCCTTGAGCCAAAGAAGTTCAGGGACAGTGTCAAAGCCCTGAGTTCAAGCCCCAGGACTGGCAAAATATAAATAAATAACTAGGATTTAAAACCAGGGCAGAAGCCAAGGCATTCATCAGGGCAGGGCGTTCCTTGAATATTATTCATGGACATATGTTGTATATATAGGTAGACAAGTATTTGTTTACCACTTCTGATCCCTCCTGAGATCCAGGGAACAGCCACTCGGCTGGCAAAGCCAAATCCTCCACACAAGAGCCAGCCTCTGGGCCCACCCATGCCTTCCCCCCAGCAGTACAGCCAGGATTCACCCCTTACCGGGACAATAATGCTCCTCACCCCAGACATGGGCCCCAGCTGCTCCCCTCCCACTCAACAGCTGACCCTGCACCTGCCTCCTTCCCCTCCTGCATAGGGGGGGGTACACTTCAGAGGGGGCTGGGAACACAGGGCTCCTAAGGATATTCACGAGTTGGGTTGTCCTGGGCTTCAGGCAAAAGCTAGGCCAGAGTTAGCTCATCCTCTGTACTCCTGATGTTTTGGACAGAATCTTGGGCACTAACAAATGTTTAATAGCATCTCTGGCTTCTACCCACCAGATGCCAATAGCTCCAGTGATGACAGTAATATTTCCCCTGGTCTAGGCCAAAGTACATCTTACTCAAGGATGTCATAAGAACAGAGGAGGAAGGAAAGGGCAGATGTACAGGGATTTGGGGAGGACATGTGACAGTGCCAAGAAAGAACACAACTAGATGCAAACACAGCACCCCCTGAAGCTTCCCATACATGGCTTTCCATTCCAGGGACCCCAAGAGGCCCATTCAGTGTGGGAGCTGGTGAGCAGGTCAGAGAGAGAACACTAGAAAAGCAAAAAAGGACAAACTTGCCCCCACAGCACTACCTGTGACACCACTCAGGGACAGCTGAAGAGACGGAGGCCCACTCAAAGAATTGCTGGACCTAGCCTAGGGGGTCAGAGTCCAAGCCAGAGCCGGGACACATTCACTCACTGATTGGTGAATGGCTCAGTCCCATACAGCCTCACCCAGCTGCCTCCCCAAGCCTTCCTCTTCCACACCTTCACCACCATCCCCAACGGCTCCCCACATCCTTAGGATGCAAAGCCAAACACACTGTAAAGAAGCTTGCTGGGCATTCTCCTACACCCTGCCATCCCTCTGCCCGCCGGTACCTTACCACTCGGACAAATCCCATTAAACCGAACGGGCCCGCATGAGATGAACCACCTTGCATGCTCACCAGTGCCCCTTCTACCTGGGGGGCCCGGGCGAGTCTGCCTCTACTGCCTGCACTTTCTCCTCCATCACCAACCACTCTGGGCCCCCCCAACTCTGCTCGCAAGGCCCCAGAAGATACCCCCAGACTCACAGCAGGAAGTGGCCCCAGATCCTGGCTCAGCCCCAAGATAAAGTCAAAACCTCGGACAGACCCAGGGGTGGAGGCGGGGCTACTGTCCCGCCGGCCCCAGTCACCACCACCGCCCCCCACCGCCCCGAACTCGGGGCGCTCCGGGCGCGTCCCCACCTCCCCTTCCCGCGCCACTCACAGGACGCAGAGTGCGAAGGCCCCCGCCACGCTCTCGCTGTCTCGGACCAGGAAGCTGCCATCGCGGCCGGCCCGGGCCAGCAACTCCTCCGCAGCGGCGCGGCTCAGGTCGCGGTGGTACCAGGCAGGG
>NW_012267238.1:2128565-2136868 GCF_000151885.1 Dipodomys ordii | reverse complement strand
CCACACCCCGCCTCCCCCGCCCGCGTCCGGTCCCGTCGTGGCTCACCCGCCGGCTGACCTCGGACCAGCGCCGGCACCTCCCCGCGCCTCGGCTTCCCGCTCCGTACAATGGGGCGACCCTCTGGGACTCCGCTTGTGCCGCCCTCGGCGCCGGGCCCGGACACGGGGGCCCCCGCGCGCGCGCTCCGGGACTGCGGCTATTTTTACGATTAATTAAGGAGTAAGGAAGGTGACAGCTGTGTAAACTGTAAAGCGCGACCGCGGAGCGAACGGGTATTATTAGCACCGCCCCCGTCCCCGCTACTCCCTCCAAGTCAACCAACTCGCGCCTCCGAGGGCCGGACGCCGGCCGGGGAGCCCCCGCCCGCCACGCAGGGGGCGGCACCCGCCCGGGGGCCTGGCCCGCCCCTTCCCAAAAAAAGCGCTCGCGGGTGGCTGAGTCTCCCGGGAGTCCTCTTCCTGCCCCGCCTCTCCTCCCCTGAGCTCCTTAAAGGCGCAGGCCTCCAGCGGGCGCCCCCGGCCGCCAACTCTTGGGCTGTTTGCCTGAGCATCCCTTTAAGCCGGGAGAGAACTTTCACTTTGCTAAACTGAACCTGTTGACCGAATCTAGATTAGTCGTCTGGAGCTTCCTCCATTTCTAACCCGCGCTGGTTTCACCCAGCTGGAACGAGTCCTGAATCCTGGAGAGGAGCTCTGTGGGACCTCACACACTAGATAAACACAGTAACTTGAGAGAGCTGCCGCCCGCCCTTCTTTGTCTCCTGATCCTGCCAGGAGCCCAGTAACTTATTCTTCAACCTGTGTCCAACTTCCCCATTAGTCACCTTTTGGTATTGGGAAGGGGAGCCTGCTGGGGGTGGGGATGGAGCAGCTGTGTGAATGAGATCCAGACTAGGAGTCTGCACACTTGGGTTCTAGTCCCAGCTGAACCGCCTTTGGGCTGTTATCAGACAGCTACTTGTGTGTCTCTGGGGAGAACCCTGGTAGAGAAGTGGAGACAAAGACTTTTCTGAGGGCATAAGAGAAGGCAAGAAACCCGGAGATCAAGTCTTGTCTAGCTCTGAGACTATGCAACTGCTGAGCAATCTTCCAAAATCAGTCTTGCTCCTGCCTCTGGGAAGCCAACCCCTAAGGGTTTCTGGATCACAGAACTTGGTCCGATCTTGATTATTTCCTCTGCAGGAATTCCCCCGGATTGTCTTCCCAATTGGCTCTGTTTCTCCTCTGAGAGTCCCAGGCCCTAACTCTTAACACTTAAATCATCATGTTAGGTAGGGTGATTCCCCCTTCCCAACCCCCCCCCCTTCTCCCCCCACCACCCTGGGCATACAGAGCTTTCCCTGGACTCCCATCCCCAGCTTTCCCGTTACAGAGCTGAACACCAACCCAGGGAGAGGAGAGCTGGGGCAGGGGAGATGTTTGGGAACTAGTATGAAGATAAAGTCCTAGTCAGGTCAGGTTCTAATGGCTAGTGCCTGTATCCTATTCAGGATTATTCAGGAGGCTGAGATCTGAGGACAGTGGTTGGAAGTCAGCCAAAAGCAGACAAATTGTTTTTTGGTTTTGTCGGGCTTGAACTCTGGGCCTGGGCACTGTCCCTCAGCTCTTCACCTCAAGGCTAGCACTCTACTACTTGAGCCACAGTGCCACTTCCAGGTTTTTCTGTTTATGTGGTGCTAGTAATCAAACCTAGGGCCTCATGCATGCAAGGTAAGAAAATCTACCACTGAGCCACCTTCCCAGCCCCTGGGCAGACAAATTCTTGAAACTCTTACAACTAGCCAACCCGAAAAAGCCAGAAGTGGAGGGGTAGGTCAAAGGGTAGAGCTACAATCTTGAACAAAGAAGTCAAGAATGTGAGGCCCTAGCTGGGCACCAGTGGCTTATACCTGTAATCTTAGCTACTCAGGAAGCTGAGATCTGGATCATGGTTCACAGCCAGCCCAGGCAGTAAAGTCCATGAGATTCATCTCCAATTAACCACCAGAAAACCAGAAGTGGCACTGTGACTCAAGTGGTAGAGCACTAGCCTTGAGCTGAAGAGCTCAGTCACAGTGCCCAGGCCCAGAATTCAAGCCCTACAACCCAACGAAAAAGAAAAAAAAAAGTGTAAAGAGTGTGAGGCCCTGAGTTCAAGCGCTATTACCTGACCCAAAACAAAACAAAACTCTTGGGCCTGGCTCTCCTTGGGGCTATTAATGTACAAATTCACATTCTTTCTAGGAAAAAGCTTGTTTTATTTCATTACCTGGAGGAAAGGATTGAGATCACAATTTTATTGAGGAAACAAAGTTACAACTGTTGCACTTTTACATAGAAAGTGAAAGAGTTGGACTGGGAAGTTGACTCAGTGGTAGAGTGCTTCCCTCACATGCATGAGGCCCTGGGTTCGATTCCTCAGCACCACATTAAGCAGAAAAAGCTGGAAGTGGTGCTGTGGCTCAAGTAACAAAGAAAGAAAGGAAGAAGGAAGGAAGGAAAGAAAGTGAAAGAGTCGAGATTTTTTTTTTTTTTTGGTCAGTGGTAGGGCTTGTTCTCTGGGCCTGGATGCTGTTTTCTGAGTGATTTATTGGAGCTGAGAGTCTCACGGAGTTTCCTGTCTGGGCTGGTTTTGAACCTTGATCCTCAGATCTCAGCCTACTGAGTAGCTAGGATTACAGGCTAAGAGTCAGAATTGAAACACAGGTGTGATTGCTCTAATCTAAAGAAATCCACACACTAGGAGATCCATCCCTCACCCAGCCACAAACTCACAATGAAAATAATTCTTCAGCTAGTGATGTGTCACAAATTTATTAGAACTTCCCCCAAACCTCACCATGGAGCAAGAACTGGGTGATAAAGGGCTGAGTAATAGATTACAGGTAGATTTGGGGTTCCCTCAATTGTAAGAACTCAGATGAGCCTAGCCTGCTAGGTAGCAGAGAGGAGATTTAGGGAGGACTGCATTCAGACAAGGAGTAAAAGTGGCAGTATCAGGGCCAGGCTGGGTATGAAGAGCCCTCTCCCAGGGTGTATGGCCCCAGAAGTCATGGCCTGAGCATAAAACCTGGCCACCTCCTCATTGGGATTGCCCTGGTCTGGATCAAACCACATCTGGATGCAGCGGCCACTCCCTTGGCTATAGTTGCTCACTTTGTAGGAATGACTCCAGAGACCCTCACAAAAGGAAGCTGGTGTGGGGAAGTAGAACTCAAATGTATGGCAAACAGCTTTGGCTGGACACTTATTAACTCCTGCAAGCAGAAACATAGTGGACACAAATATTAAGCCCTGGACTCATTTCTAGCCATCCCAGAAATCTTCAGTCCCACCTCAAAACCTCAAACTCTCTTTTCCATCTTCCACCCCCTTAGACTCTTACCAGAGCTCCAGTCCCAGCCCTTGTGCCAGTTGGTCTTGCAGGTGGAGGAGGTGCGGCAGTCTTCCCACCAGCGCTGACAGTCCTCTTTGCATAATGGCACATCCAGGAACCGCTCTTTGCGCCAGTTTTGGTTAACCTGGATGGAGTAGGGATATTAGCAGCTGTGAAGGGACTGAGCCAGGAAGCAACATAATGGGAATGAGATAAGCAGACAATGGTACCTCCTGGATCCAGGGCCCCAGATTGGGTGAGCACTCATACAGACAGGAATCTTGGATAAAGTGACACTTGCAGGCAGGCTCCATCTTGCCACAGTGATCCCAATTGAAGTTGTACAAGAGAGAGGTGTCCTTGTGCAGCTCTTGAGTGGTGTTGAAGGAGCAGCAGGAATTCCTTCTCCAGGGACTGCACTAGGTGGGGAAGCCAGGACTGAATCCTCCAACAAATCTCCCACCTCCTGCCGTCTGCAGCCTGACCAAACAGGCTGTCCTGGGAAAACTCACCAGAAGAGCACCATGGTCCTTGACCTCACAGACCTCCCCCCATTTTTTTGGGGGGAACACAATTACTAGTGTGATGAGGGGACTTTGAGAGCCCACCTGAGTCTTATCTTGAGGCTAACAGTTATCATTTTATAGAGCACACTTTATTTTTTATTTTATTTTGCCAGTCCTAGGGCTTGAACTCAGGGCCTGGGCTCCATCCCTGAGCCTCTCTGTGCTTAAAGCTAGCACTCTACTACTTAAGCCACAGCACCAAGTCTTATGGGGCTTGAACTCAGGGCCGGGACTCGGTCCCTGAGTTCTTTTTGCTCAAGGTTAGTACTCTACTACTTTGAGCAACAGTGCTACTTTCAGTTTTCTGGTGGTTAATTGGAAATTAGTCTCTCAGACTTTGCTGCACAAGCTGGCTTCAAATCACGATTCTCATACCTTAGCTTTCTAGGATTACAGGCACGAACCATCAGCATCCAGCTTCTAAAAAGTAAAGAGCTAGGCATTGGTGGCTCATGCTACTCAGGAGGCTGAGATTGAAAGGATCAGGGTTCCAGGCCAGCAAGAGCAGAAACTTTGTGAGACCCCAATTCAACCAATAGGTAGCTGGAATTGGGCCAGTCACTCATGCCTATAATCCTAGGGATACAGGAAGCTAAAGTCTGAGGATTGTGGTTTGCAGTCAACCCAGGCAAAAAGTCCATAAGACTCTTTATCTCCAATTAAATGCCAAAACACCAGTAGAGCTGTGGCTCAACTGGTAGAATACTAGACTTTATAAGACAGACAGACAGACAGACAGACAGACAGACAGACAGACAGACAGACAGAAAGAAAGAAAGAAAGAAAGGAAAGAAAGAAAGAAAGAAAGGAAAGAAAGAAAGAAAAGAAGAAAGAAAAAAAGAAAGAAAGCTAAGGGACAGCACCCAGGCCTTGAGATCAAGTCTCAGTATTGGCACACAAATATTTAAAGAAAAGAAGAAGAAACTGGGCATGCTGATACACATCTGTCAAATTAGCGATGTGAAAGACATAAAATGGAAGGATCCAACCCCATAACTGCCATGTAAAAGGACACAATGAGTCTAATAGAGTTGGGGTCTATTGGCATGAATGTTTCTAGGCCCATGCCCCAGGTCACTGTCACAAGAGGCTTTGACCCCCTTTACCTTTGACATCCCAGAGCTGGCAGGCAGTAAGCGTAGAAAGAGCTACCTCTGCAGTGTCTCTCACACTTCAATCCATGGAGGAACCCCCCACAATCCCACCCTTGACCCCCCACCAGGGCTGGGTCTATCCAACTCCTATGTGGTCCATGTGTTTCCATAACTAGTGTAATGTGCAGGCCATCATCTACTAGATTATAAAGAACCATCTGGAATGAGTTCCTGCCATTCACAAGAAGCATGCACCATCCCACAGGAGCTCAGAGACTGACTGCCTCCTCTCCAGCATTGCCTACCACCTGATGTCCTCCCTGGGGAGAACACCCCTAATATCACTCTCCCTACCACCTTCATCTTCTCCCCCACACCTTGTAGGGGTGGAGGGTCTGGCCCCTCAACTCCTCCCCCACCACCTTGGCCTCCTCCTCCCAGTCAACATAGGCCCCTCCCTGAACTGCAGCCTCACCTGCTCGTGCAGTTTGTCCTCAGGGCCTGGCTTTGTCTTGTGGTGCTTGGCATCCAAGCAGGCATTGAGCAGGTCTGTCCTATCCCTGGCACTGCAGGTGATGGCTCCCCAGGCCAGAAGCAGAAGCAGCATCCATTTCCACATCATGCCTTTCTAGCCCCGCAGAGGGAGCTGTGGTTAGGAAGACAAGGCCTGTAAGGAAAGATCCATCCAGGGGACACCCTTCACCCCGCCTGCCTCAGTCTCCTCATCCCTGCAGTAAAAGATGAAGCCAGACCCTATTCCTTCAATGCTGGAATCCTTAGGCTTGCTGAGGCTAGAGTAGAGAAGGTTGGCAAGGGGAGGGGAGGTCCTCCCGTCTCCCACCAAGAGAGCTGGAGTTAGTGGGCGAGTCCTATGGCAGTCTTCCCAAGTTAGATACTCTGTCTGTGCCCTCCGCATCCTTCTAGCCTTGATATATGCAAGTAACTAAACAGGGTAAGCCCGTGCCTGGCTCCTTGGAAATGGGCCAGGGACACACAGTGCCCTCATCCCACCTCAGCCAATGCTCTGCAGACTCTGGACTGCTTCCCACGCCAGCCTGGAAGCCCTTTTAGCCCTGGGGGAGACGATGATCCAGCTCTGCTGAGTCCTCCAGATTGCAGAAGGATCAAGTGACATGGCCCACATGACAGTGTTTGGTTAAATGATACAGAAATGGAAAGCGTGGTGGTATTTAAACAGCTTGGCTTCCTCTCTGTCTTTCATTCCCTAATTTCTGAAAGCCACCCTCCCTGCGCCACCCCCCCCCCATCACTTCTCAGAGCTAATGCACCAGACCCCATTTTACCTCTCAAAAAATAAATGCCAAGGGGCTGGGAAGGTGGCTCAGTGATAGAGCGCTTGCCTTGTATGCAGGAAGCCCTGGGTTCGATTCCTCAGCACCACATAAACAGAAAAAGCCAGAAGTGGTACTGTAGCTCAAGTGGTAGAGTGCTAGGCCTTGAGCTGAAGAGCTGAAGGACAGCGCCCAGGCCCAGAGTTCAGGCTCTCCAGAAACCTTAGTAGTCCAACCCAAAAGTCCCCAGACACACACATAGAGTCAAGCGCCTGGAAAGTGAAAGTCCCCTTCTCTGTTCCTTCCTGCCCTCACTTCAGAGATTTATGTTCTTTTGGACTCTGCTACTGGAGCACCTAAGAGGTAATCAAGACGCCCTCCTCCTCTCCCCTACCATCTCCACATGCATTGACCACCGGGCCCTGCCAAGAACCTCTTAAAAATCCTCTGGAACTCACTTCCAGAGTTTTGTGTTTAGGGTCAGATTTTCCCTCCCACAGTGCGCTTCCCCACAGGAGCCAGAATAAGCCCTCCCCCTTCCATTTCTCCCCTCTCCCTCCTTCCCTTCTTCCCTACTTCCTTCCCTCCCGCCTTCTTTCCCTTCCTTCTTCTTCCCTCTTTTTCTCCCTCCCTCCTTCTTTCTTTTCCTCCCTTCTTTCCGTCCCTTTTTATTTTTGTGAAATTGCTCATGGAATTCAGGGCCTCTCAAATGTTAGGCAAGTTCTCCACCACCAAGCTACATCTCCAGTCCCATAATGATCTAAGAAAATATATGTTCCTCTTCCTTTGCACAAATCTGCCAGCTACCCTTGTTACTCTTCTCACCTTACCTCAACTTCCTTTGCTGCTTGGAGTACACACAGGTGTGTTGGTGTTGGCCTCTCCCTAGACTTGGCAGCAGATTCAGAGCCTGGGCTGTCCCCAGTGATCTCTGCCCACAGCACAGTCAGGGTAGAAGAGCTCTGGTAAGCACAGAATAAAATGTCCCACTCAGCTCTTCTGTAATTCCTTCTCTGCCAGACCCCGCCCTTTTTCAGATTTCAAAACTTAAGACAATTTAGTCATTCTCGTTTCCATTCATCTCTCCACTTGTATCTTCATCCATTCTAGGATAGGTGCATTCAACATTCACCACTATCTGGATAAATGCATATTTCCAAGGGGAGAGTGTGAAGATTTTAGGTACTTCAAGTGATAGGATAAGGCTACTTTGATGGAGAACCTAAGCAGTAATCTCAGGTCAGTGAGACCCCCAGAGAAATCCATCCACTGCACTAGGAAAAGTCAGTAGAAGTCACTAGACTTTGGCCCATCAGAACATTTTCTTTTCTTTTCTTTTTATTTGGGGGGGGGTGAGGAGGGTTGGACACAGGGCTTCATACATTCTAGGCAAGTACACTATCACTTGAACTATTCCCACAACATTTTGGAGAATAATATACAGAAAACAAACAAAAAACCCCCAGAAACTTACTATGTAGACTTAATCAATGACTGTTAGATAATTTCTGAGCAGCCCCAAAGACACAGGTGGAAGATAGAAAACACAAAGAAGAGCCAGGTGCCTTTGACTCAGACCAATAATCATAGCTACTCACAAGGCTAACATATGAACATCAAAAGTTCAAAGCCACCCCAGACAGAAAACTCTTCAAGTTTCTAATGCCAAATTAATCAGCAAAATGCTGGAATGGAGGAATAGTTCAAGTGGTAGAGTATTGTCTGAGAGTGAAATAGCCAAGCAAACTCAGAGTTCTAGTCCCTGAGTTCTAAGTCCTGGTACCAGCCCCTAGAAAACAAAAATAATAACAATAACAACAACAACAACAACAAATCTCAAAGCATTTACTTGGGCACAGAGAAAAATAAAAATTGCTCCAATTTGGGCTGGGAAGGTGGCTTAGTGGTAGAGAGCTTGCCTTGCATTCATGAGGCCCTGGGTTCGATTCCTCAGCACCACATAAGCAAAAAGAAAAAAGCCAGAAGTGGCACTGTG
>NW_012267238.1:2113603-2127575 GCF_000151885.1 Dipodomys ordii | reverse complement strand
CAGCTCAAGGCTAGCACTCTACCACTTGAGCCACAGCGCCACTTCCGGCTTTTTTCTTTTTGCTTATGTGGTGCTGAGGAATCGAACCCAGGGCGTCATGCATGCAAGGCAAGCGATCTACCACTGAGCCACCTTCCCAGCCCTAACTAAAAAATTTTTTAAATTAATTAATTAACCATCTTAACTGTTTTTATAGTGTTAAATAGGTTTCTACTGCTTTTATTTATTCTCATCCCATAAAACTGATTCTATATCCATTAATGATTATAATTTCCCTCAATCTCTGCTGTTCACGGTCTATTTTCTTTTATTTATTTATTTTTTACCAGTCCTGGGGCTCAAACTCAGGGCCTGGGCACTGTCCTTGTATTTCTTTTTTTCTCAAGGCTAGCACTCTACCTCTTGAGCCACAACGCCACTTCCAGCTTTTTGTGTTTATGTGTTACTAAGGAATTGAACCCAGGACTTCATGCATGCTAGGCAAACACTCTACCACTAAGCCACATTCTTAGTCCCTCATGTTTTATTTTCTATACTGCTCTAGATACCTTGTTTAAATGAAATCCTATAGCAATTATCTTTTGTGACTGGCTTACTTCATGTGGCATGAAATTTATGCATGCCATAAAATGTATAACCCTGAGTTCTTTGTCTTCCCTATTTCTACCTTTTCCTCCACATACCAAAAGTCTCCAAACTCTATGGATTTTATTCACCAACAACATATCCAGCATTGCTCACTGCTAAGGACACATTCCGAGAAATGCATCATTAGGAGATTCAGCAATTGCAAACACAACCAAGATGGTCAAGGCCAACCATGCAGTGTGGGCCCTGGACGCAGCAACAGCAAACAAGAAGCCAACTGCAGGCATAGCTCCTCTTTCTGTTTTACAGTAAATATTTATTTTTTATTGGTTTATTTACTTATGCCAGTACTGTGGCTTGAACTCAAAGTCTTGGGCTCTTGTTCAACTCTTCTAGTCTAGACTGGTCATTTACCAATTGAGCCAAACTTCCATTTCATGCTTTTTTGGTGGTTGATTTGAGATTATAGCTTCCTGGACTTTCCTGCCCAGGCTGGATTCAATCTGTGCTCCTCAGATCTCAGCCTCTTGAGTAGCTAAGGATAACAGGTATGAGCCACCAGAGCCCTGGTAAATAATGTTAAATATAAATTATGTTTTGAAAAATTTTATATTAATTTCATTGTGCACTAGGGTTCCAATTTCTTCACATTCTTATCAAAACTCATTTTCTGTTTTGTTATTTGAGAGGTTTGTTTTGCTTGTTATTTGTTATTTATTTGTTAGTGTGTGTGTGTATGTGTGTGCCTGTGCATGTATTTTTTTTTTTTTTTTGGTCGGTCATGGGGTCTAAACTCTGGGCCTGGGCACTGTTCCTCAGCTCTTCAGCTCAAAACTAGAGCTCTACCACTTGAGCCACAGTGTCACTTCTGGCTGTTTCTGCTTATGTGGTGCTGAGGAATTGAGCCTAGGGCCTCATGCATGCGAGACAAGCACTCTACCACTGAGCCACCTTCCCAGCCCTCCCTTTTTTTTTTTTTTGCTAGTCCTGGAGCTTGAACTCAGGGCCTGAGCACTGTCCCTGAGCTGCTGCTGCTTCTTTTTGTTGGTCATAGGGCTTGAACTCTGGGCCTCAGCACTGTCCCTCAGTTCTTCAGCTCAAGGCTAGCACTCTACCACTTGAGCCACAGTGCCACTTCCCCCTGAGCTTCTTTTGCTCAAGGTTAGTGCTCTACCACGGCACCACTTCCAGCTCTTTCTATGTGTTCCCAGCTTCTCCCATTCTCTTTATAATAGCTGATTGTAAAACTGTGTAATGGCCAGATGAGGTAGCACAAGTCTATAATACCACTATTCAGGAGTCTAGGTAGAAGTATCATGAGTTCAAGTCTAGCCTGAACAACAAAAAGTTTTTAAAATTATTCTTTGGCTAACTAAGTACATTTGTGCTTCCTCAGATAGTATCTAGTAACTGTATGTGTGTCTGTCTGTCTGTCTGTGTCTGTGTCTATGTCTGTGTCTGTGTCTGTGTGTCTATGTTGCCAGTACTGGGACTTAAACTCAGGGCCTAGGGACTGTCTCTTAGCTTTGTCACTCAAGACTAGTACTCTATTACTTGAGCTATAGCTCCACTTTTACCAGAGCTGGCTTGAACTGTTATCCTCAGATCTCAACTTCCTTAGTAGCTAGGATTACAGGCATAAACTACCATCGTTTGGCTATTAACTGCTTCTCTGCCCCATTTCTTTGTATATCTCATATCTTTCTTATTAAAACTGGATATCTAAACCAATATGCTGTTGCCAGGAGTTCTGGGATAGGCCTATAATCCCAGCATTCCTCAAGAGGCAGAGGCAGGAATTAAACTGGAAGATAACCTGAGCAAGATGAGTTCTTCCCAGCCTGGGCTGCAGGTCTTGTCTCAAAAAATATACAAAGCAACTCCATGGATTAGAGTTCTGCCCCCGCCCCCAAAAAAATCAGGGTTTGTCGTTGCTGTACCTATTTACTGATTTTCATAGATTAATTCTGTAAAGTTAGCTTAATCAGCTAGTGACTAGATTGCCATTTGTTTGTAGATGCTATAAACCAACAGGTCTCTTGCTGCGATTCCAGGGGGCTATGTACATAGTTGGCCTTGTCTTCAATGCTCAGCCAGTTTACTCTCCCTTCACTTATTTCCTGACTTCACAGGGCCTCAAACTCCCCAAAACAGAGGGATTGGGACCTTCTCAGATCTCTGAACCAATACACATCCCTGCATGTGTGTGGACTTCTGTATTTCCAGGAAGATGGCAGAGCTTCCCAAAGGCCTCTGACACATTCCTTTTCTTTCTTGATATTCCTTTTAAGGTTTTTTGGTCAGTCTCTTGTCTACTTTAACTGACATTCTTTCTTCTGGCAGCTGAAATGTCAATTAGCTGTTGATAGTTTAGGCAAACACTAGAGAAATTTTCACTAACTGCGCTCTGATTCCAGTCAAATCAAGACTAGCCCTAAATGAAGATTTTTTTCTTTTCTTCTTTTACTTCATTTCCTTTTTTCCTTTCTTGGGGGGGGGTGTGAGGGGTGCGACAGGCTGCAGGGGACAGTACTGGGGCTTGAACTCGAGACCTGGGAGCTGTTTCTTAGCTTTTTTTGCTCAAGGCTAGCACTCTACTTATTTGAGCCATAGCTCCACTTCTGCATTTTTGGTGGTTAATTGGAACTAACAGTCTCATGGTCTTCCTTGCCTAGGATAACTTGGAAAAATGATCCTTAGTTCCCAGGGTATGAGTAATTAGGATGACAGGCATGAGCCACAGTGCCCAGCATTTTCTTCTTTTTTGTTCATTCCTTTCTCTTTTTTCCCTTCCTTCCTTCCCTCACTGGCTCTCCTCCTACTTCTTCCTCTTTCTCTCTCCCCTCCCCCACTCTCTTAGCCTGGGGGTGGGGGGCAGAGTCCTGACTCAGTTCCCCTTCTTAGGCTCCAGAGTACCGCTCCAGAATGACATCCCTTTAGAGTCTCTAGGGCTGGGGCTCTGGGGAACACTGCAAACCCACCCTGCCCCCTCTAGTGGCGATTAGGCTGTGAGTTTTATGGTGACTGCAGTTGGGAGACTTATTTTGGTTACTTTGGAGTTGGGGACAGTTGAGTTTGAGAAAAATTCCACAAAACTCACGGTTCCACTAAGATTTAGTTTTTTTCTTTAAATGTTCCTTGGGTTTTCTAGAGTTCTAGGTAAACTGATTTTGACAGTCTTTGCCAGTATTCTTGCTGCTTTTAGAGAAGAATGGATTTTCCGGTGTCCTTTCTTTGCCCCTCAAGAAGTGCTGCTTCAAATGTTTCTATTTTAAGAAGTATAAAGCTTCAAATGATATTGGTCACTCATAGGATAAGACTGATTCAAAACATGGAGAGGTAAAAGGGTTTTTTGTTGTTGTTGTTGTTTTGCTTTTTTTTTTTTTTTAACATTCCTATGTGTCTCCCTTGAGAACAGATTTTAGGTCCCTACCCACCATGAAAATGAATTTCACTTCTCAAAAAGCATGTTATTTTTGCCTCTTTTTCTTTTTCTTTTGTGCTGATTCAGATCAAAGTCATGGGTCATGAGTTAACATAAAACAATAGTAATCCAGTCTGGGGATGCATCTCAGAGGTAGAGTGTGATTACCCTGAACCAAGCCCTGAGTTTAACCCCCCAAAGTACAAAACAAGTAAACATTGGGGCTGGGGTATAACTTAGTTTCAGAACCCTTGCCTAGCATGGCCATATACATGCTAGGCCCATGAAAACAAACAAAAAGCCCTCAAACAGTAGGATTTCTCACAGCTAAGGACATATATAATTGTTTTTGCTTTTGTTTTTGTTTTGGTTAGTCATGGGTCTTGAACTCTGGGCCTGAGTGCTATTCCTCAGCTCTTCAGCTCAAGGCTAGTGCTCTACCACTTGAGCCACAGCACCACTTCCAATTTTCTGTTGGTTTATTGGAGATAAGAGTCTCATGGACTATCCTGCCTGGGCTGGCTTTGAACTGAGAATCTCACAGACTTTTCTGCCTGTGCTGGCTTTGAACCGAGAGTCCCAAAGACTTTCCTGCCCAGGCTGGCTTTGAACCTCGATTCTCTGATATTAGCCTCCTGAGTAGCTAGGATTACAGGGGTGAGCTAGGGGTGCCCAGCTAATCACTAAGATTCTTTTTTTTGGGGGGGGGGTCCGGTGTGGGGCCTGAACTCTAGGCCTTGGGCGCTGTCCCTCAGCTCTTCAGCTCAAAGCTAGTGCTCTACCACTTGAACCACAGCACCACTTCCGGCTTTTTTCTTTTTGCTTATGTGGTGCTGAGGAATCTAACCCAGGGCCTCAGGCATGCAAGGCAAGCGCTCTACCACTGAGCCACCTTCCCAGCCCCAGTTACTAAGATTCTTATCTCCAAGTTACCACCAAAAAGCTAGAAGCAAAGGTGTAGATGAAGTGGTATAGTGCTAGCCTTGAGTAAAAGAGCTCAGGGATGGCACCTAGGCCCAAAGTTCAAGCCCCAGCAAAACAAAACAAAAACAAAATAAAGCTTGGCACTCATTTGTCATTTCAGCTAGGGCAGGAAATGTAAACAGGATTGTAGTCCAGACTGGACTGAGCAAAACAGAGATGTTACCAAAGTGCCTGCACCCCTAGCAACCCAGGAGTGTAAGAAATGGAATATCAAAGATTGAAACCAGTCTGAGCAGAAAAGCGCACCTCTAATTAACCAGCAAAAAGACAGATTAGATGCATGGCTTAAGTGGTGGTAGAGTGCCAGCCATAAGCAAGCAATCCAAGCAAATAATTCAAGAATTAAAGGCCCTCAGTTCAAGCTCCCCACCTATCAAGAAAAGACCTTACATCTCAAAAATAACCAGAACAAAAAAGGCTAGAGGTGAAGTTCAAGCAGAAGAGTACCTGTTTACTAAAGGCAAACCCACAGTAACACACCACACACACACACACACACAGATGAGATAAAGAGGGATGCTCTTTACTCAGGCAAATAGAGTAAAGGAATGGAATTATTAAAAAATAAAGTGGCTGGCTGGGTACCAGTGGCTCATGCCTGTAATCCTAGCTACTTAGGAGGCTGAGATCTGAGGATCATGGTTCAAAGCCAGCCTGGGCAGGAAAGTCTATGAGACTTTTTTTTTGGGGGGGGGGTCTGGTCATGGGGCCTGAACTCTGGGCCTGGACCCTGTCCCTCAGCTCCTCAGCTCAAGCTTTCCGGTTTTTTTCTTTTTGCTTATGTGGTGCTGAGGAATCGAACCCAGGGCCTCAGGCATGCAAGGCAAGCGCTCTACCACTGAGCCACCTTCCCAGCCCCTCCATGAGACTCTTATCTATAATAAACTACCAGAAAACCAGAAGTGGTGCTGTGGCTCAAGCCGTAGAGCACTAGCCTTGAGCTGAAGAGCTGAGGGACAGCACCCAGACCGAGTTCAAGCCCCACAACAAACAAAAAAAAAGTGGCAGGTGTTGGTGGCTCACTCCTTCCGCCCTACTCTGGAGGCCAAAATCTGAGGATCCCAGTTCAAAGTCAGCTCCAATAGGAAAGTAAGTCTGTCAGACTTTTTATTTCCTCTTAATACCAAAAGCTTGAAATGGAGCTCAAATGATGGAGTGCCAGCCTTGCACAAAAATGAGTAAGGGACAGTACCTAGACCCTGAGTTCAAACTCCAGTACCAACATAATAGATAAGTACACACCTATTATAATCCTCAAACTGAGGCTGAGGGAGGAGAATGCTAAATTTGAGGAGAGCCTAAGCTACATGATATAATTCTTTTAAAAAAAATGAGAAGTGGGATGGCCTGGGAAGGTGGAGCGCTTGCCTTGCATGCATGAGGCCCTGCATTCAATTCCTCAGCACTACATAAGCAAAAAGAAAAAAGCCGGAAGTGGCGCTGTGGGTCAAGTGGTAGAGCGCTAGCCTTGAGCTGAAGAGCTGAGGGACAGCACCCAGGCCCAGAGTTCAGCCCCACGACTGGACCCCCCCCAAAAAAAATGAGAAGTGGGGGCTGGGAATGTAGCTTAGTAGTAGAGTGCTTGCCTAGCATACATGAAGCCCTGGGTTTGATTCCTCAGTACCACATAAATAGAAAAAGCCAGAAGAGGTGCTGTGGCTCAAGTGGTAGAGTGCTAGCTTGGAGCAAAAGAAGCTCAGGGACAGTGCCCAGGCCCTGAGTTCAAGCCCAGAACTGGCAAAAAAGAAAAGAGAAAAAAAAAAGTGAGCTGGGTGCTGGTGGCTCACACCTGTAATCCTAGCTACTCAGGAGGCTGAGATCTGAGACTCAGGAGGCTGAGATCTGAGAATCACGGTTCAAAGCCAGCCTGGGCAGGAAACTCCGTGAAACTCTTATCGCCATAAACCACTAGAAAATCGGAAGTGGTGCTGTAGCTCAAATGGTAGAGCACTAGACTTGAGCTGAAGAGCTGAGGGACAGCACTCAGGCCCAGAGTTCAAGCCCCATGACCGACCAAGTGTTGGTAGATGGGCACTGGTGGCTCAAGCCTGTAATCCTAGCTATTCAGGAAGCTAAGATCTGATTGTTCCAAACTAACACAGGCATAACTCTGTGAGACTCTTATCTCCACTAAACTACCAAAAATGCTAGAAGTGGAGCTGGCTTAACTGGAAGAGCCCTAGCCTCAAGAAAAAGAAGCTCAAGGACAGTGCCTAGACCCTGAGTTCAAGCCCCAGGATGGGCACAAAAGAAAAAAAAAAGAGAGAGAAGTGAAACTGTACCTCAAGAGGTAGAGTACTAGACTTGAGAAACAAAACCAAACCAAACCCTCAAAGACAACACTGGGGCCCTGAGTTCAAGCCCCAGGACCAGCACAAATAAAGTAATATAAACAAGTGGATTAATTAAGTGAAGAAGACTAACTCTCCTATCTCCTCATTCTCCACATTTTAATAACTTCTCTTTAAAATAGCCATCCATTCAGCCTTTATGAACTGTTCAAGGTACTGGTAGGTTTATGCTGTTACATATAGCATCCCAATGGAAATTCTTACCTTTCTCTTATGGATATTGACAATTAATAGGTAGTGTCCATAAATGTCTCAAGTCTCCTGTCCTATTTGCCCAAAGATCCCTTCTATAACTGGACGACAGGAAACAAACATATCTGACATCACTCCCATAAACCAACACTTGGATGAGTCAGCCTGCTAGAGTCTGAAGTTTGGATTTCCAGAAAAACTCCAACCCCCAGGCAGAATTCTATGGAAGATGCTCAGCCAAAAACAAGCAACAAGAAGTCATTTTAAAGGAATGCATCACGTTAATGAAGGAGATATGGTTGTGGTTATTGTCTTGGTATTTTGGGGAACCTATGTCATGTTCTTTTTTTGACTAGTCATATGATATAGCTTTTTTTCTTTCCCCTGGCTCTGGTCTCTAGCCCTCAATTTAGAAGATCATAGTTGGGCCAAGGAAATAAGCACTCTCTTTTAAAAAAAAAAAACATTCTTTGGTCATGCTGGGTGCCAGTGGTTCATGCCTAGAATCTCAGCTACTCATGAAGCTGAGATCTGGATGACTTCTTTCAAAGACAGCCTGGGAAGAAAAGTCCATGAGACTTAACCAGAAAAGAAAGAAAAAGTCTGGACAGGAGGTTTGGCTCAAGTGATAGTCATCTACTTAGTAAGCACATAGTCTCAAGTTCATAATACCAGTACTGCTAGAAAGGGAGGTGGGGAGTGAAAGGAAAAAGAAAAATGCCTAAGTTGTTAGGCACCCCACTAAATGTCACTCCTGACACTGCCTATCAACAGCCACATCAAGAGCAAGTGTCTTCCTTGATTGTTCATGGTGAATTTTTTTTTTTTTTGTCGCTTGTGGGGCTTGAACTCTGGGCCTGAGCACTGTTCCTCAGCTTTTCAGCTCAAGGCTAGTGCTCTACCACTTGAGCTACAGAGGCACTTCTGGTTTTCTGGTGGTTTATTAGAGATAAGAGTTTCACGGACTTTCCTGCCCTAGCTGGCTTTGAACCACGATCCTCAGATCTCAGCCTCCTGAGTAGCTAGGATTACAGGCATGAGCCACCAGCGCCCGGTTAGGAAATAGATTTTTATAAAACCAGATATTAAATTTCCTTTTTTTTTTTGCCAGTCCTGGGGCTTGAACTCAAGGCCTGGACACTATATCTCAGCTTCTTTTTGCTCAAGGATAGCACTCTACCACCTGAGCACAGTACCACTTCTGGCTTTTTCTGTTTATATGGTACTGAAGAATATGGTACTGAGGAATAAAACCCAGGGCTTCACACATGCTAGGCAAGCACTCAACCACTAAACCACATTCCCAGCCTGATATTGTTTCTTTTAAGAATGTTTTCCTCCAGCCAGATGCTGGTGGTTTTTGTTTGTAATCTTAGCTACTTGGGAGGCTAAGATCTGAGGATCGTGGTTTGATGCAAGCCTGGACAAGAAGGTCCACTTGACTTTTTTTTTGCCTACCCTGGAGCTTGAACTTAGGACATGGGCTCTGTCCCTGAGCCTCTCTGTGCTCAAGGCTAGTGCTCTACCACTTGAGCCACAGTACCATTTCTGGTTTTTTCAGGTAGTTTACTGGAGATAAGAGAATCAGACCTTCCTGCCCCAGTTTTCTTCCAACTGAGATTCTCAGATCTCAGTCTCCTGAGTAGCTAGGATTATAGCTGTGAGGCACTGGCACCAAGTTTCCTCTAGACGCTTATCTCTACTAAACTACCAAAACAAATGCTGGAAATGGAGCTGTGGCTCAAAGGTAGAGCACTAGCCTTGAGCAAAAGAAGCTCAGACTCAGGACTGAACCAAAAACAACCAAACAAAAATCACTTTCCATCTTGGGCACTCTTCACAAAATTCAGCATAGAATTCTCTATAAGACAATCGTTTAGAGCTGGGAAGGTGGCTCAGTGGTAGTTTGCCTTGCAGGCATGAGGCCCTGGGTTCGATTCCTCAGCACCACATAAACAGAAAAAAAAAAGCTGGAAGTGGCACTGTGGCTCAAGTGGTAGAGTGCTAGCCTTGAGCTGAAGAGCTGATGGACAGTGCCCAGGCCCAGAGTTCAGGCCCCACGATCGGACCAAAAAAAAAAATAAGACAATCATTTAGCTATATTTAATTACACAAGTTATACACATTGCCTATTTCAACTTTATAACATTTCTACTGAATGGTACGATCCCTTTGTATACAAGTTTTAGAACATTTTTACCACAGTGCTGGTGGCTCATCCCTAGAATTCTAGCTACTCAGGAGGCTGAGATTTGAGGAGTGTGGTTCAAAGCCAGCCCATGCAGAAAAAGTCTGAAACTTTTATCCCCAATTAATCATTAAACAAAGCCAAAAGTGGAGCCAAAAGTGACTTTAAGGGTGGAGTGCCAGCATTGAGCTTGAAAGCAGGAAAGTGCCAAGGTCAAGTTCAAGTCTCAGTACTGGTGTGTGTGTGTGTGTGCGCGCGCACGCGCGCGCACGCACACACATGCACACACGCACACATACACACAGAAAAAAAACTTTCTGAGAGCCAGGGAAGAGATGACACTGTTCAAAAGGAATTTTTTTTTGGGGGGGGTCCAGTCATGGGGCCTGAACTCTGGGCCTGGGCGCTGTCCCTCAGCTCTTCAGCTCAAGGCTAGAGCTCTACCACTTGAGCCACAGCGCCACTTCCGGCTTTTTTCTTTTTAATTTTGCTTATGTGGTGCTGAGGAATCGAACCCAGGGCCTCAGGCATGCAAGGCAAGCACTCTACCACTGAGCCATCTTCTCAGCCCCCCAATTTTTTCTTTTTTTTTGGCCAGTCATGGGGCTTGAATTCAGGGCCTGGGCACTGTCTGAGCTTCTTTTGCTCAAGGCTAACATTCTACCACTAGCCAAAGTGCCACCATTGGCTTTTTCTGTTTATATGGTACTAAGGAATCAGTCAGGGCTTCATGCATGAAAGGCAAGCACTCTACAACTAAGCCACATTCCCAGCCGCAGAAATACACTCTTTTTCTGACTTATATAACTATAACCCCACTTTCCTAGGTATGACTATAGGGAGGGTTGGGAATGTGGCTTAGTGGTAGTGCTTGCCTAGTATGCATGAGGCCCTGGGTTCAATTCCTCGGTACCACATAAACAGGAAAGCCAGAAGTGGCACTGTGGCTCAAGTGGTAGAAGGCTAGCCTTGAGCAAAAGAAGCTCAGGGACAGCACCCAGGCCCAGAGTTCAAGCCCCAGGACTGACCAAAAAAAAAAAAAAGCTATAGAAAAATGAAATTGAGAACTCTGAGAAGTGTCTTACTAGCTCTCAGCAGAGCTGAGAACTAGCCAAGTGTAACTGGCTTCAATAGAGGAAAATGGGGAAGCTAAGCCATTACCTTCCTGTTTACCCCCCAAGTAACTCACAAGACACATGTGGAGTGTCTAGTTTATTGAAACTGCTGTTGGATTTCCCACCACAGAGGATCTCAGAAGAGCTGAGGGCTGGGGAACTAAGCGGGGCACCCAGGGTAAAGGGGATTCAGCTGAGCAGCCAGAGCAGAGCCAGGGCCAGGCTGAGCAGGAAAGGCCAGGCTCCAGGATGCCCAGCCCCACTCATGGCCTGAGCATATAACCTTGCCACCTCCTCATTGGGGTTGCCCTGGGCTGGATCAAACCACATCTGGATGCATCGGCCGCTCCCCCGGCTGTAGTTGCTCACTTTGTAAGAGTGACTCCAGATCTCTTCACACAGAGCAGCAGGCGTGGGGAAGTAGAAGTGGAAGGGGTGGCAGGCAGCTCCGATGGGGCACTGGTTATACCCTGTGAGAAGTATGGCAGACAGTAGTTTTAGCCATGAGCCTAGAACTTTTTTTGTGTGTGTGCCAGCCTGGGGCTTGAACTTTGGGCTTGGGCACTGTCCCTGAACTCTTTTTTGCTCAAGGCTAGCACTCTACCACTTGAGCCATAGCACCACTTCTGGCTTTTACTGTGATTAACTGGAGATAAGAGTCTCATGGATTTGTGGAGGGGAAGGGGAAAAACAAATCGTTTAAATAGGGATACAGGTGGACCCATTGCAACAATGAGATGTACAAGTCGTTATGTGGAAAACGAACTTTACAACTTTGGTCCGAGGGTGAGGGGGTGTGGGGGGCGGGGGGAAGATGGGAAGGAATGGGAAGGGGAAACAAAGGAAGAGGCTAAAATGCTTGATACGAAATGTACTCATTATTTTGTCCATGTAATTGTAACCCCTCTGTACGGTATTTTCACAATAAAAAAAAAAAAGAGTCTCATGGAGAGGCTGGAAATGTGTGTGGCTTAGTGGTAGAGTACTTGTCTAGCATGCATGAAGCCCTGGGTTTGATTTCTCAGTACCACATAAACAGAAAAATCCGGAAGTGGCACTGTGGCTCAAGTAGTAGAGTGCTAGCCTTGAGCAAAAGAAGCTCAGGGACAGTGTCCAGGCTGAGTTCAAGCCCCAGGATTGGCAAAAAAATAAAATAAAATAAATTTAAAAACTCACATGGTCTTTCCTACCTAGGCTGGCTTCAAACTGTGATCTTCAGATCTCAGCCTCCTGAGTAGCTATAGGATTACAATTGTGTGCCACCAGTGCTGGCTCTGAGCCTAGAATTGTCTATGCTTGTCCCTAACCCTAAAAACTATATGCTTCCACACCCCCATATCCACTGCCACCTCCAGACCCCTTCCCTCCATCCCTCACCTGAAGTCCAGTTCCAGCCCTTGTGCCAATTGCTCTTGCAGGTGAAGGAGGTACGACAGTCCTCCCACCAGCGCTGACAGTCCTCTTTGCATAACGGCACATCCAGGAACCGCTCTTTGCGCCAGCTTTGGTTAACCTGTGAGGTTTATGATGAAGAACTCAGCGCATCACAGCAGCCTCAACAAAACCAATGCTAGAGGCATATCCCACAGCGATGTCTGGCGAGCTCAGGGGAGCTAGTTCAGGGGAGCAGGGTACTCATACCTGCCGGATCCAGGGCCCCAAGTTAGGGGAGCACTCATAGAGGCAGGTGTCCTGGATGAAATGCCGTTTGCAGGAGGGTGTCATCTCGCCACAGTGGTTCCAGTTGAAACTATAGAGATAGGACACGTCCTTATGTGCTTCCTGGCTGGTGTTGCTGGTGCAACAGGAATTCTTCTTCCAGGGGCTGCACTGCATGGCGGGGAGAAAGACAGGACACTGAGTCCATGGCCAACAAAACCAGAATATTCCAAAAGCCCCCTCCCTCCATCCCCCTCCTTTGGAATCTGATTCCCCACCAGTCAAAGGTATCCTGGGAAATACTTGCTATGAGGCTGCATTGGGAAGGAGCCTCAGGCTGTGGGACCCCAACAGAATAGCCTTTACAAAGTTTAGTATTTCACCCTCATGCTTGCTAGGCATCTATCGTGAGCCATATTCTCAGTCTCCCCCTTTTTATATATATATTTTTTCAGTCATGGGGCCTGAACTCAGGGCCTGGGGACTGTCCCTGAGCTTCTTTAGCTCAAGGCTAGCACTCTACCACTTGAGCCACAGCACCACTTGTGACTTTTTCTGCTTCTGCATGTGCCCAGGGCTTCATGCATGCTAGGCAAACACTCTACCTCCAAGCCATAGTCCCAACCACTTCCCCTTCTTTTTTGTCAGTTGTGTGGCTTGAACTCAAGAGCCTGAGTGCTATTCCTAAGCTTTTTTGCTCAATGCTAGTATTCTAGCACTTTGAGCCATAGCTCCACTTTTTTTTTTTTTTTTTTTTGGTCATGGGGCTTGAACTCTGAGCCTAGGTCCTGTCCCTGTACTCTTCAGCTCAAGGCGACTGCTCTACCACTTGAGACACAGTGCCACTTGGTTTTCTGGTGGTTAATTAGAGATAAGAGTCTCATGGAGGGCTGGGAAGGTGGCTCAGTGGTAGAGTGCTTGCCTTGCATGCTCAAGGCCCTGGGTTCGATTCCTCAGCACCACATAAACAGAAAAAAAAAAGCTGGAAGTGGCACTGTGGCTCAAGTGGTAGAGTGCTAGCCTTGAGCTGAAGAGCTGATGGACAGTGCCCAGGCCCAGAGTTCAGGCCCCACGATCGGACCAAAAAAAAAAATAAGACAATCATTTAGCTATATTTAATTACACAAGTTATACACATTGCCTATTTCAACTTTATAACATTTCTACTGAATGGTACGATCCCTTTGTATACAAGTTTTAGAACATTTTTACCACAGTGCTGGTGGCTCATCCCTAGAATTCTAGCTACTCAGGAGGCTGAGATTTGAGGAGTGTGGTTCAAAGCCAGCCCATGCAGAAAAAGTCTGAAACTTTTATCCCCAATTAATCATTAAACAAAGCCAAAAGTGGAGCCAAAAGTGACTTTAAGGGTGGAGTGCCAGCATTGAGCTTGAAAGCAGGAAAGTGCCAAGGTCAAGTTCAAGTCTCAGTACTGGTGTGTGTGTGTGTGTGCGCGCGCACGCGCGCGCAC
>NW_012267238.1:2095963-2113553 GCF_000151885.1 Dipodomys ordii | reverse complement strand
CCCCCCCCCCAAAAAAAAAAGAGTCTCATGGACTTTCCTGCCTACTCTGGCTTTGAAACACGATCCTCAGATCTCAGCCTCCTTAGTAGTTAGGATGGCAGGCGTGAGCAACCGGTGCATGAGTTTCCACTTCCATTTTTTTCTTTTTGGGGGGTCTGGTCGTGGGGCCTGAACTCGGCCTGGGCGCTGTCCCTCAGCTCTTCAGCTCAAGGCTAGTGCTCTACCTTGAGCTACAGCACCACTTCCGGCTTTTTTTTTTTTTTGTTTATGTGGTGCTGAGGAATCGAACCCAGGGCCTTAGGCATGCAAGGCAAGTGCTCTACCACTGAGCCACCTTCCCAGCCCCTCCACTTCCATTTTTTAAGGTGATTCATTGGAGATTAGAGTCTTATAGCCTTTCCTGCCCAAGCTGGCTTTGATCTATGATTCTCCACTCAGCCTCCTGAGTAGCTAGTATTACAGGCATGAGCCACCAGCACCCCACTCCCAGTCCAGTTTTTACTTTAGTTGTATTTTACCTAATGTTGGCTTCATATCACAAACATCTACCTATGCCCCCGCATAGCTGGGATTACTTATGCACACCACCATGCCCAGTTTAGTCATTGAGATGGAGTCTAGCTTTTTCCTCAAACTGTGATCCTATGTCTACCTCTCAAGTGGCTGAGATGACAGGCATTCCCGCATCTTTATCAAGCTCCCCCATACTGTAACCCAAGTACTTTTCTAGGGATTGGAAATGTTGATACATGATCAATACTTATCACATGATAATTCTGAAGGAAAAAAAAAAGCAAAGGGAGGGAGAGGGATGGATGGGGACTTGCAATGTCATAGAATGACCAGTCTAAGCTTCCCTGAGGAGGTGACAAACTAGGTGTGGCTATGACAAAAAAAAAAAAACAAACAGAGCAAGAGCCTTCAAGGCCCTGAGTTCAAGTGCCTGTACCAGCACACACAAAAAAACATACTTTTATTAGTCAAGCACTGGTGACTCATGCCTGTAATCCTAGCTATTCAGGAGGTTGAGATCTGAGAATCACAGTTTAAAGCCAGACTGGGCAGCAAAGTCCAGGAGACTCTTATCTCCAATTAACCACCAAAAAAGCTGTAAATGGAGCTGTAGCTCAAGTGATAGAGCACTAGCTTGAACAAAGAAGCTCAGGGACAGTGCCTAGGCCCTAAGTTCAAGCCCCAGGATTGGCAAAACAAAACAAAACAAAAAAACCTGGGTCTGAAACTTATAAAGCAAATAATTATTATAAAGCAAAATGCACTTTTAAAAAATAAAGACTGGATGGGCTGGGAAGGTGGCTCAGTGGTAGATCGCTTGCCTTGCATGCATGAGGCCCTGGGTTCGATTCCTCAGCACCATATAAGCAAAAAGAAAAAAGCCGGAAGTGGTGTTGTGGCTCAAGTGGCAGAGTGCTAGCCTTGGGCTGAAGAGCTGAGGGACAGCACCCAGGCCCAGAGTTCAGGCCCCACGACCAGACCCAAAAACTAAATAAATTAATTAAATAAGTAAATAAATAAATAAAGACTGGCTGGGCTCTGGTGGCTCACGCCTGTAAACCTAGCTACATAGGAGGCTGAGATCTGAGGATAATGGTTCAAAGCAAGCTAGACCAGGCAGGAAAAGTCCATGATACTCTCATCTCCTACTAAACACCAAAAGGCCGGAAATGGAGCTGTGACTGAAGTGGAAGAGTGCTAGCCTGTGTGAGAGCCCTAAAAGCCAAGCTGGCAGACATGAGAAAGAATTGGGAGTTTGGAAGGCCTTCTCCCAACATTCTCCATATCTGAAAGTTTCATGGAAAGGTCAATCAGTCCTAGCTTAACAGGAATTCAGATTTCTTTTCTTTTCTTTTTTTTTTCAGTCCTGGGGCTTGAGCTGTCCCTAAGCTTCTTTTGCTCAAGATTAGCACTCGACCACTTGAAGCACAGCATGACTTCTGGGTTTTTCTGTTTGTGTGCTACTGAGGAATTGAACCCTGGGCTTCATATATGCTAGGCAACTACTCTACCACTAAGCCAGCCCAGGAATTCAGATTTCTATTCTAAACTGCAAGGGAGCCTGGGATAGAGTAAGGTTTATGCAAGGTTTACGCTGTACACCATTTAGTAATCATTCCCAAAATAAAGAAGTCGCCTACCACTTGTTTACAAAATATTGTCAACTGTTGATGTTTACCCCTTACTTTCTGCACATACTTCCCTATAGAAAACCAACCTTGATGAATGAAACCTAGGGATCTGAAGCTGGGAGAAGGCTACAGGTCTCCTGGTACCCCACACCTCAATTCCACAGTGCTGTCTCAATTACTGCCTTGGTTCCATTCGCAGCGGGTTAAGGGGATGTGGAGGTTTTCAACAGCCTTGAGCAAGAAAAACTAAGGGACAGTGACAAGACACACACACACACACACACACACTACACAAAACACCTGGGGCCTTACAAGTTCAAGACACAGAGTACAAACCCCAGCTCAGCAGCAATTTTAAGGGAGCCCCTCTAATCTGGCCCATCTTGGCCTTCAATTCCTGGATTCAAACAATCCTTCTTCCTCGACCTCCTGGGTGGTTGTTTTTTCCTTATAATTATTACATCATATTGATTTCTATTAAATATTTAGTTCAATTGAATATATTAAAGGGCTTGTAACAAAACTGTTACAAGAGAGACTTCTGGTCCAAACGTTTGCCAGATTCTTGAGTCCAAGTGTTTGGCAGCTAGTCTTGGGCTGCAGGAGGGTGACCACCTTGCCCAGGCTGGGCCTTGTGGGTAGAAAGGTCCCACTGTGTGCAGTGTCCATTTTCCTCTTGGATCCTTGGGGCTGTTGTTCCCCAATTGAAAAAGCCCCAAATCCAAATCCAACCTACTCCCAAGGATGGTTCTTAAAGTCTGTTTCTACGCTCCTCTGTGCCAGCTTCCTTATTTTTGCTTCGAGGAAAATCAACAAGTACCCAAGAAGGAGCTGTAGCCATTACAATAGACACCATGGAAGTGAGACTATAGCACACATTTGAGCAAACCAAAGGTGTACCCAAACAGAGTGGGGCTAGACACTCCCATCTGCTGACCTCATCTTCCTGAGTCAGGCAATCATCACCCCCAGACCTACCTGACCATGCAAGTTGTCTTCAGGGCCTGGCTTTTCCTTGTGGTGTTTGGCGTCGATACAGACAGAGAGAGGATGAGGCTTGCCTGGAGGAGTTGTGGGATGGGCTGCACATAAGGCCCCATATACCAGCAGGAGCAACAGCTGTGTGCTCATGTGCCTGGCCATGTCTGTACGTGAAGGAAGAGCTTTGGTCACTCTCAAAGAATTAAAGGTGGAACCCGGGCTCAGCTCCAGGAGGCGGAGCCTCGGCTGGTACATCACGTGCTTCCACCTTCCGGGCAGTCTCCCCAGACCCAGTGAGAGACCCATCAGACACCGCGTGCAACCACACAAGTCCCAAACTGACTTTTCAGGGTCAAGAGATACAACTCAAAGTCAAGGTTTGTTAAGCAGTGCTACACAACTTAATCGCAGCACTTGGGAATTGGAGGCAGGAAACTTGAGTTTTTGAGACAAGATCGGCAATCCAGACTGGCCTTTAATAGTAGAGTCAGACACAGCTCAAACCTGTAATCCTAGCAATTCAGGAGGCTGGCTGAGATCTGAAGATCACAATTTAGAGCCTGGTGAGGGAAGGCTAAGAGACTGCTTATCTCCAACAGACTACTCAGAATAAGCTGAAAGTGGCAATGTGGCTCAAGTTGTAGAGCACTAGCTTTGTGCAAAATTAACTCAGGGGGGATGGGAAGGTGGCTTAGTGGTAGAGCGCTTGCCTTGCATGCATGAGGCCCTGGGTTCGATTCCTCAGCACTACATAAGCAGAAAAAGCCAGAAGTGGCGCTGTGGCTCAAGTGGTAGAGCGCTAGCCTTGAGCTGAAGAGCTGAGGGACAGCATCCAGGCCCAAAGTTCAGGCCCCACGACCAATTAGCCTGGCGTCTGTATGGACCTGGGACAATCCTTCATACTCCATCTTTAGATACATAAAATGATTGGGCCAAAAGGGGAGAGCCAAGTCCTTTAGCTGAAGCCAAGCAAACAGCCAAACTTGGAGCCCTGAGTTCAAACCCTAGTACCAAAAAAAAAAAAAAAAAAAGGGATTGGATGGCTCAGGTAAAAGAGAGCCAGCCAATGAGCAGATGCATCAGATACCTAACTTGCATCCTGGTCACAAACAAAAGAAATAAGATTCTTAGCCACAGCTCTGCACACAAAAGTAGCTCAAGGATATAATAATCAAGAGGGTGATTATATATATTATGATATATTATATATTGGGAATCGAGGTTGAAAACTAGCCCAGGCAGACAGATTGGCAAGACTTCTCACCAATAAACCAGCAACTAGGCAGAAATAGAGGCATTAGCTCAAGTGGTAGAGCGCCAGACTTTAGAGGAAAAATGTCAAGTGCATAAGGCCCTAAGTTGAACCCTTAGATTTTCCTTTTTCTTTTTTTTTTTTTTTGCCAGTCATGGGGCCTGAACGCTGGGCCTGGGCACTGTCCCTCAGCTCTTCAGTTTAAGGCTAGCACTCTACCACTGGAACCACAGTGCCACTTCTGGCTTTTTCTGCTAATGTAGTGCTGAGGAATCGAACCCAGGGCCTCATACATGCAAAGCAAGTACTCTACCACTGAGCCACCTTGCCAGCCCAAACCCTTAGATTTTTTTGGCGGGGGAGGGGGTCCCAAATGGCATCGTAAACGTTTATAGAAGTAAGGCATTGGTAGCTCATGCCAGTTAGAAGCTGAGATCTGAGGATCACAGTTCAAAGCTAGCCAAGTCCATAAAGTTTGTGTGACTCTTATCTCCAATAAACTACCAAAAAAAAAAAAAAACAAAAGTGGAGCTGTGGCTCCCATACTTTGAGCAAAAAGGAAGCTCAGTGTTAGTGCCTAGCCCCTGAGTTCAAGCCCCAGGACCAGCATCTCAAGTTTACAGAAATGCCTTACCTTAAGCTGAATGTCTACAGAGATTTGAAGACTGAGAGTCACTGCTGTCTGAGCTATTCTCACTCTTGGGTTTAAGAAATCTTCCTTATGTAGCTGGGATTACAGTCAAGATGTAATTTGGTTGGTGTTGCTAATCAACAGTCTGGGCACTTGTGGTGAGAATTTAGGCAAAACAGGAACTAGGAAAGTTTATTAGCAAATAAATACAACAGAGAAAGAGATTACAACTTTAAACTCATCTTCGGCTATCTTCTGTCTCTCCAGTAGCAGACTTTGGCCTTAGGTTAAATAAGGATTAGAGGCATGTGATTAGAAGTTCAGCATAGTTAAAACAGTCCAAAAGTTTCTCACTAGTTCAGGTTAAGAGGTGGCTCAGAGAGGGGGGGGGTCTGAATCCACTGGTTCAGGGTGGACCAGGTGGGATCTGGTTATCCTGAGAGTCATTGATGCCAGGCACTATCACTGAGCTTCTTCCAGCTGGTCACTTAAGCTGGTCCAGTTGGCCCCTCCCAGATACCCTGTGACCTGGGGATGTCACAGACAGCTTGGTCAATCCTTGGGCCTCCATATCAGAGCCTCCATATCAGAGCTGGCTTCCCTTAGTCACAAGAATGTCAAGAGGTCTTCTAGGACCTCATGCAATGCTCCAAATTCATTTCCCACAAGTCCTGTCATGTCTGTTTCTACACGCTAATCAATAAAGTGAATGTACCCTCGTGTCCCCCATTTCCCCCAGAAACTTGGGTGTCCTGACAGAGCTCTTGCCAAGGCCTGAGCTGGGGGTGTGATCGCTAAACAGCATCACTTAAGCTTGGAATTGAATTCTCACTCAGTTCTCTTTTCTGCTCCACTGCTCTTCTATTTATTGAAGCGTTTCTCCAGTCATTCTTTCATTCAACAATCAATCATTCATTCCAGAACCCAATCCTGTCTCCTTTCACCCACTCATTAATTTTCAGGGTGGGGCAGGGAAATCTGCACTCTTGAAACACTAAATATGGCTCAGTTCTGGTTAGGGGCAGGGAGGTGAACCTCAGAGCCTAGCTGTTGAGGGCATCGGTTTGGCCTGTGATTACAGCTGCCTCAGATCCTGGGGGAAATAGGCACAAACTGTCTTCAGGCTGTTTGTCTAAGGATTAAGTATAGGAAAGAAAACACCACCAAATAAATAGCCTTCCTGGCTCTAAATTCCAAGTCTCGCCTTCAGTTCTTGATTTAGCCATAACATTTCCTACCAACCATCACAGCCTACCCCCACCCCCACTCTACCCAGTCGAAGGGCCAAAGTAGGAGAGCTGAGAACTCAATGCTGAACTGAAGGGTAGGTGCCCTATAAGTTCTAGTTCAGTGATGGACACTAACTTGTTTAGCCTTGCTCTAATCTGGGCCTCAGTCTCCACCTCTGGATTCCCTGGCGGTCAGCAAGCAGAGGTCACTCTCTGTTCAGGCACATTCTCTAGTAGGAATTTTAAGTACTATAGTGTGGCCTCTGATTGGGGGGGGATGGGGGGGGCAAGTTGCATACCTGGGACAGGAGGCAGCTCTCAGACTGGCTCAGGCTTCTGATCTCTTGTATGCTCTCCTTTGGAGCTTTATTGTAACAGACAGTGAGGTTTAGTGGCCTAGGAGACGGGCAGTGGGAATGGAGCCCAGGAATGAAGCCTGAGATTGGGCAAAGGCCACTCAGCTATTAATTATTGCAGGCCTGGAAAGGGTGGATTAATACAAGCTTGGGCTAGGGGTAAAACTTAGCGGCAGAGTGCATGTTTGACCTATGTAAGGCCCTTGATTCCATTAATAGCACTGAAATTTAAAAAAAAAAAAAAGCCAAGTGTGGCTTATACTTGTTATAGGAGCTACTTACCTATAATCCTAACTCCTTGATAAATAGAGATAGCTAGGATCTAAGTTTGCATCAAGTCAGGGAAAAATATTTATCAACCCTCTCTGCTCCTACCTCAAGCAATAAAAAGCTGGGTGCAGTGACACCTGCTTTGTCATCTCAGCTGTGTAGGAGCATAAATAGGAGGACTGCAGTCCAGACCACTCCAGACATAATTACAAGATCTTTTTTTTTTTGGTCTGTTGTGGGGCCTGAACTCTGGGCTGGGCGCTGTCCCTCAGCTCTTCAGCTCAAGGCTAGCACTCTACCACTTGAGCCACAGCGCCACTTCTGGCTTTTTTCTTTTTGCTTATGTGGTACTGAAGAATCAAACCCAGGGCCTCATGCATGCAAGGCAAGAGCTCTACCACTGAGCCAACTTCCCAGCCCAATTACAAGATCTTAATGGGAAAAAATAACAAAAGCAGGGCTTGGAATGTGGCTTAATGGTATAGTGCTTGCCTAGCATGCATGAAGCTCTGGATTCAATTCCTCAGTACCACATAAACAGAAAAAGCGAGAAGTGGCACTGTGGCTCAAGTGGTAGAGTGCTAGCCTTGAGCAAAAGAAGCTCAGGGGCTGGGCACTGGTGGCTCACGCCTGTAATCCTAGCTACTCAGGAGGTTGAGATCTGAGGATCAAGGTTCAAAGTCAGCCTGGACAAGAATGTCCAGGAGGCTCTAATCTCTAATGAACCAGTAGAAAATTAGAAGTGGCTCTGTGGCTCAAGTGGTAGAGCACTGGCCTTGAGCTGAAGAGCTGAGGGACAACATCCAGGCCCAGAGTTCAAACCCCATGACCAACAACAACAACAAAAAAGAAGCAGCAACAGCTCTGGGACAATGCTCAGGCCCTGAGTTCAAGCCCCAGGACTGGCAGGGGAAAAAAATCTTGAACCTAATCAGCTGAGATCCTTCAAGACAATCTAGTCCATTTCCACCATCTCTCTTCTGCCACAAAGATGAGAGGGAGACTCAGGGAACCAAAGTCATCCCAATGTCAGGGTCAGTGCTGGGGAATAAGAAACCCCTATGCCCCCAACTTGTAGGTCCCCCACCCTCTAACTTCTCCAGCCCACATGTCACCCATATCCAGCCAGACATTTGAATCTGTTTGTTTTGGCAATACTGGGCTTTGAACTCAGGTTTTTGCACTTATTTGACAGGCACTCTACCCCTTCATGCCCTCCAGCCCTTTTTGTTTTAGCTATTTGTCAGTAGGGTCTCCTATTTATGCCTAGACCTGCTGGATTCCACCCCTCACACCCCTTCTCCTATGTATCCTCCCAAGTATGTGGGATGGCAGGTACATGCCACTATACCTACCGTGTGTACCGTGTGTGTGTGTGTGCGTGTGTGTGTGTGCGTGTGTGTGTGTGTGTGTTGGTACCGTGGCTTGAATTCATGGTCTCCCACTCTTCCCTAAGCTTCCCTTGCCTCTAGGCTAGTGCTCTATCACATCTACCATTTCTGGATTTTTGCTGGTTAATTAAAGTTAAGAGGCTCTTGGATCTCAAAAACTATGAAAGTTCTGAGATGGGCTGGGAAGATGGCTCAGTGGTATAGCGCTTGCCTTGCATGCATGAGGCCCTGGGTTCGATTCCTCAGCACCACATAAGCAAAAAGAAAAAAGCCGGAAGTGGCACTGTGGCTCTAATGGTAGAGTGCTAGCTTTGAGCTGAAAAGCTGAGGGACAGTGCCCAGGCCCAGAGTTCAGGCCCCACGACCGGACCCCCAAAAAAAAGAAAGTTCTGAGAGAGAGAGAGACAGAGAGAGACAGAGAGTAGGAGAGGGCTGGGAATATGGCCCAGTGGTAGAGTGCTTGTGTAGCATACATGAAGCCCTGGGTTTGATTCCTCAGTTCTACAAAAGCAGAAAAAGCCAGAAGTGGCACTGTGCTCAAGTGGTAGAGCACTAGCCTTGAGCTGAACGGCTCAGGACAGCACCCAGGCCCAGAGTTCAAGCCTACGACCAAAAAAAAGATGCCTGCACAACCACATTCATTGCTGTACTATTCCTAATAGCCAAGATAGGGAAACAGCCCAGATCCACTAGATGAGTGGATCCAAAAGATACAGTACCTAAACACAGTGGAAATTTACACAGCCATTAGGATAAAATAATGTCTCTTGCAGGGAAATAGTGGAACTAGAACAAATCATGTTAAGTGAGATAAACCAAACTTAGAGAGAAAAATGGCACATGTTCTCTCTGATATACAGAAATTAGATCTAAAATACACTGGGATACAATAAATTACACAGGACTCTAGATACTTACACACAGTGAGACCAAAAGAGTAGTTAGGATTACAGGCCTGAGCCACCGATACCCGGCAAGAGGACATGCTGAAGAGAAACACAAAGGTAGCAGGGCTCTACTTATAGGGCTCACACCTATAATCCTAGCTACTCAGGAGGCTGAGATCTGTGGATCACAGTTCAAAGCCAGCCCAGGCAAGGTAAGTCCATGAGACTCTTATCTCCAATAAACCACCAGAAAACCAGAAGTGGCACTATGGTTCAAGTGGTAGAGCACTAGACTTGAGCTGAAGAGCTCAGGGATAGTGCCCAAGCCCAGAGTTTAAGCCCTACAACTGACTAAAAAAAAAAAAAAAAGCACAAAGGTACAATCCTAAGTGCCTCTTCATTTTTATATAAAATAATATACAGGGGCTGGGAAGGCGGCTCAGTGGTAGAGCGCTTGCCTTGCATGCCTGAGGCCCTGGATTCGATTCCTCAGCATCACATAAGCAAAAAGAAGAAAGCCGGGAGTGGCGCTGTGGCTCAAGTGGTAGAGCGCTGGCCTTGAGCTGAAGAGCTAAGGGACAGCGCCCAGGCCCAGAGTTCAGGCCCCATGACCGGTCCCCCCCCGCAAAAAAAATATATATACACACACATACATACATACCAAAATGAACTCAAGATATGGAAACAAGAGATCTCTTTTTTTTTCTTTCTCTCTTTTTTAAAGTTTTTAGTTTTTGATGATTCTGTCTTCTTTTGTTTATTTGTTTGTTTGTTGGTCATGGCTCCACACTTGAGCCACTGCACCACTTCCAGTTTTCTAGTGGTTTATTGGAGACAAGAGTCTCACGGACTTTTCTGCCCAGGCTGGCTTTGAACCGTGATCCTCCGATCTCAGCCTCCTGAGTAGCTAGGATTATAGGTGTGAGCCACCAGCACCCGGCTTTATTTGTGTTTTGTCAGTAGTGGGGCTTGAACTCTGGGCCTGGGCACTGTCTCTGAGCTCTTCAGCTCAAGGTTAGCACTCTACTATTTGAGCCACAGCACCACTTCCAGTTTTCTGGTGATTAATTAGAGATAAGAGTCTCATGAACTTTCCTGCCTGGACTGGCTTTGAATCATGATCCTCAGATCCTGAGTAGCTACGACTATAGGCATGAGCCACTGGAGCCCGGCTAAGTCTGTCTTCTTTACCTTATGTACAGTGTATTCAAGTGTATATATATATCTTTGGGTTGGTTGGGGGGGAGGGTACGGAATTCAAGGGAATAAGGGTGAAAAAGTACAGTAGTGGAGCTCACTGGACACTGATGACAGTGAAGTATTCAACTATACACATGGCTGGAGACAGGAAGAAGGGACTGGAAGAGAATGAGGGAACAGAAGACATTGTAGGAAAAGAAATGTACT
Source organism: Dipodomys ordii (assembly GCF_000151885.1). Classification (NCBI taxonomy): domain Eukaryota; kingdom Metazoa; phylum Chordata; class Mammalia; order Rodentia; family Heteromyidae; genus Dipodomys; species Dipodomys ordii. The sequence continues at coordinate 2,103,005 of NW_012267238.1, read as the reverse complement.
CATTACCTGGCTAATGTAATTGTAATCCCTCTGTGCATCACCTCTATAATAACAATAAAGTAAATCAATTTAAAAAAAGAATCTCCTGGATTTTTTTTGCTGTCTCTGGCTTTGAACCTCTCTCTTCAGATCTTAGCCTCCTGAGTAGCTGGGATTATGATTGTGAGCCACCAGCACCCGGCTTTGTACCCAGCTTTTTATTGGTTGTGATGGGGTCTAACAAACTCTTTTGCCCTTGCTGGCCTAGAATCATGATCTTTCATAATCTCTGCTTCCTGAATAGCTAGAATTACAAACATGTCACCACCTCATCTGGCCCTGTTTGAATGTTTTTCTGTGTGTCCGTGCCAGTCCTTGGGTTTGAATTCAGAACTTAGACATTGTCCTTGAACTTTGTTTTGCTCAAGCTAGAACTCTAACACTAGAGCCAGAACTCTACTTCCAGCTTTTTGGTGATTAATTGAAGATAAGGGTCTCAAGAATTTTCCTGCTCAGGCTGGCTTTGAACCACGATCTTCAGATCTTAGTCTCCTAAATAGCTAGGATTATATGCATGAGCCACTGACACCTGGTTATTTTAATTTTTTTGTGTGTGGGGTTTTTTTTTTTGAGGTAGAGTCTCTATAACTCAAAGTTGGGCTTGACCTCTCAGACCTCCTGCCTCAGCTTCCCACATACACACATCAAATGCTGAGATTATAGATGTATACTGTGTACATCTATAATTATCACAATTGTTACCATATTGGCTAGAGCCTCAGTTGTTAGAAATACCCAACCTTCCCTCCCTTCTTCCACTTACTTCCCACTTGGGTATCCTAGGTTAATTTAGATTCCTTTCACATCTCCACCCTGGGCTAGGACACAAGGCATCCCCCCTCCCCCGCAACACACACAGTGGCACCACTAGAGAGAAAAAGGAACAAGGAGCAGATTTTAGCAAAAGAAAAGGAAAAGCTATATTTCCAGGTGCCTTGAGGCTGGGGGATGTGGGAGTCAGCCCTCTATGTACCTCAGTAGAGGTTTAGGGAAGACACAGTCCTAATACCCTGGTGAATGCCTTAGGTTTGGACCAGAGGAAGAACAGGTAGGGAATCAGAGAAGGTAGTTAAATTTTTGGCCCTTCAGGGCCTACAAAGAGAGCAACTGCAAGGACCCGGGTCCTAACTTGCTTCCCTGTCTATTACCTCAGCAGTGAGCTTTAATCTTCTGACACCCTGGGAACAGTATGTCCTCTGCACACCTCAACAGGTAGAGGGCCTCTGGAATCTCAGACCTCTGTCCTTGTTTTTAATCAGCTTGTGGAAGAAGGAAGGTTGGCCAGCTCCCTAGCAGTGCTGGAACATGGGGGGCCTCTTTAAATGAGATCTGCCCTGTCCTCCTCTGTCCCTACCCTGGGGGCTGATCATTAACTGGCCTGTATGGCTACTCCTCTGGAGGAATGAGATTTGTCCCCTGGGGCAGGCCTCTGAACCTGAGAGTCCATCAGTAAAAGTAACCAGCACAACTTTCTGTCCTAAAGAGAACCCGAGCCCCTTGTGAATTCTCACTACCTGCTCTGAATGAGAAGGTGGTGAATGAGGAGGTAGTGGTGAAAGGCCCCCCCCTCCCCTCTGCCCCTCACCTCCCAATGCTAGGATCATCTGACCATCCAGAAGAGATCAGGCATCCTCCCTAGACTCCTCGCAGACTGATCCAGGCCTGGAAACTTACTGTCAGCAAATTGCATCTTTGCAACCTTGCAACACAGCTCAAAGCTGCCCTGTGACCAGACAGCACTAACAGGAAGGTATACAGTGTAAGACTCTAGGGTGAGACTCAGCTACTAATGGGGAGCCAGGGAGAGGGGCAGTATGGAAGGAAGAGAAGCCTGAGCTTTTCGTGAGTGCCAGCCCCACATACCAGCCATTCATATTGCCACTGGCTGCACCGCAGTGGAAATGTCACACGGAAGTCTGACTCTTAAGTCTGACTTCCTTCAGCTGCACAAAAGATCTTAGACAGGTGCCCCTAGGGCAGCAGCCTAAAGATTACAGATCCTGTTTGTTTGTTTGTTTTTTGTCTCATTTCCTGCTCAACTCCACGTAACCTTTACCTCAGCCATCTAGGAATTCTGTTTGAGTTTCTCATCTAAGTGTCAATGCTTCCCAGGACTATCTGTCCCTATTAGACTTTGTAAAGGTCTCCAACATCATTCTGTTGGCTAACATATACAGGGCTCACTGGAGACCTGTATATGTGCTTGGGATGAAGGCCTTGTGCACTTTCACTACCTGAGCATTCCTCCAGGCTTACCCTAACCTGGCTCCAGGGATCTGTCACAAAATAATTTCACTAGGGTCTTGCTTTCAGGTGTGAACTTTTTTTTTCACATTCTAATTTGTTTTAAAGTCACAAACACCTTTTAGTCTTCACAATGATAGTCAGTCATCATTATCTTTGTGTGTGTGTTTGTGTGTGCGTGCGTGTGTGTCTGTGTGTGTGTGTGTGAGTTATAAAGCTTGAACTCTGGGTCTGGATGCTGTCCCTTAGCTCTTCAGCTCAAGGCGAGCCCAGAATTCAAGTCCCATAACCAAAAGCAAAAAAAAAAAAAAAGTGTCAGAATATGGATGCCAAATAACACCTGTAGCAGATTCATATACCTCACGTTTGCCATATCTCTTGATTTTACCCAGAGCCCTCATGGACTGGTTGACCTGATTGCCAGGGTTTATGGACATACTATAGGGTTTGCACAATGACAGATTTACCTAATGACTCATTTCTCAAACTGTCCTCTTTGTGAAGTGTGATTGTACTTAGTGAATGAAATCCCTTCAACTGGAAGACTTTTTAGATGTGTTAGGAGGGGGGAGAAATATTAGACAAAAATAACTCAGGCTTCCAGTTTGTGACCTGGCAAGTGTTGGAGCAATTTTCTGAGCTAGAGAAGCTGGGATATACAGCCCAGTGCTGCAGCTACTGTAGAGAATCAGAGCATCTGGCACCTGGGTGAGCATAGCTGGAGGTCATGCTGGTTCCTGCCTCCAATCTTCCTTCCTATGTTTACTTGGTTCCCTCCTCATTTCTTTGGAAACTTGTTTATGTCTTATCTCATGACTTTTCCTGGACACCTTCTCTCTGACATTGTGTCCATCCTCACCTCTGCCCCTCTTTTCCTTCCCTGGCTTGATTCTTCCTATCACATTTAGCAACACCTGCCATGACTGCATGTTTATGTGATTGCCTTGCTCTCTCTACCCACCACAAGGCAAGTATCAAAGCAGCATTTCAGGGCTGGGAAGGTGGCTCAGTGGTAGAGCGCTTGCCTTGCATGCCTGAGGCCCTGGGTTCGATTCCTCAGCACCACATAAGCAAAAAAGAAAAAAGCCGGAAGTGGCGCTGTGGCTCAAGTGGTAGAGCGCTAGCCTTGAGCTGAAGAGCTAAGGGACAGTGCCCAGGCCCAGAGTTCAGGCCCCACGACTGGACCCAAAATAAATAAATAAATAAAAAGAACACATTTTGGGGCGGGGGGGGGGAAGAGGGAGGTTGGTTGTAGGATCTGAACTTGGGGCCTGGGCACGGTCCCTGAGTTCTTTTTGTTCAAGACTAGTGCCCTACCACTTGAGCTATAGCACCACTTCTAATTTTCTGGTGGTTTATTGGAGATAAAAGTCTCATGGACTTTCCTGCCTGGGCTGGCTTTGAACCACGATCCTCAGATCTCAGCCTCCTAAATAGCTAGAATTACAGGATGAGCCACCCAGCACCGCTAAAACATTTTTAAAATATAATTTTATTGTGATCATTAAGGTGTTATACAGAGTGGTCAATTCTTGAGCTGAGGCAGCCTGTCTGGCAGCACCCAGGAAATGGAAAAGAAGGGCGGGACCCTGGGACGCTGCTTAGTGCACAGCGGAGCCCAAGGCTGTAACTATCTGGCAAGATTATGAGATTGTGTGAGCTGAAGGTCAGGCTGGCAGGAACTACCTCTCCCTGGTTTCCTCCCCACATTCCTGCCCCTGGGTGAGCTCTACAGAGCAGCAAGTGCAAGGTGACCAGGCTGGGGGGCACTATTACTTTCCTGAAGTGCAATCTGAGGCTCGGTGACAGAGAGACAGTATTGGTGCCTACAGCCTAAAATCTAGGACTTGTGAATGAACTTTACATAGCAAAAGGGATTTAGCTGCTCTAGGAAGATATGAATCTTGAGATAGAAAGATTGCCCAGGATTGTCTTGAAAGGCTGGCTGTGATCCTAAGAATCCTTAGAAGAGGAGAACAAAGAGGAAAGGAAGTAGCCAGAGGTGCCAGGGAGGAACCATAAGGCTAGAGTGTTGTAAAGAAGGTGCTTCTCTGAGCATGAGGGAAGAGCTGGCCTGGTAAAGAAGAGACAACGGTTGAGTGCCCGTGGCTCACGCCTGTAATCCTAGCTACTCAGCTGAGATCTGAGGATCTGGGTTCAAAGCCAGCCAGGGCAGAAAAGTCCATGAGACTCTTATCTCCAATAAATCACCAGAAAACCAGAAATGGTGCTGTGGCTCAAGTGGTAGAACTGAAGAGCTGAGGGACAGCGCCTAGACTCAGAGTTCAAACCCCATGACTGACCAAAAAGAAGAAGAAGAAGAAGGAGGAGGAGGAGGAGGAAGAGGGGGAGGGGGAGGAGGAAGGGGAAGAGGGGGAGGAGGGGGAGGAGGAAGGGGAAGAGGGGGAGGAGGGGTAGGAAGAGGATTCTGGGCAAATGGCATTATTCAAAAGTCCTGGGGCTGAAAACTTTTATTATTTATTTATCTATCTACTTATTTATTTATGCTGGTCCTCAGGCTTGAACTCAGGGCCTGCTAGTACCCTATAGTTTGAGCCACAGCTCCACTTCTAGGTTTTTTCTTTTTTTGGAGGGTTTTTGGTGTTTAATTGGAGATAAGAGAACCATGAACTTTCCTGCCTGGGCTGGCTTTGAACCACAATCCTCAGATCTCAGCCTCCTGAGTAGCTAGGATGACAGGCATAAGTCACCGGCACCTGGTGACACACTACATTTTTATCATTGTGTGTGTGTTGTGTATATGTGTTTGTGTGCCCACACACATGTGGCATGTATACTAGTCCTGGGGCTTTAACTCAGAGACTGGGCACTGTCCTGAGCTTTTTTTTTTGGGGGGGGCAGGTTGTGGGGCTTGAACTCAGGGCCTGGGTGCTGTTCTTGAGTTTTTTCACTCAAAGCTACAGTTCTACCACTTAGAGCCACAGCATCACTTCTGACTTCCTACTGGTTAATTGGAGATAAGAGTCTCACAGACTTTCCTGCCTTGTCTGGCTTTGAACTGTGATCCTCAGATCTCAGCCTCTTGATTACCTAGGAGCTACAGGTGTGAGTCACTGGCAACCAACTTTTTTTTTTTGGTACTGGGTTTGAACTCAGGATTTCTTGCTCTCTGGGCTGAAGTGCTCTACCACTTAAGCCACCACCACCCCATCCCCACTCTTCATGTTTAAGTTCAGAGTTCAGGGATTATTAAATACATTCACAGTGTTGTGCAGTCATCAGTACTATCTGTCTGCAAAGCTTTTCCATCATCGCAAACAGAAATTTTATTTTTTCTTTCTTGGTTTTTTTTTTGGGGGGGGGTCCAATCATGGGGCCTGAACTCTGGGCCTGGGTGATGTCCCTCAGCTCTTCAGCTCAAGGCTAGCGCTCTACCACTTGAGCCACAGCATCACTTCCGGCTTTTTTCTTTTTGCTTATGTGGTGCTGAGGAATTGAACCCAGGGCCTCATGCATGCAAAGCAAGTGCTCTACCATTGAGCCACCTTCCCAGCCCCCCGCAAACAGAAATTTTCCATAATTCCCCACTGCTCTTCCCAGAGCTGCTGCTGCTGGCTACCAACATTCTATTTTCCATCTCTGGCCACCATTACGAGCCTAATCCACTGGCACTTACCTCTTCATGTTTTTTGTTTTGTTTTGATGCCAGTCTTGGGGTTTGAACTCAGGGCCTGGACACTGTCCCTGAACTTTTTGCTCAAGGCTAGCGATCTACCACTTGAGCCACAACGCCACTTCCGTTTTTTTTTTTTTTTTTCTTATGTGGTGCTGAGGAATCAAACCCAGGGCCTCATGCATGCAAGGCAAGCGCTCTACCACTGAGCCACCTTCCCAGCCCCACAACTGGTTTTATTATGAGTTCATTAAGTTTTTTATTATGGTAAAGTTTTTTACTATGGTTTTAACTCTGAGCCCATCTTCAAAGTATTTGTCCTTTGTGACTGGCTTACTTTATTTAGCATGATATCTTCACCAGCTGTTAGCACCTGGCCTTTTTTCTTTTTGGTGCCAGTCCTAGAGCTTGAACTCAGGTTCTGAGTGCTAGTTATTTCTGCTTAAGGCTAGCATTCTACCACTTGAGCCATTTGCCACTTCTGGCTTTTTTTGGTAGTTAATTGGAGATGAAAGTGTCAGAGACTTTCCTGCCCAGGATGGCTTTGAACCGCTCTCCTCAGATCTCAGTCTCTGAGTAGGTAGGATTGCAGGTATGAACCAGTGCTGCCTGGCCAGATTCTCTGATTTAAGAATTTTCCCACCTAGATAATCCAAAATAATCTATACCTCCCATGATCTTTGTCTACAAAGTCCCTTTCCTCGTGAAGGGTGTGGGGCTCTCTTTTTACCTTTTGTTTGTTTTTTTCTTTGGTCAGAAGAAAGCTGAGGGCTGGAAATGTGGCTTAGTGGTAGAGTGGTGTCTGAAGCCCGGGGTTCAATTCCTCAGTACCACATAAATGGAAGTGGCTCTGTGGTTCAAGTGGTAGAGTGCTAGCCTTGAACAAAAGCAGCTCAGGGACAGTGCCCAGGCCCTGAATTCAAGCCCTACACTGGTTTAAAAAAAAAAAAAAGATAAAAAGAAATGAAGAAAGCTTAGCTGTGTGCTGGGTTCCGGTGGCTCACGCCAGTAATCCTAGCTACTCAGGAGGCTGAGATCTGAGGATCACAGTTCAAAGCCAGCCTGGGCAGGAAACTCCATGAGACTCTTATCTCCAATAAACCACTAGAAAACCAGAAGTGGCGC
>NW_012267238.1:2090502-2095913 GCF_000151885.1 Dipodomys ordii | reverse complement strand
AAAAAAAAAAAAACAGCCTTTCATTTGGTAATCCTGAGTGCTTAGAATAGTGCCTGGCACATAGAGAATGTTGGTAAATATTAGCTGAATGATAAAGTGACAACCAAGTGAAAGGTGAAGTGTAGTATAGGCTGAGAGTATTGTACCAGGCCTGGATATAGAAAATAGCTGTCTTATTTATCAACCTTACCCAGTTCCTTCTTATACCCAATCACTTCTGCTCATACCAGCCAGAACCAGTGTTAAAACTATCATAAACCAGGCGTCGGTGGCTCATGCCTGTAATCCTAGCTACTCAGGAGACTGAGATCTGAGGATTGTGGTTCAAAGCCAGCCCAGGCAGGAAAGTCCATGAAACTCTTATCTCCAATAAGCCAACAGAAAACGGGAAGTGGTGCTGTAGCTCAAGTGGTAGAGAGCTATCCTTGAGCTGAAGAGCTGAGAGACAGTGGCCAGGCCCAGAGTTCAAGCCCACGACCGACAAAAAAAAAAAAAAATCATTTGAATTGTGTTATGCCCCAGCATAAAATTCAAAGGATTTTTTTGTTGTTGTTTTTGTTTTTGGTCCGGCTGTCCCTCAGCTCTTCAGCTCAAGACTAGCGCTCTACCACTTGAGCCACAACATCACTTCCAGCTTTTTTCTTTTTGCGTATGTGGTGCTGAGAATCATCACTTCCAGCTTTTTTCTTTTTGCTTATGTGGTGCTGAGAATCAAACCCAGGGCCTCATGCATGCAAGGCAAGTGCTCTACCACTGAGCCACCTTCTCAGTCCTCAAAGGTTTTTGAAATCCCTTACAATGAGGGATTCAGAACTAGTCTTGGGTTAAGAACTAGAACTCGGGCTGGGAAAGTGACTTAGTAGTAGAGTCTTTGTCTAGCATGAATGAAGCCCTGGATTCAATTCCTCAGTACCACATCAATAGAAAAAGCCAGAAGTGGTGCTGTGGTTCAAGTGGTAGAGTGCTAGCCTTGAACAAAAGAAGCTCAGGGACAGTGCTCAGGCCCAAGCATTGGAGGAAGAGGAGAAGGAGGAGGAAGATGAGGAGGAGGAGGAGGAGGAGGAGAAAAGAAAAGAAAAGAAATAGTCACTGTCATTGGAGTGAATGCACATTGAGAGAGCAATTTGGGCTAGAGGCATGGTTCAGGTGGCAGGGTATAAGTAAGTAGATTGAGTGTGATATTGAGTCTAAGCCCAAGTTCTTTTTTTTGGAGGGGGGGGGGTCCGGTCGTGGTGCCTGAACTCTGGGCCTGGGCGCTTTCCCTCAGCTCTTCAGCTCAAGGCTAGCACTCTACCACTTGAGCCACAGCGCCACTTCCGGCTTTTCTCTTAATGTGGTGCTGAGGAATCAAACCCAGGACCTCGAACATGCAAGGCAAGCGCTCTACCACTGAGCCACCTTCCCAGCCCTCTAAGCCCAAGTTCTAAAGAAAAAAAAGAGAGAAATTTGATTATGTCACTAAAGATTAATAAGTTATGTATCCTTATACCCAGCAATTCCATACCACCCTTCTTTTCCTTTAACATTGTTTTATAGCACTTCTTCAATTTTAAAAACAGTGAAGGCTGGGAAGGTGGTTCAGTGGTAAAGTGCTTGCCTGAGGCCCTGGGTTCTATTCCTTAGCACCACATAAGCAGAAAAATCTGGAAGTGGCATTGTGGCTCAAGTGTAGAGTGCTAGCCTTGAGCTGAAGAGTTCAGGCGCAGCGCCTAGGCTCAGAGTTCAGGCCCCACAACGAACAAATAAATAAACAAAAAAATGGTGGAAAGTTGGGTACCCAGGGGTTCATGGCTATAATCCTAGCTACTCAGGAGGCTGAGATCTGAGGATGGAGATTTGAAGCCAGTCCAAGACAAATCCAAGAGAGTCTGATCTCCAATGAATCACCAAAATGCTGGAGGTAAGATGTGGCTCAAGTGGTAGAAGGCCAGTATTGAGCAAAAGAGCTAAGTAATCTGAAGGTATAACTTCTCTGAACATTGAAAATACTATTTAGCAGGGGCTGGGAAGGTGGCTCAGTGGTTAAAGCGCTTGCCTTGCATGCCTGAGGCCCTGGGTTCGATTCCTCAGTACCACATAAGCAAAAAAGAAAAAGCTGGAAGTGGCGCGGTGGCTCAAGTGGTAGAGCGCTAGCCTTGAGTTGAAGAGCTGAGGGACAGCACCCAGGCCCAGAGTTCAGGCCCCACGACCAGACCCCCAAAAAAATAAAATAAAATAAAAAATGAAAGTTTCCTTCCCCTAAAGTGCATGTATGGTATGTATGATGATGGTATAAAGAATTTCAGTGATGAGCTGGGAAAGTGGCTTGGTGGTAGAGTGCTTGCCTTGCATGCATGAGGCCCTGGGTTTGATTCCTCAGCACCACATAAGTAGAAAAAACGGAAGTGGTGCTGTGGCTCAAGTGGTAGAGCACTACCCTTGAGCTAAAGAGATGAGGGACAGTGCCCAGGCCTAGAGTTCAGCCCCCACCACTGACAAAAAAAAATAAAAAATAAAAATTCAGAAATGCTCAACCTCCCTAGCCATAAAAGAAATGCAAATCAAAACAACATTGAGATACCACCTCATCCCAGTTAGAATGGCTATAATCAAGAACTCTAATAACAAAAGATGTTGGAGGGGATGTAGACAGAAGGGAACCTTACTGCATTGTTGGTGGGAGTGTAAACTTGTTCAACCACTTTGGAAAGTAGTATGGAGGTTCCTCAAAAGACTCCACATAGAGGGCTGGGAAGTTGGTTCAGTGGTACAGCGTTTGCCTTGCATGCCTGAGGCCCTGGGTTCCGTTCCTCAGCACCACATAAGCAAAAAGAAAAAAGCTGGAAGTGGCGCTGTGGCTCAAGTGGTAGAGCTCTCACCTTGAGCTGAAGAGCTAAGGGACAGTGCCCAAGTCCAAAGTTCAAACTCTACCCCCCCCCAAAAAAAGAAAGCTTAGCTGTGTTAAACAAATCTATGCAAACTTACCATGCAAATAGGGGCTGGCTGGAGCATCTTCTTGGGGCCCACATTCTAGAGAATTGGAGGAGAATCAGTATAGATCCCTTCCAATTCATCCATCCATCTTAAATTTCAGTCAGGCTCAGAGAGTTCTCAATGACTGAAAATATATGGGTAACCAGGTGCCAGGGCTTACACCTATAATCCTAGCTACACAGGAGGCTGAGATCTGAGGTTCTTGGCTCCAAGCCAGCTCAGGCAGGAAAGTCCATGAAACTCTTATCTCCAATTCATCACCAGAAAGCCAGAAGCGAAGCTATGACTCAAATGGTAGTATGTTAGCCTTGAGCACAGAGGCTCAGGGACAACACCAGACCCTGAGCTCAAACCCCTGGACCAAAACAAAAATAAATAAATTACTAAATGAAAATAAAGGTGGTGTTAAGTGACCCTGGCTATAACACTTCTAGGCCTGTCCACCTGTAGAGCTCTCCAACTCCTTCCTATTTGGGCATTCTCTTCATTCCCCCACAGCCACATGACCCTCAGGAATTCCTCAGCTAGAAGATCTCTTTCTCCTCTCTAACTAGAGCATGCTAAGGCCCAGCTGAAGTCTCTTCAGCTCAAGGAAGGCTTTCTTAACATCTCCTTCTCCTTCAAAGTTGTGTGTCATCATTTGATAGCAGAGCCCTGTCTTTGTCTCTTGTCCTATTTCTTTCCCAGTGCTCCCCACCACCGTGACCACACAGCAGACCTTCAATCACTGCCAGACATGCCCAGGCCATATCACATCCTTTCAGGTCTCCTTCTCTCTTCTCTGGAGTATCTTTCTCTGACTTCTGTATCCTGCAGGTCTCATCTCTAGGGAGCCCTTTTCTTCTCTGGCAGGAAAGTCTATGAGACTTATCACCAATCAACCAGCCAAAAGCTAGAAGTGAGGCTGTTGCTCAAGTGGTAGAGTGAACAATACCAATGTGCAAGCATGTGTACATACACACACTAGAAAAAAAAGGGGGAGGGAGGAAAGAAAAAAGAGAGAGAAAAAAGAAAGAAGGAAGGGAGGGAGTCAGGCAGGCAGGAAGATAGGAAGGAAGGAAGGAAGGAAAGAAGGAAGGAAGGAAAGCTTTGTGAAATTAGTGCAGGAGATAGTGACCAAAGGGATCCTTCACATCAAGCAGGCACAGGAGAAAGATTATTACAAGGTTTATTAGAGAAGCCATATTTCTCCCCAGAGAGAGAACAGAGCACCTGTCCCTATCCAGGTAGCAGGAGGTTCTGGGGCAGGAAGTGAGGTAGCTGGGCGCTCAAGTGGGTCTGGGCAGAGAGAGGGAGGAGCCATTGTATGGTGGGAACTCCCGGGCTGGGAGGAGCTCAGGTCTGGGTGGAGCTGAGGACCAAAGACGTGCATAATGCTTACAGTGACATTGTGGCTTTTGCTTAGATGAGCCATGTCACTGCTCAGCTTCTTCATCTGCCAAATGGGAGCTGGAATTCCAGGGCTTAGGTGAGGCTAAGGGAAGACCATGATAGAAAAACCATAAAAGAAACCAAAAACTGGGCTGGGACTGTGGCTTAATGGTAGAGTGCTTGCCTAGCATGCATGAAGCCCTGGGTTTAATTCCTCAGTATCACATAAACAGAAAAAGTCAGAAGTGGTGCTATGGCTCAAGTGGTAGAGTGCTAGCCTTGAGCAAAAAGAAGCTCAGGGACAGTGCCCAGACCCTCAGATCAAGCACCCAGAGGACTGGCAAAAAAGAAAAAAAAAAAAACCTCTCTGTATGTGAAAGATGGTAACTGTGACACTTGCCTCTGTCCTCTGCAGGGACAGCCACACTCTCAAAGATAATGTGACAAATTAACTCAAAGCAGTTTTCACCAGCTTTAAGCCCATACCACACAACTGAATTCCTGGATCCTGCAAAATTCCTCACATAGAATCACGAGTTTCCATCTATAGTCTGTGGGTTCTGCATTTATTTCTGACTGTTCGGGAAATCCCTCCTCTGCCCCTGCTTCCAACTTTTCAGACCCTGGGTTATATAAAACACAAAGATAGGACAGGTAACATTTCAGGACAGAAAAGACTAGGCCTCAAGAATCTCTTCTAAGCTATGTACCCATGGCTCACACCTGTAATCCTAGCTACTCAGGAGGCTGAGATCTGAGGATCACAGTTCAAAACCAGCCTAGGCAAGGGCTTATCTTCAATTAACCACCAGAAAACTGGAAATGGCATTGTGGCTCAATTGGTAGAGTGTTAGCCTTGAGCTGAAGAACTCAGGGACAGTGAGTGCCCAGTGCCCAGGCCCAGAGTTCAAGAACCACGACCACACACACACGCACACACGCACGTGCACACACACACACACACACACACAATCTCTTCTAGGGAGGCACATCAGAATTGGAGAGATAAACAAGGTGTTAGTGGCTCATGCTTGTAATTCTAACTATTCAGGAGACTGAGATCTGAG
>NW_012267238.1:2089771-2090452 GCF_000151885.1 Dipodomys ordii | reverse complement strand
GTTCAAAGCCAGCCTGGGTAGGAATGTCCGTGAGATTCTTATTTCCAATTAAATACCAGAAAACTGGAAACAGAGCTGTGGCTCCAATAAGTAGAGTTCTACCCTTGAGCACAAAAGCTCAGGGACAGGGCTGGGAATGTGGCTTAGTGATAGAATGCTTGACTAGCATGCATGAAGCCCCAGGTTTAATTCCTTAGTACCACATAAACAGAAAAAGCTGGAAGTGGCTTAAGCGGTAGAGTGCTAGGCTTGAGCAAAAGAAGCTCAGGGACAGTGTCCAGGCCCTAAGTTCAAGCACCAGGACTGGCAAAGAAAAAGAAAAGAAAGAACAGGCACCAGTGGCTCACACTTAAAATCCTAGCTACTCAGGAGGCTGAGATCTGAGGATCATGGTTCAAAGCCAGCCTGGGCAGGAAAGTCTGTGACACTCTTATCTCCAATTAACTACCAGAAAACCGGAAGTGGTGCTGTAGCTCAAGTGGTAGAGGACTTGTCTTCAGCTGAAGAGCTCAAGGACAGCTCCCCGGCCTAGAGTTCAAGCCCCACAACCAACAACAAACAACAACAACAAAAAAGAAATTAAGAATTTTTTGGGGGGTCCGGTCGTGGGGCCTGAACTCTGGGCCTGGGCGCTGTCCCTCAGCTCTTCAGCTCAAGGCTAGTGCTCTACCACTTGAGCCA